>NC_092866.1:44860123-44912166 GCF_032062135.1 Pyxicephalus adspersus | reverse complement strand
ACATGTCAGTTTCTGATTAATAAAGAAATGATGTAGGTAATTGAATCATCAAGCTGTAACATCCTTTTTGGCGTAATTTGGGCTTTAATTGGATTGTTTATTTTGATGGCTTCTTGCAAGTTAAAATAAACTCCATCCAAAAATAACAAAATATAATGACATAACCTATTAATAGCCTATGAAGTGCTATTTCTGCTACTTAGTATCCTTAGTCTGATGGTCAACATCATTTAACCAATGTCCTCTGCATCTCAACCAGAGAACACACTGGTACACAATGATTTTCTTTAATGATATATCAAAGATTACAGGGCTTCATTGATTGGTGTCTTTTATATCTGCTTAGAATTCAGTTTAAAAAAATGAATATATGCCCAAACATCATACCCACATTTCCTTTTTTCTCCTGCACCTCTCTTACTGTTCATTGTAGTTTTGTTTGCAGGTTGCCTTCCACCTTTGTGCTTTGAATGTTGCTTAACCTCTGAGCCCTCTAGTTGCTGCATTGTCACTGTATTTGTGTTTTAGCATCTCTGAAATTCTAATCTCCCCATTCCCCTCAATGCTATCTTTTTTGTGGTATGTTTTACTTTCCCCTTGTGCTTGATTAGCTCATGCTCGACTGCCTCTGCTATCCATGATCATGTGGTTATCTGCTTTCTGTCTTCTTTCAATCTATCCAGGGTACTTGATCCACTTACAATGTGCCTCTTCTCTCTTTACAACCTCATCAGCTACTATTCTGCCTTTGCCTCTACTAATGTTCTATGACTAGCTGTCACTCATCCTTTTTCTCTCTCTCCCCTATATGTCAGTTTTGTATTCTCAATCTCTTTACTCATTTCTTGTTCTACTGCTAATCTGCCTTTACCTTATTTGCCCACAGTCCATGATAAGCTCCCTCTCTTCATATTCACCCAGTGGTCTATGATAAGCTCCCACTCAACCTCCTATACTTCTATGGTCAGCTAAAATGACTTTTCTCCACTTTATTCGTTCATTTTTGATCGGGGAGTAATATATAACATGCATTACCATATTAAAAAGCATCAAAATTACTTCCTTTCAAATTTTGTCTCCCTAGGCACTGGTCTGTGAGGCCTTTTTGCAAACCTGGATGTGAATTGTCATAATAACGCAGTTTTTAACTGTTCTGTTGTGTAAATCCTTGTTCAGATAGACATAATGGGAACAAAACTGGTACTTGATTCATGTGATTTTACCATAGTCTGGTCATGCATATAGATAAAAGGTTACGATTATGGCAGATGGGCATCAATTGCTTCTTAATTTCAGTTTGGTCTTCTTTATAATGGATCTGTTCTGCAAGACTTCCCACATTAAAATCTCAGTGCTTAAAAATTACTGTAAGGCAAGACATTTAAAACTTACTTTAATAAAGAATATAGAGTATTACATTAGATGCCCATCTAACTTTTTCATGATACAGGATGGGAGAGATATTCCCAGACAAGCATTAGAAGCGCTATGATACCCTAGAGTGTGGTAAAAAAATTTATATTAAATGTATTGACAAATACTTTAACGGATGTATCCACTTCTAGATAATTATAGTACTGGAGACGTTCACAGTTTTGCAGTTATCGAGACTGCACAGTGAGTCAGGTTATTGGGATGTTATATACAGTTTCAGTTTCACTAATGCATTTTAAAGGCAGACTTAATACTATAAAAGACTATAACATGAACATTAACTGTGTTGTGTCACAAAGTGAAATAGTACTGGCATTTGTTTTCTACAGAACATTTTTAATTTTTCCACTTTGAATCAAAACGCCAAAGGGTCTTCTCCAAGAATTACTGCTTTTTGTATTGCTGTGAACCATAACTTCAGTTTTTACCTGTTACAATTCTTCTCTCCATGGTAAAAAAAACACTATGGACAGCAGTAGAGAGTTGGTAGTGTGCTGGTAGCAAGACCTATTACTAAACAAAATGGCCTGAAGCTGTTGTTTTTTTATGATTATCACTGCACAACAACGGGAATACTACTGCTACTGGGAATAACACATGTGATTTACATGATATCGAGTGTGCTGATTCCAAATCTGAACTCAGAATATCACATACAGATTTTAAGTTATAGGCGTCCTATAGTTGTTCAAATGGTCATTAATTGGGTAATGTAGTTTTACATGGGAACATTATAACAGTGCCTATGACCACTATGCCTGCTGCCGCCACAGCTGAATCATGTCCCCTGGTGGGGTGCATGTTCCAGCAGCGGCTGGGCTGGGCAAGTCAGTGAGCTGACGTCAGAAATAGGTATATAAGGCGAGATGGACCAAGGGATGGTCTCTGGTGCAAAACCATGGTATTGGATAGTACAGCTATTACGTTGGCCTAAGACATTGGTTGAATGGGAAAAGGAATAAAATGCCTTTTGCTGTGCCTATGGTTTGTCGTGAACCAATAGACCATCACTCGGACTGCTACTTCTGTATGAGTAAAATTGCTGAGTTTTCAAAGAAGACTAAGTCAAAATTTGTCTATCCTGATTGTGAATCTGCTCTGAAGCCAGTGCCACATGATGCAGAGAATCCAGTGCCAATCCCTCCTACATCTGTTGTTACTGACAGTGACATGTCGGATGAGGAACAGGAGGGTGATGTTGATGTTAATAAATGTTATGAACCCCAATTTAAAGAGGGTAAGCCACATTTTTATAAGCCAAGATTTAGATGATCCAGTAAGGGACCTGTCTTTGTCAAAAGAGAAGTCTGAACTGTTAGCCTCCAGATTAAAGGAGTGCAATTTGCTACAAAAAGGAACGACAACTTCACACTTTCCTGATCGTCACACAAACTTTGCAGGTTATTACATGCTGGAAAACAACATTTGCTTGTGTACTGACATGAGTGGTCTGATGATGGAGTTAGGTTGCAAATACATACCAGGGCAGTGGAGATTGTTCATAGACTTGAGCAAAGTAAGTTTGAAAGCTGTATTGCTGTTTTAAGGTAACGAAAAAACTTCTGTTCCTCTTGCTCAAGCCAAGAGAATGAAAGAGACATACGAATCCATGAAGGTGATTTTGAAATTGATTAACTATTCAGAACACAAGGGGAACGTTTGTGGTGACCTGAAGGCAGTGGCACTTTTTCTTGGCCTGCAATTGAGATATACAAAATATATGTGCTTTCTCTGCCTGTGGAACAGTAGTGAGGACAGCAACCATTACAAATTGAAAGAATGGCCACCCAGACCTGAACACACTGTTGGCCGGTACAACATGAAGCCTAAATCACTCATTGATCCACAGAAAGTTCACCTTCCGCCACTTCATATTAAACTTGGATTAATGAAAAACTTTGTAGTTTTAATAGATCTTGATGGTATGGGTTTTCAGTATCTGAAGGACAAGTTTGGAAAAGTTATAACAGATGCTAAACTGAAAGCAGGCATTTTTGTTGGTCCCCAAATCAACAATTTGATGCCACATTCAGAGACAAACTCAACCCGCTTGAACTTGCTGCTTGAGATTCATTTGTGCTAGTTGCACAAAACGTTCTAGGAAACCAGCAAGCTGAAAAACATGCTGAACAACATACTAACAGCATACCATCAACTTGGCTGCCGAATATCACCTAAAACTCATTTCCTACATTTACCATCTGGACTTCTTCCCACAAAATTTGGGTTATGTGAGTGATGAACAAGGGGAGAGGTTCCACCAGGACATGTTATAGAAACTATATATCGAAGACCGGTGCAACCCCAACATGATTGGTGACTACTGCTGGTTTCTGCAACAGAAGACAGCAGAGAGCCACAAACACAAAAAAAAGCAAGTGCCTGAAACACTTTTGAAGTGTACATGTGTGTTGAACAAGCATGAATTATGTGTAATTGTATATGTTGTTGCAACATGAAACTATGTTTTTGTAATGTTATGGAACAATGAGGAAAAAGTTAGGTATGTATAGTAACTGCAGAATGAATGAATGTATCTAATCACGTCTTTATGCGTAATTAACTTAAGATCCTGACTTCCTAGGCAGTATCCGACTTCATATTTGGATTTAGCGTGATTTAGTATATGACACATGGATTAGAGCAAGTAGCAGACACTATTTGTTTTTTGTGATGCAGTGTTATGAACTAGGACAGATAAAGCTTAATTTAGGTGTAAAGCTACATACACACATTAGATAACTGTCATTCAGAATGCATGATTCTCAGTAATTGAGCCTTGGAAAAAAAAAAAAACAACAAATCAACACATGATGCTTTACATACAGCAACTATAGCATCATTTGCAAAGCTTAGCAAACCACTTTAAAAACTGCTCAATAAATTATCTAAAGATCACACCTACTGGCCACTCATGCATGGTAGTGTGCAGGATCATTTGTTGTCTAACCACATCTGCACAGACATAAGGAGATGGAATGAGGAATAAACTAATGACTTAAAAATTCTAGTCAAAGTATAAACGACCATAATCTTTCTTGTGGATGTCATTGCCGTCTCTCCTGCTTTGCTTGAATGTTTGCCATTGGATGCAAAATGTGTTGTTTGCTGGGTAGCAACTGAGGTGTTTAATAGTTTTCAAGAGAGGCCTGTAGCCATAAGAAATTAGGCGCAGGGCCTACATGACAGGGTGATAGGCCTTGCCCAGGGGTGTTATGAGGTAATGAAATGTAGTGATGCTAGAGGGGGCTGGGCTAGTATGGAACGTGCGGTAGGAGGGGATCATGAATAGGACAAGTTAAAAGGGGCTGGACAGAAGTGAGAGGCCCTCTTTTGGAAGAAAAAAGTTTCTGTCAGAACACAGGTAGGGAAAGAGAGTTTTTCAGGGCCTCTGGGCCCAGCTCAGTGGACAGCGGATTCACTGGTGAAGCCTGGCTGCAAGTAAGAGTAGCAGGGGTTTTTGGAGGAGGGGGTCTTGAACTCCCCCCCCCCGGTTAGGTTAGCAGGGTTGCGGCCCCGGAGTTACAGGCCTGCAGTGTGCCTGGGCCTCATCCCCCCATTTTTTCAGAGGGCTAAGCGCCTACCTGGAAGCCCCTTAAGGGACCCTTCTAGTAGGCTAGGGTGGAATCCCCGTCCATGTCGAAGCACTGGGGAGGGGGCTGCGGCTGTCAGGGTGCTCAGCCCCTGGTCCCAGGAAAGAGGGAGGACTGCAGCCACCTCTTGAAGCAGGGGCCCTTCAACCTGTGGAGCCCCTCTGGGGGGCTGTGGCCGACAGGGGGTGCAGCCCCCATTCTACTGGTAAAGGGGCCTTGGTTTTGGAGGCCTCACCTGAAGCCAGGACTCGCTTGATGCAAGTGCCCAGCAGATGGTATCCACCGCCAGCCCGTCCAAGGGTGTGGTCGTGGAGGCCTCTGGGCAAGCCAGAGCTCATTGGTGGTGACTATAGCCTCTGCTGCCCCCCGGGCATGGTCCGGATCCAGGAGGTGCTCCTCTCTTCAAGCTAGGCCTTGGAGGAAGTCAGGGGCCAGAAATGACGTTGAGGAAAGACCGGCTGCATCACATGGATTCCCAGAAGTGACTGAGCTGGGTCCCCTGTACGCGGAGCTCCCCCTTTGGAAGGGGAGCTTTCTTCCTAGGAGGTAGCGACAAGCGGGCCAGGCACCAGAGGCGGTACAGGGTCCCAGAGACCACCTGGCAGGCTCCACAGGAGCAGGGCGGCCAGGTAGGTGGTTGGGGGTCCGGGGGTCGCGGATCAGAGGGGGCTGTGGGTGGGAAGGTTGGAATTGGGGGCTTTGGAGTCCATAAGGGGGGAGAGAGAGAGGGTGGAGGGGGTTCAGGGGTGTGCAATGCAGCTGCTTGTAGGGCAAGAAGATCTGGAAGGGTGTGGGTGGTGTCATTCTGTTCCATTACCTTTGAAGCTTCCTAATTTAGTGGGAGTGCAGGGACAGCTTTTTTCAGAGGGGGGGTGGGGTGGGTGGCGGTTGGCAGTCAGGTAGATCACTGACTGTGTAAAGGAATTAGGTGTTACCTTGAAGAAGTGTTTGGGTTCAGGCAGGAGGAGTCTGGTGCGGTGGGGCACACAGGTGTGTATTTTTAGGCGAGCGGTGGCGGAGGAGGTGAAGTTGGGTGACAAGGTGAAGTGAGAAAAAAGGGGTTAGCGCTGGCAAGGCAAATAGGGGATAAAGGGGCTTTTGGTCAAGATGAGGTTGGTGTCAGTAATGGGTGACGTTATGCTTTATTTCTCCCTGGTGTTAGTACTGAGGACGGTATATACTATTGCTCCCTGGTGTCAGTGCTGTGGGATGGTATACACTATTTCTCCCAGGTGTCTCTACAGTGGGAGGGTATTTGCTATTACTCCCTGGTGTCAATACTGTTGGATGGTATACTCTATTACCCCCTGGAGTCAGTATAGTAGGATGGTATTTACTATTGCTCCCTGGAGTCCGTACTGTGGGATGGTATTTGCTATTACTCCCTGGTGTCAGCAATGTGGGGATTCTGGCTTTTTTTTATACTTACTTCTACACACAGGCTAGCCTTCCTCTCGCAGCACCCGGCGGACATCTGGCACTGTTCCAGAAAGCAGGCAGCAGGGACAACTCAGTGTAGCAAGCAAGACCTATCAGCTGTTTCTGCAGGACAGTGCCAGCAAAACATCAGTGGCCTAACAGTGTACTGCAGTCCCTTTACTGAAAATGCGATCTGAAATTAACGCCGGGAACCTGAAAGAACCAGATTATTGATAGACGGATTTTTGATTGTCAACCTGTATTAATAAAGAACTTCAAATTGATACACAGCATACTGTTAAAGTCACTGCTAACATGAATGTAAATAGATATGCTATTAAGTTTCCTTATTTTAAAACAGAGAACAACTGCTATTTAGTTGAGTGCCTGATACCCTGGACAATGTTGTATGCCCTTGTCATCTTTATTGCTTCACTTATAGGGCTTGTTCCCACTAGTACATTACATAAAAGCATACATCTGTATGCAGAAACAAAACATGCATTGCTGTGCTGGGTTGCTTTTCATTCTGGAATGAATTTAGTCTAGGATTCAAAACATTTGCTAGTAAATAACAAATGACCTTGAAGAAATCCGTTCCAGATTTGCTGGATCACACAGATTCACTGATGAAAGTGTATCCTTTCCAGCCTTTGAGATCTTTAATAAATCAGGCCATTTGTTTCCAGAGGTGAAATTGAAGTGGACATGTTTCTTTGCTCTGGATAGCTCAGGTTTACTTTAAAATTTTCATTGATATTCACATTTGACCTTTTTTTGTTGCATTGTTACAGGGACTAGATTATTTATGAGAAGCAAGTCAAATCGGCTACTACCTTGACTGTACCTCCCTGCTTAACATTTGTTTGATATAAAATATCATTCACACAGGGACAACACTATATTCAGTTAATTGTCTGACTTACAGCATTTGATTGTGAGAAGGAGCAGTAAAGAACGACCAAGAACAACAATAGCATTATTTCTGAAAATTTCAGAGCCTGTTTATGTAATGAATGGTATATTTGGCAGTTCCTTTGTATATGAAATTACATACAGAGAGAAACTTATTTTAAAAAAAGATTAACATGCATAGATTCATATTATTTGCATCCTGCTACTCTCTTTAAAAAAATGAAAATACTATACACATTTCTTAAGAACCTCATAAATTCATAGTGTTGTTACAAAGATGTTCACAAAGATTTCTTACAATTTATATCATTCTGCCACTTTTCTCAATTAGGACAAAGTGATTGTCCCCAATGACTACTAACTGCCAACAATTTATATTTACCAATCTGCACTCAACCCTCTTTCAGTGTTCCTAAAAAGTGGGAGTTTTATGTATGGAGGAGCATGTGACCACCCTGTGTGACTTGGATTGGGCCCAAGCAGCCAGGTCTGAGTACTGTCACCTAGGAAGGGGATGGAGGTATAATCTAAACTCTTGTTCCATTCCACATTTGAGCTTATGCAGAGCTCCTGCATCAGAGAGTAATAGTTGGCTACTTTTTGTTGCAGATGAGGTATGAGTTGCATGTCGAAGTGAACTGCTATATATAAATATAATATTAAAGTTCTGTGAATAGACAAAATCTCCCTCATACAAGAAACCCTTGTATTCTTTTTTTACAGTTTTAGAAAATCATATCTGGCTTCAGTGGTAATAAGCATCTCCTAATACCAATGAACTAAAAAAAAAGTCTGGTGCTGTGTTTGAATTGAGCAATCTGTGCCTTTCAGGTCAGTTTAAGTGCCCCCCAATGATCTTTTTGGCTATCTGTTAGGGTAACATTCTTTCCACAGCAATGTAAGAAATATTCTTCCCACTGACCCTCATGCTATTGTGCTATGACCTGTAAATACAGTAATTATAACAGGGGTTCCCTAAAGTCCTGAAAGTTATTTTAAGGGTTTATTTGTATTAAAAACCTTGGCTGGTGTAGTGTATCATTATTTTAAGGAAACTTGTACTGGTAATGTAGCCCATGCCCATGCAAAAAAAATGTTCACAAAGTACAAAAATCCTCAAATTGCAATCCTTAGTGATTAGATTGCAGTACAATGCATATTTGCAGTGTTTTAATGTTGACTATACTTTTTGTGGTGTTGCACATTTTTTTAACACATTTCCTAGTTAATATATTCTTTATTAAAAAAATATTTCTGGTTACAACAGGGAAGCCAGACAGAACATGCAATTACCAATGTAGACAAATTTGTAGACACATGATATTGATGTGAAGTAACTAAAAATAAGGGTAACCCCAACCCACAATTATTGGTAAAAGAAAGAAATCAAAAGAAGCCAGGTTTCATAGGGTGATAAGTCACAGTGATAAATGTTTGCCTTCTAATAGTACAAAGATCCAGAGGGCAAAAGAAAGGATGAATATATATTACTATGTCTAAGCAGGTTATTGGTGTACTTTTATTCAGCAAGGCAGAAAACAAACACAATATGCAAAAGTATCAATCAACCCTTGTGAGTATTCACCTTTGATATAATTAATTGTTGCTAAAAATAACTAGACACAAATACAACTATTCTTGAACCACTGACCCTGTGTAAGTGTGAAAGTTAGGTGACACATACTGTATACACTGTCCACAATATTACCCACCAGTGCCTCACATACCCTCCCATTTTGCTCATACCTCTGGGAAAGAGGCACAGTTTGCCATCATACAGTGGAAATGTGAAAGTTCTTCAGTCCCTACATAGAACATGGATTTATTTAAAACTGGCCAAAAAAGCTAGAAACCATGCTGTGATCCTTTCATGACTGTGGTATGCAAGAGCCCTTTATAACCAAAACTCTTCTTCCCCCCAACCAACCCATCTTTAAATAAAACACCCCTGAAGGTATAGTGAAAATGGCCTTACGGCCGTTTATTAATTTTACAAACTTTTTTAACCATATAAAAACCATGACTTTTATTTACATTGCAACCATATAACATGAAAGAATACAAAAGCAAAAATATACGGGAATTTAACAGCTGTGAATATTATAAAAATTATCATAAATCTTGTATTTCCTTCATTAAAAAGCAACAATTAAAATATGCATGCCTCTTCTCCTATACCAAGTTACAGGAAGAGTTTAATTGACATTCTAACATACATGGGCTAGATACATTCTACACATTACATATGTTGAGATCATCCGATGCGTTTCGCAGACTATGTCCTTTCCTCAGGGATTTAATTGGTACGGCTAGTAGATGTATTAGCACTACAACATGATACAAAAAACAATAGGTAAAATTCCATTATACACATAATTTCTTCAATATAACCAAGTTTTTCTGATCATACCAAAGGTCCTTCGCCTAGCTCCCTTTACTCATTGGCTTTTGGCCTACTTCATTCCCTTTGTGACTTTTTCACTATAGAATTCACTAACCAGGCCATAAATCAGAGGCAAGTTAGGTACAAATCACAGTAGTATCCTAAATTTCCCAGAAATTCTCAAACCTTTTTTTTTACACTAGCTGGCATTGACATAGAGAATACACTTTCATCAGTGAAGCTGGGTGATCCAGAAAACATGGAATTGATCTGGTGCAGGATTCAAAACATTTGCTAGCAAATGGCAAATTACTTTGAAGAAATCCATTCCAGGTTTACTGGATCACCCAACTTCATTGATGAAAGTGTTTCCTCTCCAGCCTTGGAGAGTTTTAATAAATCAGGCCCAATGTGTAGCACATTTTTACCACACCAATTGCATGCTTTATACTGACAGCACTGCAGCAGGGTTGAATTTATTAATATTGCTATATACACAAAGTATTCCAATTTGGACTGAGCCAAGCTTGGCAGGGTCTACCAGACTAGCATGTGTCAATGCTTTCAGGGTCTAATATTGCCTCACCTGGGTGTCCTTCCATGATAACAGTACAGATATACCTTCTAGTCTCAGTTCTTAGGTGTGGTGTCAGTACTGACTTTGGCCAATATTGACTTTTGCTTCCTCGGGTCATAGACTGATGTAAAATAAGGCAACTGGCAGCCACATATACCAGTCCTTGATGCTGCCAGTACCTACAATGACATGCTTCTCTCATAAAGAGAATGGAGTTTGTGCTTATATACTAAATATTATGAAAAAAAATCTCTAGCAATCATTTGCATTAAAACAGAGTCTCATGGTTCAAATATATTGCAAAACATGTTCAAGCTGCATCAAAGTGATCTCTCCCAGGGTACAGTCCTTTGCAAAATGCTATGAGCAATAGCAATAGAGAAATATCAGTGTTTACAACCAGTAGCTTGCATGTATATTTGAATTTAAACACTTGTTCATTACTCAGTACAGAATTTAATCAAACAATAAGTTTTCTCCATATCAGACACAAAGCCAGGAGCCCTTCATCATTTGTAGATTAGAAATGTTGTTGAGACATATATACCAACCACAATACTGCCAGCCAGTGCCTTACTGTACATGTCCAACAGTACACGCTTTTTTTTAGGACATTTAATTTAAAACATACAAAGCAACGGGTGCTACAGAAATTGTAGTTAAATTGTTCTGTTTCTGTGCCTAAATACTCACTTGAAAACGTGCCGTAAACAATTTTATGTGGACCTTCCAGGACACACGGAAGATTGAAACAGAGTGAGAATACACTGAACCTTCGATTTTTTGCTGAAAGGCATAATGACATCACCCATGTCACTTTGAAATACCAGGGCAAAGGTACCGGTATTTCTTTAAGTAAAGGTTTGCTGCTACATTGTCTCGGACAGTTCTTCCTTTAGAAAGTTTTATTAGTTAGGTCCCTTATGCTATAAAGGTTACAAAGGGGACATTCTTCTCATAAGAAGTAACAGAAGCATGCAATATCTGATAGGTTACATGGAGGACATGCATTTATTCTGTTTCTGAAGAGTAAAAATCACATCATTTCCTTTTAACTACAAAAAAGCATATCTGTCACACTTAGTCACAATATTCTGAAGGGGTATTCAGAGTGTGGTCTGGATCATTTCATGTGAAAATATATTGTATGAGCAGACGTTGTGATTTATTTGTAAGAAACATATATATCATGAGCCGCACTTAAAGTGTTTCGAGGTATTTACAGAGACAGGAGTTGATTTAATACTGTTACTGCTTTTGCACTTAATGGTATAACTGCACACTGATATTTTATGGAACCAAGACAGTTGATACACTGTAATAATAAAGCAGCAGCATAGAAAGATTCCCATGAGCTTCATGTTCAAAGTATGATGGTACTATAATAGGAGAATATATTGATGGATTTTTGAAAAAAAAAAGATAGCTTTGTTCTTTAGACTGTAAAAGAAAGAAACATATTTGAAATAAACCTTATCTTGCCCCAATCCTCACAGATACTGCTGCTAAATTTGAACTATTCAACTTATAACCAAGTCACTGATGCATAATTTGTAAGCATGAACTCTGCCTTAATCTGTGCCCAGAGACTCAGTTTTTTCCCCCTTGGGAACTACTATCTTACCAATTGCACAGCAAAAAAAGATACAACCAGGCTGTCAAGCCTACATATCAGAGACACCTCTGCCATTCCAGTGACAGTCTTATGTATACCATTATATGCTGAAGAAGCACACTCACATCTTTATGTGAAGAAATGTATAGGTTAAATAACACAAATAAGGCTTTAAAGCGACACAGGTACACAAACCTCATTTCCAGCATATTTTTACATAACCACAGTGCAATTTGATATATAACAGAACATAAGGATACAAATACCGTAATTATTGGCTTATATTGGAATGAAAGTGTAAGTAGGCATAGATAACAGAGGTCTGATTCCTATATGTGTACCCCAAGTGCTAAATATCTTGTCCACTGTGGTGAACACAAGTCTTCCCACACATAAATATTATAATGACTGTCTTTGATGTAGGAGCATTCCTGAACTAATTTCTTTAGCTTTGAATTGACCAGGGTAGGGGGTTAATCTTCCAAAATGCCTATCAGTGATCCCAGGGGGATTTCCATGACATCTAGTTCTGATATGAGTGCCAGGGGCTGGCTGTGAGCCGAACCCTTTGGTCTGTTTTTCTGGAAAGCATTTTTTTAATAATCCTAACCTAATAGGAGAGTGGGTCAGCAATCTGTCTTCAGTAGCTCTGAAATTTGAACCGGTAATATGTCCAAAGGTAGATTCTATGTTGCCCAGCAGTATGTACTTGCATTAGTCTGGATACCATCTTTGTTCATAATATCCCTTATTAGGTAGAGAATGCCAGACATACTTAGTAGTAAGATGATATTGGAGAGGGCAGAGGTATAAACTCCTTTTTTCATTCTATTTTCCACCCACATAAAAATCTATAAATGAAAGAAAGTAAGAAAATCTATATTACATCCTTGGGCTACTTATGTATTAAGGGGAGCCCCTAGTTGAACACCTCTGACCTTGTGTAATGTTTTTACGAAATGTAACTAGTAGAATGTACTTTGGTCCAAAAAGTAAAAAAAAAAATCTATATATGCCTTAATAGTAAACATGCAGAGTACCAGAAACCATGATTGATAATACGACAAAACTTGTTCCTGTAGGTCATTTGTTGATCCAGTAGGATGCATTGCTAAGACCACATTGGGGGACAGCTGTACAGCTATATGAGCACAAACAATTGTCTCTGGCAAAAGAAATCTAAAGTCTGTACACATCCTAAAACGTCTTTACATTTAGTTAGTAGAAAGCAACCTTCTATATAAAAAGAAAATTTATGGTTGTCACTTATGCCAGCGTTTTTGCCTAGTTATTTGCCATCTTCCATGTCATTTTAGATACATTCTCTTGACACAAGTAATGCCAGTATTAAGAGGAAAACAGAAAAAATGACCAAAGCAGTCCCAGGTTCCTATCTTCTTTTCATTCCCCTAAAATTCAGTGAATGAAGGTAAATGCCTGTCTGTCTAATTACTGAGGTCTGCCCTGAGGGGTCTGTTAGTGGGGTCTGTATTGGGGGTCTGTCACTGAAAAATGTCACTATTGGCGCTGATATTTTTGTTGTGTGATCAGTACAGACTACAAATGGTGTTACATCATGCTGTGCAATACTACCATGAGCTTTACAACAAGAGACTTTTCAGAGCTGTCTATCACATTCAACATTCTAAATTATAGCAACAATGCTATACACACCTTTGTACTTCCAGCAACATTTGCCTAAAAACATGGGTTTTCAATTCACATATATTGTATTACATGTTCGAGCTGGTCAGTTGTGTTTTCTCTTTGACCAGTTCATAATCTATATTGTAAAATATTAGATACCTACTTCCTTATAGCAATAGATAAAAAGATTCAATATGGAGGGGGGACTCAGGCAGTTAGAAGAGAGCTATAGCCCTTTAGTACTGGATACATGCCCATGCAGAAATCCAAATGATATATAAATATAAATATATATATTTATATATATATATATATATATATATATATATATATAGTATGTATGATATAATTGGTTTATATAGCATCTTTATGTTCTGTGGTTCTGTTTAATTAGCGATTCACAGTAGAAACAAATCATACACAGTAAGAGAGATACAAATATTACCTAAGTGTACAGCAGCTAAGCTTATAAATTTTACAAAAATGTGGAATAACTATGCAGATAAACTAACCATTAATGGTATACATTTTACATAGGGGTGTATTAGGTAGTGCACAATATCACATTGTTAACCCTTTACATACTTGCTTACCCTTACATACAATACCCTTACATACTACTAGCATACTTTTTGAGTAAAATAAATTGTAAATATGAAATGCCAATGACCACGCCCAGAACACTGAATTGCAGGAAATGTAGTTTTTGTGTAGTGCTGCACTTATCAAAAAGCAGACACACATGTCCTGGCAGTGCTGATCTATGAAGCAGGGGCACAAGTTGGATAGGCAGAGCCAACAATGGCTGTTTGAATTCAACACAGGGATGTGTTAATGAGGGCTGTTCCTAGGGTCACTGAGGTCAGTCATTGGGGGGGTGTCACCAAAGTCTGTCACTGTGGTCTATCACTAATGGCCTTTCATAGGTGGCACCTGTCCTGCCAGGTCTGTCACTGAGGAAATCTGTCACACAAGGTCTGTCACCAAAGGGTCTAACACTGAAGCTCTGCAACTGAGGGATATTCTGACTATGGATTTTTAGAATGTCTTTATCACTTAATTTACAATTTATATTAATATATTTTGTTTTTGAGGCACCATTGCTTTGGTTAGAACCAACTGCTCTAAGGTCCTAATGTTATTATATATAATTTATATAGCGCTGACATATTACGCAACGCTTTACAAAGTCCATAGTCATGTCACTAGCTGTCCATCAATGGGGCCCACAATCTAATGTTCCTACCATAGTCATATGTCATTAACGCAGTCTATGGTCAATTTGGGGAGAAGCCAATAACCTAACCCCATGTTTTTATTTGGAATGTGGAAGGAAAACAAAGTACCTGAAGGAAACTGACGCTAACATAGGGAGAACCAGCAAACTCCATGTAGATAGTGTCCTGCCCAAGATTCGAACCTAGGACCTAGTGCTGCAAAGGCCAGAGTGCTAACCTCTAAACTTGCTAACCATGCTGCCCAACAACAGGTCCTAACATTTCTATAGTATTTGCTTTGCTTCAGGGGTACCTTGAAAACTTTTCTCATGCACTAGGAGTGTTGTGATCTATCAAAGTTATGAACCAGTGGTGTAGGTGAGGCATGATGACTTGGCCCTGCAAACACTAACAGACTCATATGGGCAAAAGCATATAAGCATGCAAAAATAGATTTCTTTTGCATGTCAAGTTTTGCTTATTATTTAGATACATTTATATGGTTAGTTAGCCATAAACATGTACACTATTTACGGTTGCTATGTTCTCTAACTTCTTACATTACTTTTAAGACATTTATTCCATATTCCAACCTTTTCCCACTTGCATTACAGACTGGCCTGTCAGTTCTATATCATCCTTTGGTTTTTATACAGAAGGAAGCGTAACGCACAGTTAGTATATAGATCTGGTTGTTAGGGACATAAGTGGAATGTGATTTACCCACCACAGTATACCAATATTTGTTACTCAGACACCTGTATTTTAGAGATATTTCAAGATCTTGCTGTGTCATGAAGCTTGAAGAAAAATACAGGTACGTCATGCAGTGAACTCAGCCAAGTCTCGCTTTCTCTACTGTATCCTAAAATTAATTACCGAGTCTATATTTAGTTGGATTTAAAAAGCATTTGTACACTACATGACTTTAATGGCTGGCTGCATTTCTAAAAGCCAGAAAACAGCACGCTGTAAAGATTATAAAATGAAGCAGTTTGTTATCAGATACAGCACCCCCATCCTATTTTGCTCAGTAGGGATTTAGGAAGCACTGGTACTGGACTGACTTTAAAATCAAAGTACTAAATAAAAGATTCCCTAAGCACCAAAAGAGTGGTTCATTTAATGTGACTGATTTATCAAGAATTAGTATTGATAATAAGGTCTTTATTATTGATAATGATCTGCTGATAAATATTCATAGTCATCTACGCAGAGGCTTTACAGATGCACACACACTTCATTAAGAGATAACCATGAGTAAATTGCAGCTTTTACATGGGTTGAATTTATTATCTTCAAATTTTTTTTTACAATATACAATTTATTAATGCTTTAGGTACAAAGACTACTTACCCATCATACTACTACCTACTACTATTTTTCATGTGCCTAGATAATTTGGTGCATGCTCCATAGGAAACACTATAAGGGAAAAAAGCCTACATGGAAAAAGTATAAATAGCTATTTACATGTATAATAAAAAGCTAAATCCAAAATAAAAATGTAAGGTAAATCCTTAAATGTGTTGGCTGCATTTGTTGCATGCTGCATCTAGTATAAAGTTGTAATCACCTTAGGCCTAAATTGACAGTCCTTTTGACCTTGAATGTTTTGTGAACTAGGCTGGAATTTTTTTTTTTGGCTAACAAAAATTTTCTCCATTCTTGATAACATAGACACCATCTTGTCTAGTGTACCCATACATATGCACACATAAAACATATATATATTTGTGGCTCTGTATGCAGAATTCCTGCTTCTTTTGTGTTCTTTCAGACTTTAGTGCCTGCTCTTCTTTATCAGGGATTAGTGTAGAAAGAACTCTTTAGATCAGGGGTGTCCAACTGCAGTTGTCCTGGAGGGCCACAATCCACATACATTTTTAGTATTTCATCAGGCTGTATTACATTTTGTAAGGTATGGTTTACAAATTTAAGAAAAGGACACTATTTATATAAAAAAAATCCTGGTCTATATGTGGTCCTCAAGTTCTTGAGTTGGACATCCTTAACTGTCCCTATATTTTTTTTGTTGTTTTTATTTGATCTGCATGCTAACATTCTGTATAATTCTCTAGTACTACTAGCTCCAGCTTCTTTACATTTATTGATCATGTCAGGGCATTGCACAGCCTTATTTTATGTTTGATGTTTTATTTGTAATGTAGCATTATTTTCCTCCTGATCTTCCTAAAGCATTTCCCTTTTTTAGCCCATTTTACCTTTTTTTTTTACAAACTCTTTTTAGACACCCAGATCTGCCTAACAGTTTTGATCCTTGATGACTTTACAAAGAAGCATTTAGTATTTCTGCAACTTGGTAGTTTTTTCTTTTATTCACACAAAAATGTGTGTTTAGTCAGCAAACTTCCTCTCAAATTTCCTGCAAAAGTTTGGGTTTTCTAGTGTTTTTATTCTGTATCCCAGTAATATTGCTACATTGATGTTTGTTAACTACGTTTTTCCAATAGACAGCTGCTGGTAACTGCCCACATCTATCTCAAGTCAACTAGTTAATTCCTCAAGGTTTTGCTAATGGTTATGATTGCTATTTGATTGTTGGAAACTATGGTGATATATGATGTTGTAAATGAAAGTATCACCAATTAAAAAATTAAAGCTAGAATAGAGGTTCAAAAAATGTTCTATTATCATTAATTGATTTCATGCTTTGTGTTCCAATGACTTGATCTGGGATGTCAATAAAATCATTAACTTTTGCATTCATATTACCCATGGGAAATCAAAGTGTTTTATCTTTTTGCAATGCCACTGAGCATTACCAATAAGTTATTTGTCTTACATTGGCTGTTGTGGTTTATAACATTTAAACCTTTCTCTCCACTGCCTTATCCCTGATGATAGTGGCGGCATGTAAACAAAATCCTGGGTGTTGTAATACTGACCCCTACACATACAAATGTTAATGCAGTGTTAGAAAATGACCGTTCTACCACACACAGGTACATTAGGTATTGACACGCACATCAGTGCAACAATTTTATGATTATTATTTGTAGTTAACTCTATTTATGAAACAGGGAATCAGACATTCCCTCGTAGGAATCTTCTAGGACCTTGCGTTTTAAGGGCAGTATTTGATTCACACTGGGCAATGTTTGAGGGAATGTCAGATTCCCAATTTTATAAATAGAGCCCTAAGTGGCCTGTAAAGGCAATTAACATATTATTTATGAACAATTTTGGGTACAATAGTAATTGTACTGAGACTTGACATGTTTGGGATCTTTTTATTTTTTGCAACTTCATCTTTCATGAATTACAAAACATGGAAATAATCTTGAGTACACTAAATGTATATTGAACACATAGCACAACATATAAAATTGCAGCTACCACAATTTTATACTATTTTTGATGTTTGTACTTAATCATCAGACTCACACTATTTACTTCATCACCCGTGTGAACAAGCTTTTTATTTTCAGCCAAGATAGGAAAACTTGATTAGGATTAATTAACTTCAGGGAGTAAAATAAGCAGAGGAGGAAGGTATTTCATAGTTTTCTTTGCATATTTTTTACATGGACAGTTAGCACGGTGTGAATATACATAGTATGTAAGTGCACACACCACTGAGTAATCAATGCCAGTCATTAAAATGGTGATCAAACTGTTTAAACTTTTTTTAAATTTAGAGAGGGACTAGAGATCTTATACATTTATTTTCAAACCATGCAGCTATGAATGTTTGGCAACCATACAGAAATCTCAGAATATAGGATGAAGGAGAATGCTAGCTACATACAGTACATCATGTAGATTCAGCATTCTGGTTACCAGGTATTTAATCCCGATTATTCAAGGAATGAAAACTAAGCAGAAAAGACAATGTTTTAAAAGAAAAGGGCATCCTAAAAGGTATGTTGCATTGAAACTGCAATTCTGTGTTGTAACTGTTGAAACATTTTATTAATGTTGTGCCTAACACAGATTAAATAATATTTTTTTAAAAAAAGGGAACATAAACATATTAGTTAAAGTTGTTTCTGTAAATATTCATATATAGTTGGTGTTCTAGATTGGTTGATTTTACCAGACAGCATTTATAAGATGACTGAGGGTGAGCAAACATGGCAGATCCATGGACATGACTTGCCATTAATGGCAGAGCTGGGTTCCATTCCTCCCCTTCTTTCCAGAAGTGGGCAGTCCTTACTTCTGCACAGAACACGACTCACCTAATGACAGGTGACTACCATACCTTGCAGCATTACTGTTAACTGTGGCTTACAGGTAGTGTGTTGAATGATTTTAGGTACCATTCAACATATGAATGAGTGGTGCTAGTAGCGGGACAGAGTGGAGAGTCTAATGGGCACAGCTCTGGGGAGAGGAAGCTGCAATGGTTATTTTAACTGCTTGTAGGCATTATACATATTTTATTTTAACAAGAACTGGGCTGTAAATTTGATTGGTGGCATTTTAAATATGGTTTTCAGTATAGATTCAACAATAATGATGATGTTATTTTCAAAATAGAGGATATGCTCTGAAGCATTGAACCTGAATTAATAAAGCTCTCCAAAGCTGCAGAGGATACACTTTCATCAGTAAAGCTGGATGATATATCAAACCTAAATTGGATTTTTCAAAAGTAATTTGCTATTTGTTAGTATATACTGGACTAGATCCATTCCAGGTTTGCTGGATCACCCAGCTTCACTGATGAAAGTGTATCCTCTCCAGCCTTGGAGAGCTTTAATAAGTCAGACCCATTGTGTCTGACACTGATCCAGTTCAACTACTCTGGTATGTAGTATAATGTTTTTTCTTTGCTGGCTGGTCTGGTTCCTCCTGCTGACCCTTGTCATCAGAGAACACACTATGGACTTGGACTGGTTATTTGCAGGAACCTTGGAAATCATCAGATGACATGCTATCCCATGCACCTGGAAATGTGGGATATGAGCTGTGTCCTGCTGAAAAAACTGGACGACAAATTAAAAGGAGTAAAGTTGTTTTTTACAGGGTACTGCAGGTATAATTTTTTTTAACTTTCTGACAGGGTCGCTTTAAAGAAAACTGGTCACAAATTAAAAAGCAATACTTCAAAATCAATTTCAAGGCACCACTCAGAGACGGTCGGTAATGCCAGCATACTTCAGAAAAGCTATAGCACTACCTGGAAATGCCTAACAATATCTTAGAATGGATCCAACCTGTAAATGCCTAACCCTGTTTTAAATATCTTGATCTTTCACAAATTCTAGCTCTGTCATACACATACTACATCCCACTTCCAAGGCAGCACTGTTTTATTGTGGGATGCAGTGGCAGTATTCATTAGCCTGACTCTATTGGAAACCTCTGCTTTGTTTGACATAGGGAATTACTGCTGAAGTCAGTACACACTACAGGGATCGGGTTGTATATATAAACATATCAAAAAGCTTAATGTTCTGTTACGATAAAATTGCTTGTGAATGTATAGTATAGCATACAGAACATGGCAGTCTAGCACAGGAATTGTATTGCCGAGCATACATAATGTGGACTTTTGGCACAAGCCTGCAAGATGGTGGCTGGGTACTTGCAGGTGAAACTGAGCCATGAGCAGTATGCTCTGAACTAAGAAAAACAAGGATTCAGTTTCATCCTTGGAGATAATATCTGGTGATGGTAACTATCATTTTCCATTTTTTAAATTTATATTACAAAGCTGTCTAGGCATCTTTCATACTACTGGCAATTTACCAATGATAAGATTGCTAAAAATAGATTCACTTGCTCCTACAGCATTGCACCCTTACTGGCCTAACCAGTATTCATGAACAGTGGACAACACTGTGCATGGGCCAGTGAGGAAGTGATGCTGTAGGAACAGGGAAGAAGTCTTTCAGTCATTGGGCCTGATTTATCAAAGCTCCCCAAAGCTGGAGTGGATACACTTTCATCAGTGAAGATACACTTTCATCAGCTAAGCAAACCAGAAAACCATCATCTTCTGTGACTTCTGTGTTTTTTTATTGCCTTTGCAAAAACATGCCTGCTAACGAGTAGTACCACAGTGGTATAGGAAATTACATTGCTAATTGAACCTATAAGTGGCATATCTGTTCATTAAGGGTTTGCATGGTGATTAAAGTAGCAACTGTTTTTTCTCATTATCTGTATTCATTACTCAGTGGCAGGTGAAAAGGTGCTGGTGGCAGCCATACTGTATTTCAGTGCAATGTAGAAATAATAGGAGGCTGGGTCTGTAGAAGTTCTGCCACTGGCTTCAGAGTAATGATACGGGCTGCAAGATGGGAGGTGGCAGGGGCTGGCCGCCTTTAACCTCCTTAGCGGTAACCCCGAGTCACACTCGGGGTAGGTAAACCTATGGGAAGTAATAGTAAATACAGCCTTACCTGATCCGCCGGCTTCCCCCGCCTTCCATCGCCACGATCTCTGTTCTTCTCTCTTCCTCCGGCATCTTTTGCACACGATGAGTCACCAGGGAAGTTCCCGGTGACGTCGGTGGGTGTGTACGTTGGGGCATGGCAGGGAATTCAAAATCCATTTGTATTGCATTCAAAATAACTATATTGAATGCAATACATTGGATTTATATGTTTAAAAGCAGTACATTGTATTCCATGAACATTTATTTTACAGTATAATAAAATAGTATGAGTATAACATTTATTATTTTTTAAAAAAGAAAAAAAATTGAAAAATAAAAATAAACTATCTATATATTTTTTAATTTATTTAATGTATTATTTTTACTTGATTTTGTGTTTCAAACTTTATTATACTCATACTATTATATTATACTTTAAAATACATTTTCATGAAAAACAATGTACCGCTTTTAGACATATAAAACCGGAACGAAATGAACCACTAGGGAGGTTAAGGTACTGACCCAGGGGTCATATAAGTCCTACATACAATATTTTGCAGAAGTCTTCAGACATTACCTACAAGTAGTGTTTCTTATTTTTGTGGTCTTTACTATGTGACTTGGGGTCATGGTCAAGCTAGAAAAATGTGTTTTTATTCATGTTCATTATGTATATCTGTAAGGGCTGTTTGAATAAAGATCCATTGTTTGCTGAATTAAGATCCATTGTTTGCCTGTTCAGATGTGTTGAGAAAGCATTTTTTAATGAAATGTATATACTTTTGTTCCAGATGACTACATAAAGTTGTTTTCTTCACAATTTTCTTTAGATGATTTTTAATCATCTTTATTTGAACTTGTAGGCCATTTTAAAATAGTGAAATTCTTCTACAAAGTAGGCCTAACATGGTTCAGAATATTAGTTCTTCTCTATGCCCTCTGAAGCTCTTTTTTTGTAACTAAGGGCTTGATTTCCAAGAAATCTGAATAGAGCACCACCCACTCACCACCCTGTCATTCAAGGAAAAGGCTTTAGTTACCAGTTAAACTAAAAACAATACATAACTCAGGTCGATCTGGCTATGAAAGTGCTGTCAGCTCTAGGCAGTACTTTCACTTTTAAGACCCCCCTTTTGGACGTCTGCCTGCAGCTCACCCACATACCACAACTAAAATACTCCATACGAGAAGACAACACTTTATCTTCCCCTGCTGGATCACTGTCATTTACTTCTACTAAGACATACAGAGATTTCATAATTATTGTGCATATGAAGGTCCTGGAATAAACATTTCAAGCTTCTATCACACCGTTCACTCCACTCGGACATCTGGAAACACCAGCAGTACGTCCAAATTGAAATCGGTCTAACTATCAAATCACTTACAAGTAGCAATTCGGTATCACTAGGCTCTTAATGCAGTAAAAAGCCCCAGCAATAAATAATACTAAGTCTCCCTTTACCCCTACGGCGAAACGTGTCGGGTGGCACACCTTAACGTCATCGGTAACCTAGTATTATACTAAACTTTATTTTAGGTATTTTGGTATTTTTTTGCAAAACTAGTGGTTATATGTTAGCCTAGGATTCATTTATAGAGACACAGCTCTTAATCTTTTAAGTTATGTTGTTGGAACAATAAAATTTTGTGTTTTTAAATGTAACTCTTGTTGCCCTTCAAACGCCTGGCTTTCCCACCCTCCTCTTCTCTTCCTCCCACAGATTCACTTTTAAGAGTTGGAAACATCTGGTATGTTTGCTGATCAACTGCATTTTCCTTTCTTTTTCCGAGAAAAGGAGCAGTCTATTCTCATTTGTTGTAGTTGCACAAAAGGTATCAATTTGCTAATAGGATACACACCTTCCTCACATGAGACCAGCTACTTTGTATGTCCCTTTGATGAGCATGGGAAATCAATAATTCCTAGGTTTGATTTACAAATGTGCAACTTGTGTCGGCAGCATGCAGCATCTTTAACCCTTCCAGCAAGCTGAATCAATTTGATAAACTACCAGGAAGGTCATCTTGATAAATTTTTAATCAACCAGGAAGTATCTATGGTCTCAAAGCCATTTGTGATGATAGCAAATGCTTTAAAATAGCCCATTTCCTTGCATGTCCCAAATCACACATTTGTAAGCAAACAACACAAGTTGTGGAGGGAAAGCCATTGTTTTGATAATTGCTAAAAATCAGTCCTTCTAACACATTTCAATTAAAGTTATGCAATGTTGATTTTTTTTTAGTTTAGATCTAGTTTTCATGTTTGTTTTTTCACCTTGTACCTAAATTGGAACAATACCATTTTTGCTTTCTTTGTCCAGCATATCTAAGTGCCAAAATAAAGTTTGTCTGGTAAATGGTGATATACAGTCACAGATTGTGGTAGGTTCCTAATAACGGGCTGTAGAGATTTAAAAAGTGATATTTTGTCAGCGTGGCTAATGACAGGGATAGGTTGCAATTTAAGCATGCAGATTATCTTGGATAACAGGGAGGAGGCGTGGAGTGTAGGGGATCCCTTTTCTATTTTTCTGTTTGCTTTTTGATGCCTGATTACACAAGGAGATTAGTGCTGGGTTATTATCCCATGACAAACCTTCATGGGTTCTCAGAAAAGTGTTACTACCTATACACCTTGTTACTCCATCACTGTATCTAGTCAACCTGCACAACAGGACTTCACTACTTTATATTTTTAAACAACAGAGTTGAGATGTGGGGAGCAAATCTGTGCACCAATGTGATCTTCGGCTATGTACACTCATCAAATTTATATCAATGGAAAAGATCTGGGGCAAGGATAACTAGGACGCAACTCACTGCATCCTCCTCTATGTGAAATGGCAGATGTCATCCCTGGTGGGCCATTTAAGGATCTGCTACAACTTATCATTAAACAACCTCAGGAGACTGATGGGAACATGCAAAATTTTAGTCCGAGACGCTCACAATTGATTGTCTCAGGTGAAAGTGATTTAGTGTGCTTCCATAGCTGTAGACTAATGTTTACTGATACAGTGACAGCTGCTACTTTAACTTGGCCCAAAAGATTTACATATAGCACGGAAATTAAACTGTAGAATGATTATTTTATTATGTAATTGTGTATATTGGGTTAAACTTTGTATCAAAGAAAAACTCCAAATTGACTAAGAGAAAAAGAGCATTTCTGTAGAACAAGGTATTTTTTTTGCGTAGCTAAATGCAACCAATTAACAGTGAATACTTAACTTCCTTTCCTTCTTACTTACTACCCATACAACATGTTTGTTAAAACACAGTATTAAAGCTCTCCAAGACTGGAGAAAATAGACTATAAAGGGAACCTGGGTGATCCAGCAAACCTAGATTTTGTTTCCTAAAACATTGGCAAATGTTTTCAATTCTGAACCAGATTCATTCCAGTGCTGGATCACCCAGGTTCACTCATGATGGTCTATCTTCTCCAGTGTTGGAGTCCTTTATTAAATCAGCTCCAGTGTAAAAAAAAAATCTACCTAAAGCTTGCATTACCAAAGGCAAACTTTTTTTTTTCATTCAACATTCATAGCGATGAAATGTGAATAAGAGATGATTGAGTGTGTACAGGAGAAAAACCTTTGAATTATTCATTGTTCTCCTGGCAGTCAGTGGCAGAAGGGTTACTTTTTTATTCCTGGATAAAGCATAGAATAACAGGAGAGATTTTTTTTCACTACCTGTGTAAAGACACAACAAAGGTGAGTGAACCTTCAGACTACTGTTGTTGGAACAAGTGTTCCTATTGAAAAAAGGAAAAATTCTCTATTTGTATTACATTTTGTCATCACAACAAAATCAGATGGTGATGCTATTTGCAGCAATACAAACAGCAATTAAAACTTGACAGAGGTCCCTTCCCTACTTTATAGGGAAATGAATGAAAATGTATTATGTTTAAAATAAAAATCTTAAAAATTAGTTTGTCTTGTCCTACTTGTGTATACACTTATCCATGTCAAGTGGTCACATTCTTTTGTCCCTACTTGAAAAACTATTTGGCCTTAGGGCTATTGTCAGGAAAACAATATTCTTGATGCTCCATTTTCTACATCATTATTGTTAACTAACTCCAAGCCTGGGGTGTTTAGTAATAATTTATATGTGACCCACCCACAAGTCTTCTGGAGAGGACAGCACCTGTTCAGATTATCTGATGCTTTCTTACTGAAGATAAAATGAGGTTCAGCACATGCTTAAGGTTGAATTCTAGGTGGATATTTAAAAATAATTATTTTTTACAAAAAACTTACATAAATATCCGAATCTGGCTAATACAGTGACCCTGACTTTATAAAGCTCTCAAGACTGGAGGTAATATACTATCATAGGTGAGCCTAAATGATCCAGAAAACCTCAAAAAGATTTCTTAAAATCGTTCAGTATTAAGGTGGCAAATGTTTTCAAACCTGGGCCAGATCCATTATAGATTTGCTGGATCATCCAGGTTCTCCCATGATTTTCTATCTTCTCCAGTCTTGGAGAGCTTGATAAATCAGGCCCACTGGGAGAGGTAGGAGCTGCTTACTGGCAAAATGATAAATGTCTTTTTGCCAGTAAGGACATATTTAATATGGACAAAAGGAGAATAATGTTTTTTAATATTTTATTAAATCAGGCCCATTGCAAGCATACTTGTGGTTGCAGTTCAGACAGTACATATTGCCTGCAAATTGTAAATGAAGTACTCTACATTATACCCAGGTATGTGGGCAAAAAATGCAATATCATGTCCCATTTTCATCTCATTATATAGCTTTCCAGAAATTAGACATGGAATTGTTTTTTGCCACACATAGACAAGTAGTCCCCAGGTTAAGGACATCCGACATACAGCCAACTCCTAGATACGAACGGGGCTTCCCTGCTCCCTCGTGTTTTGCTAAACACAGCTAAGACTGAGCTCTTCTGCAAGCTCTTGTAACTCTTTAATGACCAAGACTAACTCTGCAGTTGTTTGCATATCAAAGCACAGCCTGCTCCAGATGTTAATAAACAAACCTACAGTCCGTATCTCGTATGAAACTACCTGTATTGCATATGCTAATATAAATAGCTGCATGAAAACTAATGCAGAAGTGCTTTCCTTTTTGGAACCAGTGTGCCGTTTTGGAAAAGAATATCTGCCATTGATAAGGCTATTATTGCTCGATGAATGGGAATACTGTTGAGATCAATATGAGTATTTTTTGAAGTCCACATAATGGTAACCTGTGCATAGAGGGACATGCTGATGTAATAAAGGGTTACAGTCCCACTATGCAATCATGACAAGAATTTAGCACACCTTTGTAGGGTAAGGATTAGTAAAGAAAATTACCTTGACTTTAACAATTTCCATTCTCTAACATTCAAGATAACCTGGTATAAAAAAGGCCCCAACCTCCTTTTCTTACCTGTCAACCCGTTACTTTCCTGCAGTTGGGAGGAGATTTCCATGAAAACTTCCAGTTCCCTCCAAGAGTTAACAAACCTCAGCTGTCATGTTTCATTTTTGCCATTTGAGCTGATGACATGCTGTGTGTGACTTGTATTAATCCCTAATGTGCTCAGCCTGATGGGAAACTTACACAAGCCCAACACATTTATTGGCCCTTTCAGAATACACAGTGGTAAACACAGGAAGCAAACATGCATGCAGGTTGTAGACACAAAGCTTACATAAATTCCGGGCAAATGCAGCCTGCGTGTCTGAAATGAACAGGATGAAGTCTTTAAGGGTTAAATCTTTTGTTTGCACCCAAAAAAGGGTGTGATCTCTATGTGTAAATAAAGGTGGATTCCTCAGTAAAAGTTCCATCTAAAAGTACATTATTGGGGTAACTTTAGAAACTGACTTGCTCCCAACAGTATCTAGAATGTCAACGCACTTAACACAGCCGATATATTAATCCATGGAAAAACTTTGCAGTTAGCAAAAGTTACCATGCTGATCAAAACACAAGATTTACAGATGTGCTGGTACTTTAGCTCCTTCGCTACAGATTCAAAAGCTCAATTTACAAGCTTGTCAGAATAGTTTGGAAGTCTCTTGTTAGCATTTGCTGGAACTACATTTTTTTAGCAGTTAAGCAGCCTTGCAATAAAGTCTTTTGATTGATGGCACATATATATTCTGCTTGATGGACAATCTATTAGGTTTGTGTTGATCTGTCCACTAGGTGGCAAGGTTCTGTCACAGTTTACTTGTTCTTTATCTAAAATGAAAATGCAGAAGACAGACTGGCCTATGCATTATGGGCACCAACATCACTATACTTAAAGTGCCAGATAATATGCCTATTCCAAAATATAATTGTATTATTTACAAATTAATCGAACCAAATACCAAGGCATTTTAACTACCGTTGTTACGCTTCTATGTTTTTTTAAATGATGCTTCTTTCAATATCCCCAGCGGTAGTATGGTGTTATGTACTATAGGACAAAGGTCAATTCAAGTCGTATCAACACAAATAGGATAAGATTCTACACTTTTCATGGGTACAATCTGCTTCCTTAGAAAAGTAGAAGGCTGTCTAAAATGAAGAGAAAACATTCCATACTACACAAATGGAGAACAGACCCACCCCTCCTATCATACAGGTATGGCCATGGGAAACACAAACAAAGACATGAGCGGCAACATCTAGAAAGTTACCTTCCATCAATAATTTTGTGGCTTATGCAAGGCTATGGGCAAGGGCCTGATAATAATCATGCATTCTCATTTAAGTCCATAGGAACATCAAAGCATGATGATTTTAGGTTGTGAATTTAACAATCTGATTCCCTCCCACCCCCGACTTCAAAATCAGATATTTACCCAATTGGTAATAATGTCGCTATTCCACAGTGAATATTTAGCCCAGCAATGGACCTGATTTATTAAAGCTCTCCAAAGCTGGGGAGGATACACTTTCATCAGTAAACCTTGGTGATCCAGCAAAGCTAGAATGAATCTGGTCCAGGATTTTAAACAATTGCTAAAAAACAGCAAATGACCTTTAAGAAATCAATTCCAGGTCTGCTGGATCACCCAGCAAAATATAAAATGTAAAATAAACAAAACATCCAGCGCCGCAACCCCCCTCTGTCCCTTCTGCTGGTAACATCACTATTTTTTTTATCTCCTATCAGAACTCTGAACTTTATGGTGAATATGTGCTCTATTTACATAATTTTTGCATAATTGGTCTGTGGAAAAGCACCCTTTTAAAATGGTGGGTAATGAAAATACACTGTTAACACTAATGGTTAGTGGAAATAAACCTTTGAGTTATTCTGAATACATGTAGTTCACTCATTCTGCAGTACATTAAGGTTGTGGAGCAGGTTGCAAAATTTCAAAAGTTTTGTAGTAACCTAACAGATACCCATGTCAACTTTGTAAAAATGCACTCCCGTCCGGGTCTTACATAAATACATTATCTGGTTTGACTTAATTTACCTCACTCTAAGCTAATTGGAAGCCATGTGGGACTATATTGGGGCTTTCAGTCTATCACCTAACTTTTTCTGATTTACTATATTTTAACACTTTACCTGTTCTTCTAATCAGCATATTTAAAAATCAGTGAACTTTTACCAAAACATTCTCTGGAGATGAATAAATCCCTGTTATTTAAAACAAATGCATTGGTAAGATTCACCTGCATTGAATGTATGTTAAATGTCTGACTAACAGCTTTATATCCCTCAATTCATTACTTGCTTTCCTATCTAAATTTAATTTAGCATAATTTCTTCTGGTTTAAAATAGTTTAGAGGTAGAAATTAGTTATTTATTGTTGTCTGTGTCAAACCGCCTTGTTAACACTGGGCAACTTTAGCTAAAGCTTTAATGTCATCACATTTTTAGAAAGAATCAAAAAACTTTACACACATTGAAATGTAATTTATGTAAATAATGCTTTACTGATACCTGGTTTTTTAAACATAAATTTTCTTATTAGTATAGGATATGGGTTAGCAGATTGGTAATTCCCTTTGAGGTACAATTTACTGCTCTGTGTTACTGTTATTATTATCATCACTTGTAATTTTTTTAACAGCAGCAAAAGTTGTATTGTTAACACTAGAACTCTCGGAAGTGTATAAGACTAACAATTGTGTTACTTACTTTACATTGTTTTTGCACCAAATGGTAAAGTAATTTCCAGATTTTACTTCTGCGGGTATCATCTTGGCTGGTTCACAATGGCCTGGCAGATTAGAGCTATGCCAAGATTTTTGCAGAGCATGTGGAGTATAGATTAGATGCATTTATCTGTAGCTGCTAGTTACCAAATGCACCACAGTGTACCTAATATGCAGCAAACCTAATTCAACTACACAGACGGTCCTTTCTGCAGTAAGGAACTTGCAGACTTGCATTATTGCTCTATGTTAATTCATTTCATAAACATTCACACTTTAATGTAGCTGCTAAAAGTGTGTAAATTTTATAACAAAGCTATCCTTTCTTCCAATTGTTTAAAATGGTTGTCAACCCGTATAGAAGTATATAATAAAAAGAAAGAGAGAAAACTGTGTTTTTTTTTTAACGGCATGCTATTAAAAAACGCCAGCTTTCTCCTTCTTTTTATCATATGCTAAAAGTATGTACTTTGGCTTTGGCCTACACTGCATAATTAAAATAAATATATATTGTGTTCAGTTTGAGTGTCTGTGTTGACTAATTAACACCCAATCTTGTTCACAATCCCATATGATTTTAAGCCATCCACTGTGTAACAATATTGATTAATTACATAATTAGTGGAAAAGGTTGAATCTTCCAAAAAATAATTAACTTTATAGTATAGTTACTGGTTAATTGACCATCACATTGAAATCAAAACCACTTTTTGTGTCACAAGTGATATTTCAGTCACAGATAACAGTAAAAACAATTGCAATACTGATTGAATATAGCACAAGTGGATTGTACATGGAACACTTGAGGTAAATATTTGTAATTACAATCAGAATATGGATCAAAAATAAACTAGAAAAAAATTGCAAGCTGTACGCCTAACATAATGCAACAAATAAAATATCTACAACCAAAAGTTTTTAATAAGGCTTCTAAGACTTGTCACTGTCATTTTTAAATTATTTTAACAGGCAGACATACCCTTTGATCCGGTCAGAAGTGCCCCCAGCGGTATGTGTCCTACTAGTAGGGAAAATCTTCTTCACCAAAAATATATATGCTGGTTTTGTCTGTATGCACCTGAGTGTACTGAGAGCGCCATGCCTGCATTCGTGATTCTTTTGCTTATGTTTCATTTTTGCAAAAATATGTTTGCCACAAAATTTGATGAACACTGCGGGTACATCAAGCATACAGACACATCTGAAGTCAGGAATGACTAAAAGGAATGAAAAGAATTTCAGATTGGTTTGAGTTCTGTTATGTTTGTTCACCTTTCAGTTCACAAAAGCCATTGCAAATGGAAAAGGGGTTCATGTTTAATATCTTTGTACAGATGCCTTAAAAGTGTGCTTTAAAGTTTGGCATTATAAATTAGCATTTTAAATAGATATCACTTTTTGTTAATGGTTTTTGTTTCGTTTTATCATAAACGAAAATTTGATTCCTTTTGGGTTTATTTTTTTAGTTTTTTTTTTTAATTCAGAAGCTAAAAAACGAGTTTGTTATATTTCTTTTTGTATTACAGCCTTAGTTTTCCAAATACATATTTAATATATAAGAAGTATTCTCAGAGCACTATGGGTTAGCTAAAAAGTCAGCACAGAAATAGACACTGACCTCAAAGCTAGTATTTTAAACGACACTTTGGCCCTAATTTTTAAAGAAAGGGCCTGATTTATTAAGGCTCTCCATTAATTTATATTTATAATATATATATATATATATATATATATATATATATTTAAATAATGAAGAGCTTTAATAACTTAGGCTCATTAAACTGAGCTGTCTAACAAGAGATTAATTAGTGCTGTTGAGTAATTCAGTTCTATAGGTAATTTGAAGCTTGATCTACCGATCTCTGTAAAACAAAAATTGCTTATTACATCAGAACAGGATAACAAATATTTAAAATAACTTTTATAATGTATACCTGGGTTTTGTTTTGCTGTAATCAAAATCATATTCCCCATAAATAATCTGAAAATAATGTATTTTAACCTGAGAATATAGGAAAACTGCTTTTACAGGGGTATAAAAACCTAGGTCACAAATGCATGACTGCTAACATTCAAAACAATAATCAATAGAATGTCAACCAATTTACCATACATAAATACATTCATGGTGTGATTTTTAAAACATTTTTATGATTACATTGATTTTTTAGTCTGTCCTCTACTTACAGTATAGCACCAGTTTAGTAATGTTTTCTAGTTCTTTGCTGTGACCTGCATAGCTAATCCTTTGTTACGACTTGGAGGCATATAGCATGCTGGTAACATCTCGACAATAACAGATTCGCCAAGGTTCCTTCTGTGAACCTTTCCTAAGAAATTATTGGAGGCTGCCATTGCTTCTATACTGACTCTGTAGCTTCAGTACTGTGTATTGCTGACCTCCGGCAAGTATTCAGAACAGGGATATCAGTGTAAACTCACTGTAAAGTGCTTATTCCAAATCAGCAATTCACAATATTACTCAGGAAACCATCATTTGTAGGATGAGAAGTCAGGAAAACACCCCTCATGTTCCACTCAGTAAAAGTTACCTTTAAACAAACCTAAATGCTCCAGGAACATAATTCATGTAATTCTTTGTCACTTTTGTCAATAGTTCTTTGTTGGGATTCCATCCAGCTTTCCATCTATTAAAAAAGGATAATTCCTCATAGCATGTACTTTTTGCACTCCTGCACCTTTGTTAAAAGTAATTTGCTATTTGTTAGCAAATGTTTTCAATCTTAGACCAGATCCATTCCACGTTATTATTATTATTATTAATATTAATAATATTAATAATAATAATAATAATATACATGATTTATATAGCCCCAACATATTACACAGTGCTGTACATTAAATAGGTTTGCTGGATCACCCAGGTTCACTGATGAAAGTGTATCCTCTCCTGCCTTGGAGAGCTTTAATAAATCAGGCCCATTGAGTCCATACCTAATAATCCACACTGCTGTGACTGTTCACCCCAGTACAAGGCTTGGCTGACATTGTTTGGAACAGATTTCACTTCAATTTTTCATCTTATGCAGCTGTCTTTGTAATTCAGCAAAAGCCTCCTTTTTTCTTTTATCTTTAATAAACAAATTTTGCCATGTTGTTTGATAGTGATTTTAAACCTCAAAGATTGTATAAATTATAGTTCATCAAACCATATGGCCATGAATGATTCACCATATGGACTCTTTTTATCTATATTTATTTTGTTATTCTGGACCAAAGATTGCAATTGGATAGTGTCCCTAGTGTCTCTTTCTGAATTAAAATCTATTTTTTATCCTGTAACTGTGAATATCTTTCTGAAAATGTGGATTGCGTGGAATGTCTATATATACAATGGAATGATGACTTTCCTGATAAAAATGTCAACTGCAAGGAAATAACTTCAGATGCTGCAAGATTCAGTTATAAATTCTGGATCAAAAGGGGATAAACGAGATCATTTCCATAGGAAAAAAAAGATATAGTGTTGAAATCATCTGGAAACCAACTGCTATGGACAACAAAATTTTCTTTAAATTTGTTTTTTGAGCTCTTGTATAGGAAAGTTTTTGTGAATGTAATTTATGAATATGAAAAGATGGATTTCTGTTTCCATGCTTAAGTAACTAAATAGAATGCAGGGGTGACATTAAGAGTCTAATAGAACCATGATGTCTCCCTAAAGCTGATCTGGTAATACAGGTTCTCTGCTATCTGAATATATGTTTTTAGGCAAATTACAAGGCACAAATGTGTATGAGCAAAAAAGATGTTCTGGTAGATAATAGGGTTATTTATTATATGTATTTTTAAATACCGTTTGTTTTTATTTTTAATCATTTTTAAATGGATTTGTGTTTTTAACAAACCTTTTAATACTACTAAACTGTGAAATCTAGTGTCATTAGTAACCTAATATCACCTGTCTTTTAATTGTGTGAATGGGTTTATTTACTGCAAACCCATTCATACAAATAAAATGGATAGGGAAGGGAATCTGAGAAAGAAGAAATGTGGTCTGGAAGATACTAAAAGAGAGGGCATTCAGCAGTATGTCTGTAGTTAGTTCTGGTTTGTACTAGTGGGCAAGTAGAGGAAAAAGATAGCTGGATATATCTAGAGGGAAAAGAGAACCAGAGGTGGATCAGCTGACAAAAGTGTGATGGACACAGGTAGGAAAACCTGCTGTATTCTAATAAATGTGAGAGGCTGCTGCTGTGGACCTTTTACACTTTGTGAATGTAAACAGAAGCGTCTTAGCTGCTAGTTACATTCATTTGCAAAAGGACAGATAATCAAGTATTAGCTGAGTGTAAGTTCATGGTCACTGAATCCCACAAACTTTGTCAATGCAGCTGATGTAAAGTTTACAAAAGTGGTCAGTTTACTAATCCAGGGTTTAGGCTGGGAACAGACAGATCAAAAACTATTTTTACAGGACAGTTGGGATTCCCCTATTAGTTTAGCTTCTTCAACCCCTGATTGGCCTGTTGTTTAATACACTTTTCACCAAGGGTAAGCTTTCTTTTTAAATAAAATGCAAAATGTAAATTGTTCCACTTGTGCCAAGCTCAACTGAGCAAAGCTTATCACATTGGAGCAAGGTGCACCTTTTTGAGCCTGACAATGATCATTTTCTGATATTTGAAAGCAACAATCTTACTGAAAAGTGTTTGCCTTTTATCTATTTGATGCCCTGCAAATCTTGAAAAGCTGAACTTTTGTAAAATATCAAACAGTTGACCCCTCACATCATCCAGTTCCTAAGCTGATATCTGTCAGGTTTTACATTGTAAAGATATTGATATCGAGCTGGGTGAAAAGATTGGTGAAATGGCAGCGCCTATATCAAATGTAATTTTCCAGGGCCACAGCATATCCATAGAAAAACACATGATACTAATAAAGTACAGGTGGCACAAGCAAGTCCACAGGGGACCAGGTGACAATGAGTACAGGTTTTCTTTAAACACTGCCAATAGGCCAAACACTTTTGCTTCAGTACGTGTAATGAATATTCAGCCAAGTGTGGCACTGGAGCTACAAAACAATATCAGCAATTTTTTAACTGGTTTCAGAAAGGTTACTAGAAAAAGGAAACTGTACTAGGTCCTAACAACCACTGTCCTTTGAATACACGGTATATAAAACCCCCATTTAGGCTCTACATGTTTCTTCTGGCATATTAGGCTCTCAAATTACAATCCAATCTAAAAAATACATTTCCAATAAATAACATTATCATTGTTCAGAAAAATCAATTTATTGGCATGGTACACACATGAATGGTTATATAAAGGATTCTTTAACCTTTGTAAAGTAAGATCATCTAAGTGATATAAACAGCAAAATATGAAAACATCTTAACAAAGAAAAGCAAGGGAAAGAGGCAAAGGAAAGAGATAACCAAAAAAGCTCACATTCTGTTTGTACTGAGCGTCTAATATGTGTCATTTCAGTGCTGGAAATAATGGCAAGTGTCAATTTATCTAATCGTGGCTGTATTTATTTTCATTACATAATGTGTCAATGACCCTTCTACTGCTTGAGTGATTTTTCAGTGAATGGCAAAAGCGGCAGTTTGAAAGCCTTTAATTTTTCAGCAGTAACATAATTGTACAAGGATGCGTTTTGTTCACAGTGTAAGCTGACACACGTATATGTAATTAGAATTGGATCCTGTACACCTTCCTGCCTGAGCTCCAGGTGCCAAGGAGAAGCATTTGGTGTGTGTGTTTGTGTATATGTGTGTGTGTGTATATGTATGTGTGTGTATATATATGTGTGTGTGTGTATATGTATGTGTGTGTATATGTGTGTATATATGTGTGTGTCTGTATATGTATGTGTGAGAGCATATGTGTGTGTTTGTGTATATGTGTGTGTGTGTGAGAGTGTATATGTGTGTGTGTGTGCGCATATGTGTGTGTGCATATGTGTGTGTACATATGTATATATGTGTGTGTGTGTGTATGTATATGTGTGTGTATATGTGTGTACATATGTATATGTGTGTGTACATATGTGTATATGTGTGTGTGTATATGTGTGTGTACATATGTATATATGTGTGTGTGTACATATGTATATATATATGTGTGTGTGTGTGTGTGTGTATGTATATGTGTGTGCAGTTTCTGCTTCTGCCAGCAGCCAGCAGCATGTGGATGTGAGAGAGAAAGAAAACAAGTCACAGCGAAGGGAGAAACACAGAGAGGAAGAGGTAGCAGAGAGGTTGGTTTCTTCCTGAAGATCCTCATTCATTAACATTGTAAGCTGCACACAGGAGCTCCCGGGGCCACTTGCTGCATACATCGTCCCTGCACCAGGGGTCTCCTCTCTGGGGTGAAGGATAGAGGAGACCTAGAGGTGGCAGTCCTGTCTCCCTCCTCCTGTTCCCACCTCTCAGGCTTTGTTTTTTTCTGGGACGTATAAGTGGAAGTGAAGAGAGAACAGAGATCCGCGGAGGAGCAGAGGCAGTCAGGAAGATGCACATTAACCAAGAGGTTTCCGCCAGTAAAGGTAAGAGCTCTGCTTGTTTTCCTCTGCAGCTCCCTATGGGCAGAGCGTCGTCCTTGTGATGTGCTGCTGCTTGGAAAAGGAGCCTTGGCAATGATATGTGAAGGGGGCACACCTAACATCCGCCTGCTCTGCCCATGCGTCCTTCCTTGGCTCTGCCTGCTCTCACAGGTGGATGCCCGGTACCCCTGTTCACCCCTATGAGATCTGCACCTACTGCACTCTGTATAGCGCTGCCCTTGTATGAAGAGCAAGGTGTATGGTCTGTGCTGTCAGATTGGCAATGACCATAGTTGTCAAATAATCACCTGCTGTTATATTTGTTTCAGTTGTGTGTGTGTGTTAGGAGTTGTCACTCTGCACAGAAATGAGGTTCTGTTTCAATATGACACCGCTCATGTGTCAAAATAAGTGGTAAACCTGTCTGGTGAGTTCATACAGATCGTACATAGCCATCCTAATCTAACCTGATTGACTTCACCACAATATTTATGGCAGCTTCTTTAAGGTGCAAAGCCTGGGCTGTAGAAAAGTGACAAGCAGAAGGATGTCGGACTTTTTCACTGGCATTCTCTGCCAACAGGTTATGAGATCAGAGATTCACTGACACCCATCCCTGACCCAGATGATTTTCTTTGACACCTTTAAACACATATTTCATACAACATTTACCTACTGTGTGCTTGCTCTTTCTTTCTTGTTGCTTTTTTTACTTACTAATTATTTTGACCTATATTAGATAATCATCCTTCCACTTGTTATTCTGATTGTTAACATTATATAATGTACTTTTCTTCCTGTTAACATTTTACATTTATATTTTAATGAATGTTTGGGCTTGACCTCTGTTTACCCCCTGATCTTTCATCCTGTGGCTGCTTCAGACACCTTACTAACATTGTACAAGATTGGACATACTTAGAATCTTACCTAATTATGCAACATTTCCTCTTCCATATTTATGCAATCAACGGTTTTATCCAATGTACCTGTTCCTCCTTGACCTAGCTGCACTGCCTTCTGTATTCCTCAGTACCCATTGTTGTGTTGTTTATTTCTAGCATTCATAACTACCTGAGACCATTTTTTTACAGTTTCATGGTATGCTTTTTCTGGTGGGATTGATTCTTCCCACCTCTTCACCCTTCATTGTGTTAGGAATAATTTATTCTATCTAACAAGTGAACAAGGGCAGCTGGGAATGTGCGGAAAAACTAGGAGCTAATGGTAGAGAATGGACCACATAGCATCGATGTAGTGTTGAGTTCTTTTGCGATTTTTAAGTATTTTATTCTTCTGAAGATATTCTTTCAAAGACACACACCAACGATATTTTAGTGATGATTACAGGAAACAGTTGATACTGCTTTATCTCTGAAACTAGAAGAGTAGCTATTCCACAATATGTGTTTCTTTTACTCTGTAGGGAGCAGTTATATGGAGCTGCTTGACAAGGTATACTAAGAAAGTCAAAGTTAAAACAGAAAATTAGGTAAGCTGTGTAAATGGAGACAGAGTATATGCATATGATGGATAAGTATGGAACAGTTCTGTAAAGCACAGAATAAATGAATAGTAGCTGAACAATAGAATGGATTTATTTGAACTGTTAGGAGACGATATGTATGGAACAGTTATAGAACAAAGAGATATGTTTGTATATGCATCCATTGTATATAGTATGTGGAATGGTTTTGTAGAGCGGAAGATTTATTATGAAGAAGCTCTGTATATAGAACAGATAAACGGGTCAATAGGCATTACAACAGAAAAGTTGAAGATGATAGATTTACAGATGATAGAATTACAGCTGATTCTGTATTGTTTAAGAAACAAAAGATTTATGGTTCAAATACTTTCTTCTATTTCACAGGTGAGTGATTTATTCTCACATCTACAACCTTTTAAGTAATAGATTTTGCTTTTACTTAGGATGGCGTACATGTTGATTTCTGATTGATCCTTATAGGTTTGTGCATTTTTTAAATATTGTTTTTCTATATATTTTAACCTAATGAAATCCTATCAATTTAAATAGCTCACAATGACAGGTTATAATAATTTAGCCATTGCTGAAACTTTATACTTTAAATAAAGTCTAACAAGCATCAGGGCACTGTAAAATGTACAAATTTAAATGAAGGCTAGGTACAGGTTGTTCTATCATTCTTAAAGTGTGATATCCTGAATGATATGGCTATGTTAATGGGAAGTTACATTGTACTATAGAAGTTTTTCCTGGACAGCCTTTATATCTTGTCATGGACTGATGTTCATAGAACTTTTCAGACCTTTTGATGTCGTTCAAAACTGCTCTGCTTATCAATGTGACTAAACCCTTGAGGCATCAGGATGGGTGATCAATAGTTAAAGCTGTTAAGGCTCCTATAAAACCGCCTGGAACCTGAAATTAAATACTTAATTACTGCTACAATTTCCAGTGATTAAAGTGCACTCACAGTGACAGCGTTCCCAAATGTCATTTCACTTTTCTTTTATTGTTAACCCCGCCAAGTCTAGAATGGCCTTTAGCTTCCTATAGGTAATACAAGAATCATGATGATATGGCAAATAGTGGCTTAAAGATCCAACAATTATTCTCAATATTTCCACTTTCTGAACTGACCTTGTTATATGTTATGTTTTCTAGTGCAAACCCTATGAATGACCCAGAAAATTACTTATTATATATCATCATTCCATTTACTTCCTCATATAACAACTTCATATAAAAGATGTTGGTCCTTTCCTAGATTGTAATACTCTCCCTCTGCTACCATATATATTCTTTATGTTACATGTACTTGCAATCTATATAATTACTCTAAATAATTGATTTCATACCTCTATATTATCTCTATAATTGGATATATCAGTCTCTTGTTGCTTCATTTATTGACCAGTTTCTTCTGTATCCCTATTGTTTCGTTGATATTGCAGTTATGGTTTAGTCTGCTTTTGAAAGTAGAATAGAAGAGAAAATAGAACATTTCCATCATATAGGTCTATATCTGGCACTTTCTGCTTTCAGAAATTTGACATGATTCTAGTTTGATAATGAGCCCTGCTGTAGCATCACTGTGCTTACTACCACACATCTTTGCATGTGACATATTTTCTAGCTTTTTGGAAAAATCTCTTAGTGTCTAAGGCTTTTCTTGCCGATTGATGATAGATTTACTGTTGAATAAAAGAGTCTTTACCACCCACAATAATATTTTAGCAGTTATCAGGGTTCACTGAGATTAGTCACCTGCAGGTTTTTTAGACTTCATTTTTAAAAAAAACGCATCCATAGATGCTGGCTTTGTGCATGCTCAACTTAAATTTCCGTCTTGTGTTGTGTTTTAAAAAAAGATAAATCAAGCAGGTATATTGGGATCAATTGATAGGTTGAACCCCAAGGATTTAAAATGGTCTTTAGGAGGTTTAAATGTCTAAACTCTACCATGTATGTTAAGTGCAGACAATTGCATTGGACTTTCTAGAGGAAACCAGTAACAATGTAATGATGTATGAGCAGAGGATTCAGGTTTTCTACTTACAAAAGTAACAACTAAACATGACAGGCCTAAAACAGATAACACACAGTTAGTTTATAGGTCAGGCATTTTTCCAATACAAGAAGTATGAGTAAAAAGATGTCTCCAACTTGAAACTATCCCTAATTGTTAAGACAGACCTGGGAGTTTATCAGAAAGGGGGCATGGAAAGCAGGGGAAAGGTAAGTATTTTTTCCCTACATTTTTGTTTAGTTTAGTGGAACATTATATCAAAGGAACACGCAGGAATGAAATATTACCGAAATGTATACTGACATGCAACACTGCCAAGATAGTGGCACTCAAAACTAGTGATTTAATAAAAATGTGTGATATTTTTGATAATATTAAAATAGTGACACTTTTAATAGCCAAAGCACAGACTTGTTGATGGTTTGTAAAGGTCAAACTTGCTGTCTCTATAATCTAATGGCATGGCAACTTGGCCCATGGCCGAGCTTTGCCCCTGAATCATTCATGTTTGTTTCTTTTTCTTTTTTGCATTAGTTAAAAGATTCATAATTCATAACTCTTTTTGTGGAATTTGTGTGTATAATTTATATCTTTTACTTTTATGCAACCAGGGAAGTTTTTCCAAACACATCATTCTGAAATGTTAAAAACTCTTCTACTGCATTATATGTTTTTCCACTTTAGGCTGAAAATGTATTTGATGAGCGTGTTAAGAGAATGGAATATAATAAAAATGGTTGTTTTCTGTTATGATTACTTGGATTTCCCTAAGTAAAACATATTTGTATTGAAAGAGCTCCTGTCTTCTAGGAGAGGTGGGTCTTGGGAACACATTTTCTGTGAATGTATATAAAATAGTTTGTTTAATTTATAACCATCACAAAGTTGTGCAACTTTATTTTATAAATAGAAGTAATATCCAGTAGTTTCTAGTCACATTCATCTGGACTTGCTTTTGTAATGGTAATGATATTTTGCTGTCTTCCAAGCTGCTTCATCAGTTCTACCATATCCGTACCTCTGTTTAGAGATAGTTGTTCTAATTTGACATAGATGGCCTCTTTCATGCCTACATCAGATTAGAACTATATTATCTGAACGGGGTGGGGACCTTCAACATCATTTGCCTTTCACCTATAAGGGTATTTTAACATCTCTGCCTTAGTGTTTTGAAAACAATTTTCAGCTATGTAATTGAAAGGTTTAACACCCATGCAGACTTCTTGACACCAAGGATGGGATTATGAGAATAGAACTGGGTGGTTCAACAATTCTCGCACCCTGTATTCTTGGACAATCACCACCTGCAGTGTCACATTCCATAGAGAATGGATTATGGTGTTTATCCTGGGAGCATATAAAAGCTGGGGCATTTCCTATACTGGTAGAATTGTTGAAGCAGCTTGGAAAGCTACTAGTTATACAATGACCTGGATAAATTAGAACTTTCATAGACACATAGAAGTAAAAGTCTACTGATAGTAGGTAATGTAGGGGAACAGCTAGATCTCCTATATCTACTTTCCTATATTTAGATGTTGAAGGTAATTCAGAGAAATATTCTTAGCCCATGTTCAGACTGGTGGTGAGGTTGCTGTGCAGCTAACACCTTCATGCCTCTTCATGCCTCTGAGCTGCTTCTTCAGGTGGGATGCTACATCCCACGTTCAGCACTTTCTTCTTATGTTTACATTAAAATATTCAAATGCTGATTCCTTAGGAACCACTGCAAGGTGCCGGATGGCAGGACCCGCGCAAGGAATGCCTGACCCCATTGTGGATCTGAACCTAGCCTAAAAGAGAAATATAAAAATTAATTATTCAGACCTGTATCTCTGTAGTACAATATGCTGAATGGACACATATTACTGAGTGTTGCTGCCTAAAACTTGGACCTCTCAACCTCAATTAAAAAACAGTATTTTATTGTAGAAGAAATAAAAAAGCAAAGTAGCAGTAGGGTTGAGTAGTGCACTGGCAAGACAATACAGTTATTGTTTAATACACTGGTGGTTCTCTTAGGTTGCCAGGAAAGCAAATGAATGTTGTGATTTTGACAAAACTAATTGTACCTAACTGCTTAAAAATTGAGTCTGTAATAGAATGTTGTGAATTAGTGTTATTGAACAGAAAATATCAAGATTCTTGACTGTAGACATTTAGGGTCACTTGGGTCAAATATAGTGGTGGGGAAAAGCAGATTTAAGAGATACTAGATTAGGATACATTTTTAGTGTTGAGTGTTCAAAGGATTTTTTTCAAATGTAAAGAAAATATACATTGTCCCTGATTGCTTTCTTTGTTATGTTTTTTTTATTCTTTTTTATTTGTTTTTTGTTCTTTTTAAAAGTTGTAATAAACCTTGACCTGTTGCATCCTACAAATGTTCCCTTAAATCCTATCATGCAGTTACTTTTTCCTATGTGCATATACATAGCCGTTGTCTCAGCACAGAACTCAAGTTTGGCAATTCCATTGGAAATAAAATGACTATATATTGTGTTTTTTGCCATTTGTGCAATCCTTCAGCATTGCTACAAAGCAGTTAACATAGCTGCAATTGTTTAGTAAAGTAAAAATCTGTGATCCTATGCAACATGTAGACATGTTAAGTGACGTAAAATCGTCTTCTACATTGTGGCATGCATCTGGAAATATAAATCCTTGGTAATACAGGTAGAATAATTACAGTTTGTGATTCTGCTGCTTACATTGGCTGTTTGCGCAGAGAATTCCTTCCGTGCAGAGAGATCTGCCTCAAACACACCCACTAGCTAAAAATAAACAACGGTTAAAGGGACATAAACGCCCACTTGTCCACTTCAACATGAGTAGCCGATTAAGTAGCACCGGCCACAAGAGGTAAAGCAGCTGGTAAAGGTGTCCCCGTGGTTTTCTGATACACAAATCGTACAGTGCAATATTTCAGTCTTTTAAAGCTGCAGACCAGTTTGTCTATTAAGAAGCTTAACACTTTTTCTAATGTTTGTGGTTTCATTAAACTGTTCTTTGGTACTTCATTATTATTATTATTATTATTATTAATAATAATAATAATAATAATAATAAAAAGGATTCTTTTTATTTAAGTATGTGGTTTCATTAAACTGTTCTCTGGTACTTCACTATTATTATTATTATTATTATTATTATTAATAATAATAATAATAATAATAAAAAGGATTTATTTAGCGCCAACATTACGCAGCGTTGTACATTAAATATGGGTAGCAAATGATAGACAGTTACAGACAGTGGCACAGGAAGAAAAGAGGACCCTGCCCAGAAGAGCTTACAATCTAGGAGGTGGAGGAAGTCTTACACAATAGGAGGGGGATTCTTCATTTGTTAAACTCTGTACTGAACTGATAAAGACATGTCTATTAACTCTTTGGAGGGTAGACTAAGACATAATATAGGCTTACACTAAATATATTATTTTATGGCCTTATGGATTACATTCTTGATTAAAAGTGACAACTGAAAATGTATTAACCTCTATATGCAATGTTGTTCCTCAACCGAGAGTTATCATCTGTCCCTGGACCCAGCTGTTAGGACCTATATTTCCTACTATTACTATCAAGGGAGAATATTCCCTTGTCATCACCAGACTCGCTCATGCCAAACTGAAGTCTGTGCCTCAGTAGAAAGGATAACATATCTTGTATATTCTGCAGCAGGTGTTCTTTATGTGTGATGGTAGTGCGTATGCATTAGATGATACTGTTGAATTTATAAGGAGATAGAAATATTGTATAAGTGAACGTGTATTCAATATAAAGAAAAACAAAATATAACAAAAATAACACAATAGGCCTGAAGAATAATGAAACAAGAAATTGGCAAAACAAACCAATGCAAAATATAATTTACAAATTAATTTATTTTCTCAATGATTTTCACAGAGGATTTCCTTTGGGACACAATGTTTCTACATGGAATTATGGACAAAAAAACGAAAAAAGAGCCTGCTGGTGAATCAATGAACTAAGAACAGGCTGTTTTCATCAAAGAAGCAAACTGAGAGACTTTTAAGGCAGTTGAATTTTGCCCTTTTCCCCAATAGATTGTCCACTCTGATATGACCTCTAGGAGCAGAATTCTTTTTACAAATAAGTATTTAAAATGTTTAAACTGGCTTACTTTCACTCTCCCATGAAGCTTGTGCTAACTGAAAGTGTGTCATAATCACTTTGCATTGTAAAGCTTTTATATGATGTATGGATAGCAGAAGATAAGCTTCTAATTGCTGAGTAAACAAACTAGGCCTGTATCTAGATAACCTTATCTGTAGGCAACAAAATCCCTTTTTTTCTCACATGTACAGCTCCTTCTGAACAGGATATGACCTAGCTATGCCTAATAGTTACTATCAGTACTAAGGTATGTTAAAAGGGGGAATTGTGTTTTTTACATTTACAAGGTATCCCCAGCCACAACAGGTGCACCTGTTAGCTTTTGGTGCCAGTATTTCATAAACTGCTGATCTGCTGGGATTTTCATATCTCTGGGGTTTACAGAGAATGGTCATATAATGGAAATAAAATATCCAGTGACCAAAAGTTCTCTGGAGGAAAATGCCTTATTGATTCTCGAGAGAAGCATATCTGTGGACATACAACACACTGAATCCTGAAGCAGATGGGCTACAGTAGTAGGAGGTTACACTGGTTGCCACTCTTGTCAGCAAAGAACAGGCTCCTGAGGCTCTGGCTCGCACAGGCTTGCTAAAATTGTTTGACAGAAGATTGGATAAACATCTGGTATGATGATATGATAGTTGGATGGTAGGATCAGAATTTAGCAGCAACAACATGAAAGCATGGATCCATCTCGACCTTGTATCAACAATTAAGGCTGGTAATGGTGGTGGTTTTGTAATGTTGTATAACATATTTTCTCTTCACTTTGGGCCCCTTAGTACCAATTGAGCATCATTTAAATGCCTCAGCCCACCTTATTGTTGCTGACCATGCACATCCCCTTTAGCAGTGTAACCATTTTCCGATGGCTAATTCCAGGAGGATAACACACCATGTGAAAAAGTTAAACCATTTTAGCTGGTTTCTGTGTTTCTGGAACATGACAATAAGTTCTCTGTACCTGAATGACCTCCACAGTCAGCAGATTGCAGTCCAAAACAGCACCTGTAGGACATGTTGAAGCGGGGGTTTTGCATCATGTACATATATATATATCTATATATATATATATATATATATATATATATCTATATATATATATATATAGATAAAATCTTAGAATGCTTCATGTGCAGTTAACGTGCTGCAGTGTTAATATTTATTGTTTTAAATTATGGAAATCTTTGTAGTGAAGTGTCATTCAGAAAGGAGAGAGAAACGTTGGTTCCTTTGCTCTATTATCTGTACTAATCCATCTTTCCAGTGACACTGGAGTTTAAAAAGTCATATAAGAAACTGGAAGGAGGTGGGGAAGAGGCAACTATAGTATGTGGGATTCTGAAACCAGTGTAGCCAAGAGCAGCTGTTTTGACACATGGCAAGAAAATTATGTTCATCCATTATTTTGATGATGCCTAGACTACAGGATGTTCCATTTGTTGTAATCTATAAATATTTACTGATTTAGTGTTGAAGTGGGGCTATTTCTGATCTTATGCAACAAGAATCCCTTTGTTGCCCTCAGTAGTCAGCTCTCTGTGGTCCAAAGCTGGAATATACTGTATTTTAATTTGTAAAAACCAAGAGAGAACGAATGTGAGAGTGAGCATCGGAGAGCGGTAGGTCCCCAGGCACCTAACCCAGATCCTAGAAATAAAAGAACAAGACAGGCTGTGTGAGAAGCACAGGGCTGTAGAGGGAGTGACAGAGAGGCAGAGAAAGAGGTGCGGAGACAAAAGCAGAAGGTGACTATTAACGTGATAGTCATGACACGATAAAACCAGGTGTTGGAAGGAGGGGACTGGGGGGAAGGCAGATAGATGCAAAAATTTGCAAAAAAAAAAAAACACAGATAAGGGTTAAAATAAATCACAGAGAATACAAAAGGACAATGTGGAAGATGATAGAAATTAAAAAATTAAAAAAAAAATAGATCAGCAAAGAAAACACCTAGCTAGTAAGGACAAAGAGGATGGAAATAAAGATGCTGACAGGAGCACTGAACACAGAGAAAATAATGCACAAGATGTAGTGAATCCGGAAAGTCAAACAGAATTGTTAGAGAAGGCACAGAGAATTATAGGATGTGGCAGAAAGAAATACAGGTGAAAAAACAATAGGAAAATGCATAAATAAAGTTAAAAGGTGCAGTGGAAGCACATTGCATAATTTCAAAATTTACATGTAATTACCAACTCCTTTCCAACCAGGGTTCCTTCCCCTGCATCACAGTGGCTTCAGCTGCAAGATAAGCCGCATATCACTTTTTATCTGTTTGGTTGATGCCGCAAGAGTGTGCATCCCTGTACTTTGGCACCAGTCTAGGGTTCCTTTGGATGCTCACTTGTAGGGTTAATAATTAGGTTCAGCGGATGGAAGAACTCTCTTCTGCCCTGAAAGGGACAGAGGAAGCCACACTGAAGAGATGGTACTACTGGATGTCGTTCCCTAAGTTTGTGGATTATCTAGCAGCTTTCTCTGCAGGCTCAAAGAGGTCACTACTACTTTTGCCACAAGTGTCTTCTTTTTTTTCCTCATAATTTTATTTTCAGTGTTTCCTCTTTTCTTTTTCACCCTCTCCTCCTTTTACTCCTACCAAAAAAAACTAAGTTAAAATACTTGCTTTCACTGAGAATAGTAGTATAGTAATAACTACAGGCCACGTTTAGGATGGAACTAGATCTGAGTCAGCCAGTTTAACTTTCTTTGGAAATTGAATTATTGTTATCTTTCGTTTGAAACTTGACTCACGACTGCTGATTGTTATGCTTGCTGTGCAGTGTGCCAATTTGTGTGCTGTCTCATTGAATTCTTCTACAAAACTTTAAATTTAAAAAAAGATACATAGGTTAAAATGACTGACTGATATAAGACTTTCCAAAAAGGGTAAATTCACTGAATACAGGAGATGAAACGTACCAAAGGGAATACAGAGACACATAATATGCACTGGGAGTGTATAAAGAATATTCATCAATGTGAAGATGGAAGAGAAATAAAATGATAAAAGGTCAGTGGAGGATCCAACAGTGGACCCCTATGCAAAACTAACTTGAGACACCCCACTCAGCTTCCAAACTTGGGTTATAGTAATGCAAGCTACTAGTGTATATGCTAAAGTAAACATGAGGGATGTCTAGGAGTGGATGTGTTCATTTTATTGAACAAGGTGCTTACAGGTGACTCAGAATGCTGACCCAAATAATAGAAACAATGAGATTGTAGATTGTGGTCGAGAATTTTCACACAGTTCCTAACCTAGGTCCAAGCACAAATCAGACTCATACAAGACAGTTTGTTCAGAGTTGTAGACATTGCTTGGTATATTTTGGAAAATTGGCCTCTGGTTGTTTCATTTGACACTTTCACTTTCAAAGAAGGATAGATGATATGGAATGAACCACACGTTTAAGTTTAGGCAAAATAGGCCTGGTTGCCAATTTTGAAAGTGGATCTTTAGTTCACTTTAATGACAGCCCCTATTCCACATCCCTCATTGCCAGGTCCCTCAGTTAGAAACCCTTTAGTGACAGACACTGTTTCTTAGTAGGGCTTCTTTTTGCCAGTTTAGGCTAGTTATATTAGGCAAAATCAGTAAATATCATATGAATAACATGCTTTTTCTCAGAGCGGGTCCCTGATGTTGACAACAGTGAACCATATTTTGTAATGTATTAAAATGACCATTTGTAGTTTAATTTGAAAATGTACCAGTTTGTCGTGTTTTGGTCAAATAAAAAAATCAATAAAACACCTTAGTCAGTGGAACACCTTTTGCCAAACAGCCATATAAATATCTATTGGCATGAAGAATATTGAGCCCTTTATTCATCCAACCCTTGATTTATTTTAAAACCTTTGCTCTGTGAGACCTGATTTAAAGGTCATCTGTCACAAAAAAAGCCCTTACAATATTCTTGTGGTTTAACCTTATATCTATATCCAGTGTTAAGTATAGATTTAAAAAAACATTTTTTTACTGGAGCTTTTAGAAAAAGAAAACCAAACATATATGGCAAATGTATGTAAACCAAAAGATTGACAAACTAAAGTTACAAAGCTTTTGTCAGATATAGTAGTCTACCTGCACATTTGTTCATCAACTGTGCACCTGATTTATGTACCAACGCATACATGCATGAATATGAGGGTATACATGTTTCCACAGATCCCATTTCATTTTGTTTTATAAATACAATTTCCAGAGAAACATGTATATGAACTGAGCGTAGAGATGACCTCTATTAAACAACATTGAAGATTGAAGTGATATGACAAAGGTCGTAAGAAGAGCAAGTGGAAATTAATGAATGTCCTTAGTTATGTAATCTTTTAATCTTGCAGAATTATTGAGAAATGGGAGTTGCCTGAAAACCATTTTGGAGTTAGATAAAGGAGAGTAAACTGTTTTCATTTTACTGAAAGTGTTAAAAGTCCACCTTTTAACATGGGCAATTCAGGTAGGTGGTTGTTGCAGAAAGGGACAGGTTTTGTGCCTTCTGCAAAAACTGTTCCAACCTGCCTGATCCCCATCCAGCTGTCAAATGCACATGCACAGCCCAGCATTGGCTGCCAGGGAAACCTGGCAATCCCCTTTCCCTGGTGTGTGACAGGAATGAATGAACTCCCACGCACCTATTCAAGAGTTATGTTAACCTGGCATGAACATCATCAAACATTGCACCTAATTTATTAAAGCTCTTCAAGGCTGGAGAATATGCACTTTGGTCAGTGAATCTGGGAGATCCAGCAAACCTGAACTAGATTTCATAAGTCATTTGCTATTTGTTAGCAAATGTTTTTAGTCCTGGACCAGATCCATTCCAGGTTTGCTGGATCACCCAGGTTCACTGATGAAAGTGTATGCTCTCCAGCCTTGGAGAGCTTTAAAAATCAGCCCCGTTATACCCAAAATATAGGCATGCATGTGAACTATATTACAAGTATTCCAGGTTCACATAACCCTTTGAATGTGAACATAGAACTACCATGTTTTATAAGCCTACCTAATTAAGAATAACATAATTAAAACTCATGGTACCTACTTAGCAACCGCAAGTTGCTAGGACAATGAACACTTTGAGAAAAACATAAATGTATCATATATTGTGTAATACTGTATGTTACTTGTAGCACTGCATTTAGTGTGAGAGGCTAGAACCATATTACATACAACATCATAGTGTCAAAGGTATGTAACACAACATAACATTCAGAATGCAATGGTTAGATAGCATTGAAAACAAAATAACCTCTAGGAAACTGCCCAACATCCACCCAAGAACCAAACCTTTTTACTCATTTGAAAAGACACACTTTAAACACAATTTAAACTGAAGAATGCGCTGTGCATTACATACATATGACAACTGCACCATTCCAAACTTCAGAGAGCTTATTGACATATATCAGCACTTATCACAGAGTGCCTTGATGAGTTTCACACTGAAGTGCATTTAAAGTAAGCAATTTAGTGTTAAATGCATCAACCACACACACACACACACACACATATATATGTTGATTGATTGATATGGGTAAAGTTGCAGATGCCTGGATGTGATCTTGAAAAGATTTTGTTTCTTTGTTTATACTGTGCAATAGTTAAAAGTATATACAGCACAGCATATACAATACAGTGGTCAGGAGTATTTAAAGTTCCTAATAGGTTTTAGTCTTCACAGATCAGGATAATTACATCTACAACACTCCATAGAAATCACAGCTGTCATTAGTATTCCAAGTTTTATATATTACATATTTGTGTATGTAAACATTTGTAGTTCAGTTTTCAGGACAATTTAATGTACAGCACAGCAGACAAGCCTAACATATCATATCATATATAACAGACAAAACATAACAATCTAACCATTAACACAGACAAAAAAAAGCTAATCAAGCTAAATAGCCTACATGTGAAGAGCTCACAGGGCAGTGCAATGTATCATACACAGCAATAGATAAAAAAGGTAAAAACACCCTGACCTGAACGTTTGCATGAAGGAAGCACCTCCAGTATCAGAGATTTGTTACTTCCATATCTGTTGACATGAGGATAAGCTCCAGAGCCAACATCGAGACCAATCTCATTGTGAAATTTACTATAATCTTTAAATATGTAAGCCAGTGTTATTGAATCCTCCTTTCCCCATCTCTCTTTTCCCATTCTCTCCTTGTCTTTACTACCTGTATCCATCATTTGTAACTTCTTCCTTCTCAGTTTTAAGTTTAGAGCTAAAACTGCTAACTAAGATCACTAATTCTATGCTTGCCTTGAACAGAACCCCTTCACCCCCACCTAGCACCATATTTAACTTAGGTGTTGGCGGCATTCTGGTAGAATTGTTATATTTTATTTTTAGTCTTCGATATGCGTGTGCTCTTGGAACTCGAGCTTTAGTGGTGTTTTATTTCACAGCTCGTAGAGATGTCATTGCAAGATTCTTTTTAGAGGAAATGTATTATCTGCTTGGGACAGTTATACTGTCATTCGTTTCTGCCCTCTCAGAATGATTTGAGATTAGCTAAACTCTTAAAGGAGCACTTAAATAACAGATAAAGTCGTAAAGTCAGGGTACAAATTAGATAAAAGTAAATCATTTTTTTGCATACAATAGCCAGGGTGTTCTTCTCTTTAGGTCCGTATTTATTGGCTGGTACCTAGAGCCCTTTGTCACTACAATTTATCACAACCTGTGTGACAGATTGCAATGGCTGCTGTCACGCTGTGTCATTCAGAAGTGCAGGAACCACTAACATGTTCAGTGAAGTATGTTTGAGCTTGGTAACATATCTTTGTGTCAGCTGAAGTGATTATCTCTGACTTGCTGCACAGCATAATATTATCATCTATTTTCAAGGTGCCAGCACAATCTTTACCTAAGCCGGTGTCTACAGAGATAATAAGCTTTTGCAAAAATTTAGGGCCTTGCAAATGCTAGGTAGGATGCTGACTGGCTTCATACATCTATACCCATAGTTCAATATGCTTATTTTAATATTTTGAGATAACAGAAGGACAGACTGACAGATATTTTATGACATTGGGGGGTAATGACCTTGATCATACTCAAAGGGTAAAGTTATGTATATATTTTATAGCTGTTAAGATATTTAATGTTTCCTAATAATAATTTTTACATATCCAAAGCAGTGTAGCAATAGAGTTAGAGTAAAGCTACGTACACACGTCAGATTTTTATCGCCCGATAATCGGCATCGGCCAATTATCGGGCGAAAATCTGCCCTGTGTACAGTCGGTGTCGTCCATCGTCCGGACGACCGACGTGCCGGATCCACGGACGATGGACGACAGCCGATAGTAATGAAAGTGAAGGGGAGAGCGCGCAGCAGGGTGCCGCTCCGTCGCTCTCCCCCTCCCCTCTCCATAGAGCATGAACGGTGCTGTATGTACAGCACCGTTCATGCATCGTGCACTCCCTTGTTGTTGGAAAGGATCGTGAAAGATCCTTTCCAACGACAAAAATTGGAAGTGTGTACACAGCTTTAGAGAATAATGATACACTGCTACAAAATTACCAATTCCCCTCTCCTATTGTGTGCTACTTCCCCTACCTTATAGATTGTAAACTCTTCTGGGTAGGGTCCTCTCCTACTCTGTCACTTTCTGTAGGTATCTGTATTACAACCCTTATTTAATGTACAACATTCTGTAATATGTTGGTGCTATATAAATACTTTTTATTATTAATAATTATATTATTAATAATAACATTATGTCTGTAATCTGGTGATCCTAGAACATGGCTGCTGCTAATTCTTGAACATTCTCCTTGATGCCTCTAAAACATAGAATGTTTTATATAAAACTAGCTTACCTGCCTATTGCAGAGTTCAAGTGGCACTAAAAGACTGTGTCTGAGCATCTTGTAATGCATCAGTAATTAAACTCCCTGCTTTGTAGTTAGTATGTTTGCTATGGATGTGCGTTTCAAGAAAATGTAGCTGTACGATTTTGTTTCCTTTTTTTGTTCACCAAACACTACTTTTAAAGCTCCATCAGCCTAACTCAGCTGTATGTTACTGCTCAGTGCCAATCAGGAAACTGTGGAGGATGCCTGCTATATTTTTTTCAGTGCCAGATCATGCTCTGTAAAAATATTAGGCTGTTTAAAGTCCCAGTCATGTACACAAATATGTTTTTGTCTGTCTCCATTTTGTAAACCTAATGAGCATGTGAAAATGAGACTACAGAAAGAGTCACTATGGTTTAATGTGATTATTTAAACATTATGTTTATTTGTCCATTTAATTTCTCTTTTATATAAAGACAATATTCTGATTTGCTCCTTGCTTGAACTGGTTTTGTTAAGAAAATAACATTTCCCGTTACATACGTCCTTGCATTAAAATAAATTGTATCCATTATTTTAAATCTTTGTTTTGCCTGATCCTTACCTGTAGATTTTAAATGGTGAATACTAAGTGGGAGGATCTGCTTACTAAAATGATATAATCACCCTACCGTGTTTCCCCGATTTTAGGACATCCCCATTAAGTAAGCCACCCCCGATTTTTAAAAAAATAATTAAAATAAGACACTC
>NC_092866.1:44833464-44859098 GCF_032062135.1 Pyxicephalus adspersus | reverse complement strand
GTGATCAAAAGGGGACAATCAATGGAACATGAGTGATCATGAGTGACTTTCAACAATAAATGTGTACTGTAGTCTTCTTCATGGGAAAATAAGACATCCCCTAAAAATAAGACCCAGGGCATATTTTGGCATTTCAAAAAATATAAGAGAGTGCCTTATAATCGAGGAAACAGGGTAGTATTGTAATTAAAATAATCCCCTGCCTCATTTATAGGTGAAATCTAAAAGTCAATCTTAAATTCCTTCAGCAAAGATGTTTTATATGATATCTATTCAAGTCGAGTCACACAGTAGATGGTGCTGTGTCCCCATGTAAGTGTGTAACAAACGTACTTTCTCAGACATGAGTTTGTACACACTTGTAACATCAGAACAATGCCATCTACTGGTGGTCAACAACCACGCACAAAAGATTATTTATGGGCAAGTGATCCAATTATAATCAACTCAAATGGACAAAATACTTTAACCTGTAAAAAGGGGAAAATGTATACCGACTGGGTGCGTGTGATTCAATTTTGTTTCTTTTCAAATAAATGTTTTAAAAATAGCATACTATGGATGTGTTTATTCACATTCATTTTATTGTTATTTCTGGTATTGTTCTTAATGTTGGCAACATTTTATACTCAATACTTATAACATTTTATGGTCAAAACAGATTTCCTGTGTTCTCAAGTAAAAAGGTACTTCTGTTTATATTCAAGTATATATTGTAGCTAATGCAGGATGATATAAGGAATGGCTATAATTTAATGACAAGCTTTGTGCTGACTTCTACCAATAAACATTGGGCCATCTGTAAAAAGCGAAATGATGATCTTGAGAGATCATCTTTATCTACAAACAGAGTACTGTTTCCATTTTACATGGTAGAGTAATTCAAATATTTTGAAAGTTTTTGAAAATCAAGGCTAGCTTTCAATGTTAATGGAAAGGTAATAATTCATTACATTGCAAAATGTCTTGTGTAAAAAGTATATATCTCATATCATTTTCTTTAAAGAGACCCTGCTATGTCCAAATCAGCTGTCCTTCAATCAATTCAGGTACATTTTTATTCAGTAAAAAGATACATACTCATCTCAGAAGTTTAGCTTTAGACCCAAGAGCTACCGGTAAGTGCAAAAAGTATATAAAACAAAGTGGGATCTGAAAAAGCACAGCTCACATATCTTTCAAATATAAACTTCATATAAAAACTGTCATCTTTAATACAATCTTAGATTCGTGAGGACATATGTATTCTTCAACAGCCTTGCTCCTAATATGAATGGTAAAGAGCCTGGGTTAAAACAGCAGATGAAACTGTGCGTCAGCATTAGCACTGTTTACTTTACATTAAATTACTACAGATCCCAGCAATGCCTTGTGCACACTGTTCATAATAGTTACAGTAGGTGCCGCATGAAAGGCTCCCAATCCAGTGGGGGTTCCCATGGTTAATAGTAGTAGTAAAAGTAATGTCCAATGGACTGGAATTCCAAAATTAGGTAAATACTGGACCTAAGGTCAGTGGTCCTCTAGTGGTGTCAGCCAAGGTGCATATGCACTTACATACTTTATGTAGTAAAGGGAAGTGAACAATCACACCTAACATGTATAATGGTATCCAAATAGTCTGATATCACACTCTGTTAACTGAGACTTCTGTTCCTAATCAAAACTTAGTGTGTAACAGCAGGCTGAAGTACAGAGTGTAAGACAGCTCACGTTATCTCCAAGGGGATTAGTAAATCATAGAGAGTCCAGTAAAGCCAACACAAGCTCTGACACGGTTTGCTTTATGTGCTTTCTCAGAGGGCATGGTGATCCCGCCTTATAGTTATATGGTTATATAGACCAGCTTTAGTGTTGCATTCCAAGATGGAAGATGCAAAAAATTGTGTACCTAATATGATTAAGTGATTACTAATTCTAAGTCGCATTTGTAGAGTAAAAAACAATCTACCAATTTTTCCCTTCAGTTAGCAAAATGACTGTACTACTACTATGGCACATAAACGTACCTGGATGTTTACAATTATGATTATTGTTTGACATAAATGCCCAGTGTACAATGTGGTCGTTTAGTGATTCAAATATTGGTAAGTAACGGATGCATGTATTGATATTAGTTTGGATATCCTGTCATCCTCGCTAGGTAGCTGCATATAATTTTATAGAGAAGTTGCAGGGTCTCTTTATTTAAATAGATTTCTTCATTTTTCTATATTCAGCAATTTATGAATCACAGACTGCCCCACAAATCTCAATGTGATTTGGGGAAAGCAGGTTAATTCTTTCAGTACTGTAAACGCTGACTCAGCTTGTAACTCTTTCAGGCCTAGTTTTCTGTAAGAGCTTATTTTCTTTCTTTTTTTAATCTCTTTGGAAATATTTGGAATGGTAACTTAATGCCAGCTTTTACTAGTTGGTGCCTTCTTGTTTTATTTCATTTCTGTTTATCTCTTTGGATGCATAGCTTGTATATTTGTTTTACCCAATGTATTTTTCTTTCTTTCATTTTTGCATTACTGTTAAAACATATTTTAAATCGGATTTACCATCTAATGAAAATGATAACTAAGAAAGCCATAAAAGAAAAAAAAATATCAGCTCTTCCTACAAAAAATGATTATGTGATCTAAAGAATTATTTATTACTTTTGTTAAATTCTCACAAGGCTAACTCAGAGATGTCATTAAACTGAGTATTCCCGATGACAGACCGGAACTATTAAAGCTCTCCAATACTTGAAAGGATAGTTTATCATGGAAGAACCTTGATGATCCATAAAACCTGGAATGGATTTCTTAAAAATCATTTGCTATTAGTTGGCAAATGATTTCAGTCCTAGTCCATTTCAGGTTTGCGGGACTTCTTTAGTTATGGAGAGCTATAATAAATTGGTGAGTTTTGTCAAATTTTAGAAATAGTCTGCAAAAAAATAAATAAAATATAATTAATAATATGAGATATTTCAAAGTGTAAATGCTAACAAGAGATGGTCAGTTTTGTTAAGTTTCAAAAATAGTTTCAGAAAGATTACAGATTTCAAATGTTTAGATACTAGTGAGTTGGAATCTCATGTATCAATGAAGGCAGCAGTAGTGTTGTTTTGAAGCACAGCTCTGTAGAATGGGGAATTCTGTCAATTCTGATGAAGCTATGAGAGCCTTAACTGCTCTTGAGCAAAGGAACTTAGATCTCAGGATGCTGGAAGCACAATGCTTACATTTGTATATCTCCAGAGACCAGGGGAAGGGCATGATCTCAGGAGGCTGCATTAAGTGTTTTCCTCTGTCTGAGATTTTCAGATAAATAAATATTTGTTGGAAAGATGCCTGGAACTGAGATTAATTACAGAAACACATCAGTATGAGTTTGCGATCTATGCCAAAGCTAAGTAGCAGACATTCTTGCATTTAGAAGTCTTGCAGAGTTTGTGAGGTGCTCCTGAGATCACAGTATATATTCTACACTACTGTTTAAATGGCAACATCATAAGCTTTTGTCTGTGGTTTTGACCCAAGGCCTAGATAAATCGTGGGGACTTTGAAGGTCAGTAGAGGAATTAAGAAACTTAATTTAGTGCCAGAAAGCATTTTAGCAAATATATACTTCCATTGATTAGTAATCTGTTAGCCTTTAGTGGTAAAGAATGAGAAAAAAGTCCCATCATGTCCTGACAGCCTACAATTACCTTGTGTAGTTTTGGTAACGTTTGTTAATAGGAGCTGCATTTTTAACTAGAATAGAACTGCTTTGTTGCAATAATTTTAGGGATTCAGGCATACAAACTTTCCTGAATGTTCAAGGACACTGAACAGAATAGGTGTAGGAAAATACAATGCTGAGAGAAAATAAAACCTTGTATTTTTCACCACCTTTCTGCTCAAACAAACCTACCGATGCATTGAAAAACACTGAAAGATATTACTAGAGACATCCTGAAGTCCTCTAGTTGTTGAGGAACTATGGGGTATAGCTAGGTTGTCTAACATGCGACCAGAACTCAGCCTGCAAAATTGTTTTGCCTGGCCTGTGGAGCTCACATCTGATACGCTGCAACCACTTCCTGCTGTAAATTGTAAACAAAGCTGACGCAGGAAGTCTCTCATTGCTCTGCTGTAGATTATAGCATCTGTGCGTAATGAGAGAAGCAATCTGTTTTTGGCATAGATACTGCTATGACATATTTAATACATCTTTATATGTATCTATATTTATTGGTTATATTGCTTTTTGTGTGGTGTGACTTAATATTAGATTTAATTCACAGATCACCAGATCACCTTCATTGGTCCATGTTGCTTACTTTTTCAGGCATGTACAGCTTTTGCTGTAACCCAATAAAGTGGGAGTTAAAATTGTAAACATCAGGTAATTCCTCAGTTAAGAAATTATTGGCTTTCCATGGATAAAATCAGGGAATGCTGCCAGCTGGTTTTCCTTGCCAGCAGAACAGGCCATTGCCAAACTTTGGAGGTCACAGAGAAGGAACATTTTAGTAGAGAAATATCAAAGTAAACATGTTCTTTTTAAATGGAAGTTTAGAAAAAATTATTACTTTCTTGGACTCTCAAGTAAAACAGTATGTCGTGTTCTCCCATACCCCCTTTGTAAACAATGGTTGAACCCCTTATTCTTCAATTTGCAGTAATTGGTAGAATAATGTTGACTTTAAAAATATACTCTTGAATAATTTATTTTAATAAATGAATTCTTCCAGTCTTTAAAATAACATAAAAAAGCATAGGAAAATAAATGTATGGTTCCCACATAAAACAAAGAATTTAATTTTTTCCTACTTTAGCCCTATATTGCTACTCACACATTGGCTTGTTTTTCCATCTATGTTTTTAGGAGAAAATGGAGAAAAGGGATAGATGGATATTGGACCTCATCCTTTACTTTTTTCATCTCACCATTTGCCCATATATTATTTGTCCTCAGTACACGTTACCCTTTGTACGGCTTGTTTGCAGCTTGAAATGCAGCATTGACCTTCCTATCCTTCTGTAAGTCAGACTGCTTATACCTAAAGCTTTATTGAAAAGAACAGAGCGGGTGAAACTGGAGAGCTTAAATACATGCAATCAGAATACAAAAATGCAACAGACAGTGTATTTGAACTGGTAAAAAAGTGAAGCAGATGGTAGGTTTGAGTAAAAATCTATATCTTACCAGCAAGGAAGCCATGGATTCCATGAGTCAGTGATGTTTGAGCACTAGATAAAGCCCAAAGCAAGTTAAAAGAAACAACAACAATAATTGCAATAAAATCTGAATCTGGTGCAGGTAGTGCAGATTCCAGCCCTGAGTGGATTTACTTGAGCTTCATTTTATATCTTCCACAAAAATAGTGTTAGCTGGTCAGGGGCAGAATTTGGGGCTCTCATATAAACTACAGAAGCAAAGAGGCAATGGTGTGGGCACTTTTTGTATAGTAAGCTGCATTTCTACTGCAATCTGCCTCTCCTCTGGGTATTAGCATTGTGAAACAAGAACTGCATTTACCCCTTAATCTGTAAGTACCCCGTTGGGGATGTTAGAGGAGGATCAGCCTTCTATGGAGAAAAGGCAGATGAGGTATCTTATTTTTTGCCTTAAATGCACTTTAGTGATATAGAGGGCTGTGGGGGATATTTTCTTAATGTCTGTAAGCTGCCACCAGTGGATGAATTCATTTTGGTTCCCCACTCCCAACTTCCAAGATTCCTAGCTTCAGGTGTTCTCATCCTTAGCGTCCCTTGGCAGTAATTTTAGAGACTTTGCATCACGAGTGCCTGCCCCCAAAACACCTTTTCATCCAGGCCATCCTGCATCTCAAGCCGGTTCATCTTATTGAAATGGCTTTATATTATTTAGATGTAGTCAAGGTGATTTGACTGTAGTTGGATGCCCCATCAGGATTCTGTAGGAAATATTCCTTGGCTGTGTTTGTAGAGGGCCTACATATGAGCCTTACTATAATACTATCAGATGCTTGAACAGACTGCTCTAACTACTTCAGGACCAACACACTAAACCCCCTTTTTTGCTAGATCAGTTTAAAAGATTCTGTGATGTATGCATCTGACTTTAAGATTTTTTACTAATTTTATTATTTGTTATTACATGGCAGCAGTTTATAGAATGTACTAGTACTGTCTCATACCTCTGTTCATTTTTATTAGGGCAGCCCCTAGATAATTAAGTAAAACGGGGCACAACATTTCAGAGTTTTATTATACCTTACACCCAGTTTCACCTGTAGAAATTTGAACGTATGGTATTGATGTCGTGCAGTCACTTCCTCACATTTTTGTGCTGTAAGAGCTTCTATGTTCGTGCCCGGTTTTACTTGCCAGGCTACTGTGTTCCACTGGGGAGGACAGAGACACATGGATTGTGTCAAGTACTGTATTATTAATATTTAACACTTTTTATACTTTGTGTCCTTTCACTAAATGTGAATTATCTACTTTCCAATTCTCAGTTTTTTTGTAATCAAACTGCTTTTAACACCTTTGATTGTTTTCGACTTGAAATAAACTTGTAAACGTTTTCATGTTGATGGGAAATGAAGTACATCCCTTCTTGTTCTACCCTGTCTTTCAAAGTTTATAATGTAAAAGTAAGGAGTTGAAAACATTTTAGTCATTATTTTGTAATAAAATGGTCAGGTTTAAAACCAATCATTTCTAGTGCTGATGTATGTTTTTTACAAACACCTCTGACCTCTATATAAGTATCTGTAATTAATGACACATTCAGTTTGTAAAACTTGTGGTCAGATTTTGTGATTCAAATATGTAAAAGGATGGATCAATTTCAATTCATCTTGCTGAATTATCCACAATATATTTTAAGTAATCATTTTGGGATTTATAAATAAGCATCCATGTTCTTTATCAGATTTATAACATAGACCCTACTAGCTACTTTTGTTGGTGGAAACTTTCTGACTTATAGGAGTCACTGCTTTCAACTCTTGGAGCCTACAGAGCCAAATCCCTAAATAATAAAAAATACAAATAAATCATGAATTGTGTGGAAGTAATTAAAACACTCTATGCCATGAAACAATTTATAGAGCATTACAAAAAAGATTTGTGTTTTTGTCACTGTGTATTCAGAAAATGGGTTAAAGTTTAATTGCCATTAAATTTGGTGACGGTTATGGCCCCCCATCAACACAATAATATATGATGGAACTGCTGTCCCACAATGTCTGACATATTTTGCTTTCCTTCTACAATATCAAGATATATACTGGTGGGTTAATAGGTTTATATGCATATTAGCCCTAATATGTGGCTGTATGACTGTGGCTGTATGACCGTGTGATTTTATTTAAGGGGTAGGGTTGAGTAGGAGTTAAATATGTGAACTAACGTAAAATATGAACCAAAAATACATATCTTATTTTATATTTGCATTTGCGTAGTGTAAATTAATACAAGCTGTAATATGATCAAGATAATTTTTTGCATGTACAATTTTACATATATCATATTTTACTATATCTTATTTATCTATTACCAGTTTCCTGTGATCTTTAGCTTGCTCTATACAATTGAAAAATCAAATTACATTTTTTTAAATGTGCAGATGTACAGTGTAATATAATACAAGCTATGTATCCCTCTGTATTTTGAATTAGAGAACAATGTACACTTGTATGTTTACATCTATATTACATTTTTTATTACTGTTTTACTGTAAGCTTTTAGTTGGGTCACATTGAAATGTTACATACAGTTCACTTTTTTTTATGCATAGCTATTGATTTATTCATCCATGTATGGGTTGAACTGATTTACATTGGTTCATTCTGTGTTATTATGCTTTAATATCCCCTCCTAAATATTGAGATATTGCTTGATATATGGTATTGAAGTTAACCTTGCTACTATAGATCTTGCACAGGTAGGCTAATTCAAATACCAGAGGTAGAAAAAGTACCTAAATATTCTATTGAAGTAAAAGTACAGGTTGAAAATCAAAAATCCATCAACCTTCGGACCTAAGGAATGCCGGATTTTTGGAAATTCCAGATTTCTGAAAGTTATACTCACCTCCACACACAGGCCAGCCTTCCTCTAGCAGCACCCGCAGACAGCTGGCACAGTTCTGGAGGGCAGGCATCAGGGATGTCTCAATGTGTATTTAGTGTAGCAAGCAAGACCTAACAGCTGTTTCTACAAAACAGTGCCATCAAAACATAAGTGGCCAAACAGTGTACTACAGTCCCTGTATTGAAAATGCACTCTGAAATTCATGCCGGAAAACTGAAAGAACCGGATTATCGATGGCCGGATTTTCGATTGTCAACCTGTATTATTATTTAAATGAAAATTTACTTAAGTACAAATAAAATTTCTTGTTAAAAAAATCTATTCGTGTATACCTATATGCACCCACAAGGGCAATTTTTTGGTAAAAATTGTGATCCTGGATAATGCAGGTCCAGTACAGACCCTGAAAAAAGACCCAATTTATAGAATATAGTTCTTTTCTCTTTTGTGTCTTTCTACCTTTTTGATTGATGAAATCACCTTCAACAGACTTATGTCAGGCTTTTCCACCCCAGCATAGTGATAAATCCCCTAATATTAATAGTAGTCAGTGGGAGTAAAACATTCCCTGGGATGAATAGTCAGTGAATCCCTGTGTTAGAGGGAAATGGCGGTACTTTATCATTGGTTTTTAGTTGTCACTTACCTTTTAGGCTTCATGCACCCATCACCTATTGCTAGTCCTCATACAGCAGCTCTTTTTTGGACCATTTTTCATTGAGAAGTCATCCCTTGTGCAAAAACAGAGGCTATTTTGTTGAAATAATGCTATTGGAGCATCTATGTAAAGCGTAACTAACATATTACAACAGAAATGACAGAAATAACAACATGCACATGTCCTGCAGGATACAGTAGATCAAGGTATCACTATTTTCCTGTACTAAAAAACAACTACGTCCAACTGCTATCTGAAAAGTTTAAGGATGTAGAATTTTTATAGACTTTAGCTGTTCCTCATTGTCTTTCATTGACATTTAGATTTGTAAATTATCTTTGGGCATTTTGGTCAATGTCTTTTAATTCAAAAGACATTTGTTGCAGGTGTGTGCTTTAAAGAAGTTTAATCTGTGAGCTGGGATATACAGGTCACCTATATCAGAAATGCAAAGATTTTATTTATACAGTAAATGTTATCAAATGCAAACATTTCATGAGAAGAGATAGCATTATTTCTAACAGATCATTGTAAATCCAAGTTCACTTGGTAATGCTCGGCAGGCTTTATGTTTTTGTGTGCTGGAGCTCTTCATTTGTTGTTGCAGGGCTGTGCTTATTCTGAATTGTTATTTTCAATTATAATTCAATTATAATTGTTGCATCTTAGTTGTTTCTTTTGGCAAAATCTAATAAACCATTTTGTCAAAAATAGCTATGACTTTCATGTATGTGGGGATGTAAATGTTGCATGGTTTTTAAAGAACAACTGACTAAAACCTACTGGCAGTATTGACACACATTTATGTCCGGAGCCACTCACCTGTCTGGCACTCTAACGCAAAGCAAATGGGTAGTTCCTACAGCATCAGGTGCACACAGGTATATGTACCTTCTTACCTACTTATTTCTGATATACTAAGGAGTAGTGACCACAGATTTACAATTTTTTTATTATTAATATTATTACACAGTATTTTTATAGTGCCGATATATTATGCATCACTTTACAAAGTCCCTAGTCATGTCACTAGCTGTTCCTCAAAGTGGCTCACAATCTAATTTCCCTAAAGGACAATTTTTTAGGAGGAAGCCAATTACCTGCAAGTTTTTTGAATGTGGGAGGAAACCAGAGCACTTGGAGAACATGGAAACACTGGGAAAACCTGCAAACTTAATGCAGATAGTGTTCTGGCGGGGATTTGAACCTGGGACCTAGGTTCAGTTAGTTAGTTTTCGCTGTAAAGACTAGAGTGCTAATCACTGAACCATTGAGCTGCCCAATACATTTAATTGCATATGACTGTAAAATACAAGGTCATTACATAAAAATTAGTGTTATCATACAAAAACAATGTTGGTTTTCAAAAACTGAATTGGGATTATGTTGTTTAAGTAAAGATTCACATAATAGCAAAGTTCTGCAGTCATGTCACCGTATTATTCTGCTTTGTGCATAAGGTATTTTGTTTAGTTTTGTGTGGAAAGTAGTGCTAGGGTTAAGCATTGTGTTTATGTATTGTATTTGTGTGCAATTGATCTGTATTCTTGCTAATATCACACCACAGCCCAATTACCTTCCATCTGTGTTTGTATCGCCGGCTTGCAGTGATTGGATAATGGAAGGCATTGATATGCGAGAGCTGGCAATGCTGCCTCCTAATTACAACTGCAAATAAATGAGAATAAAAGTACATTAGAGGCGATTGTGGAGATCTGCTGGCAATTACAGCTAAAAACCAAGCCCCATGAGCACTCTGCTATGGCACTGGCTGTCAGTGCAATGAAAAATGCATTTTGTTTTGGAAGAAGTTCATTTGGGGCTCAGGGCAGACAGTAAGGGCGTGAAAGATTCTGAGTTTTTGAGTGGTAAAAAGAAGACACACATCAAACTGAAGTTTATCACTGGAGACATTCAGCATGTTGTTTAGAAATTTTAGCTCATTAAAATAAACGGTCTCAACAATTTTTTGCTAAATCCTGTTAGTAGAAAGTGATTTTTGTTTTCATAGTGTCAGCTCTGTGCTCCAGGGCACACTGAAATTGCTTAATACCACACAAAATTGGGGGACCCTCGGGGCATTTTTGTTGTACCCTTTTTACAAGGCAAACTGGTGCTTTTTCTTTGGATTTAAAAAAGCTACATCATTTTAGTTCCCTGTAAGTTTTACTTCCAAATCTGTGTCACAGTGGCTTTATCCCAGACCTAAAGAAAAAATGTCCCAGCGGAAAAACAAAATGTGTTTATCTGTTTATCACTAGTTGCCTGGCTTTCATGCTTATCCTCTGTCGTTAGTGCTTTAAGTCACTGACCTGGAAAAATACGCAGCATTTTCAATCTGCATGTTTGGTTTGTTTTATTGACTTTAAAAAAGTCAAATTTTAATTGGTTGAAATTGCTTAAATATATCAAAATGATATAGGGAGGTTACTGTCAAAATGAGTTTGTCAATGAGAAAAATGAAGAAGCTGATCTTTTGGTTAAGACATAGATCGCTTCAGGATCAAAAGAAGCCAAAGTTGGGTTGCCACTTTTAGAGCCTATTCACAATGATTTGGTGCACTAATATATAATATACAATGGGCCTGATTTATTAAAGCTCTTCAGGGCTGGAGAAAATACAGTTTCATCACTGAAGCTAGGTGATCCAGCAAACCTGGAAGCTGCTAGCAAATGTTTTGAATCCTGGATCACATCCATTTCAGGTTTGCTGGATCACCCAGTGTCACCAATGAAAGTGTATCCTCTCCAGCTTTGAAGAGCTTTAAAAATCAGGCCCACTAAATGTTGAGTGCACCATACTTGAATTGTAGAATAAATAGCCCCGTGTAAAACTAAATAAGATACATACTGGTAAGATAAATATCATCTGATAGTCCCTATAATGGTACTCAGCTTAAACCGCTTGTATTTGAAAGCCTTCTAAACAGTCCTGGGTTTACAGTGTAAAAGCAAGCATTACGGAGACTCTTGTTCAATATAAGGTTGTTTAATTCTAGGTTTTCTGGATCACCCTGCTTCAATGATAAAAAAGTGTATCCTCTCCTGCCTTGGAGAGCTTTAATAAATTAGGCCCCATGTTCATGTCTTAGACTGATAAATGCCGTTTTTGGAATTGGAAAAAAAGGATATTGGATCCGAGACTGTTTAACATATTGAAAAATGTTCTGCTTTGATTTTGGAGATTTTACAGGTTTGTTGCTTGAGAAACCTTGCTGGTTTCCAGCACAAGAAGGAATAGGCAGGTACATAAAGGAAAATATCTGCCTGTCTATAGCTACCCAAAGTTTTACTTTAGTGACCTAAAGTGGGGCTAGCCTTATACCCCGGGAATCTAATCTGTATATCAGGCTGTTGGGCTTTCAATCACAGTCAAATATTTACCTGGTTAGAATTTTAGAATTTGCATGAATGCCATATATGCCCAATTACCCTCTTTTTCAGCACCTTCCATACACTCAAATTTATGATATAAGGGGGGGTATGATGATGTAGTTATATTATTCAATGCCATAGGTTCCTAGTGCTAAAAAAGTGCCTCTGCCAAGAAGTGCTTTTTAGAAGTGCAAGTATTTTACCTAAAGGAGTGTTGTACAGTTGCTGCAGTAATAGTGTTAGTGAAATTCTGTGTGTTTAGTACCTTCAGAAAGAACATTTAAAGAGGAAGTAAACTCAAAAAAGGCCAAAACAAAAAAAAAAACAATTACCTTCAATCCCACAGTGCAGTCGATCAGTCCGGAGGTGTCTTCTATCGGGTCACGCCTCGTCCCGACGCCGCCATGTTCTCCTTTCCTCCGGGTTCTTTTTCCTACGTCACCCGACCCAGACGCGGGATTGGGTGAAGTAGTTGGGAAAAAAACTTGCCACTCTCACTGCACATGCGTGAGATCGGCTTTTTTTTCCCCTTTTGATGAAAGGCCTCCTTCTGCTCATGCCCAAGGTGTTCTCGAGGTGCTTTTTTTGTTTTGTTTGTTGTTTTTTTTAAAAAAGAGTATTGTACTTGAAACAAACAAACAAAATTTTTACTTAACATAAAAGGGTTGTCTACCCTTTTATGTAAAGTGAAAATTGTGAGTTTAGGTATGCTTTAAGGTTTGTTATATTAATATACACCTATTTTAAGTATGTCCACATTTTGGACACACTGACATCTAGCTGCTGTATACTTTGTGCACTGGGTTGCATCCAGATATATTTGATAAACTGCAAACTCCGTACAAAAAATACAAAGAAAATGTACAAAAGGTAACACAAAGGTAGCAAAACATGTTCATTTTGGTATTAAAAGCTTTATTCATAGTACAAAGGATTTCCAGAGCACCATAGGGTTAGCTAAAGGCACAGCAGAGCAGTAATCATATCCTTGTAGACAGAATGGCGCCCATTAAAACCTTTTGCTGGAGTGTGGAATAAGGGACGAGTAATTGGGATTTGTCATTGATGTGTATGTGTAAACTTTAGCTTTTGAAATCTTTAAACGACAGGAATTTTTTAAACCATGGTTTAAATTAACATAACTGTCCATTGTTTTAGAATTTCGGCCTTGCTACCACTTTAGTCAGCCCTTTAAGTAAAAGGACTGTTGATAGTTGTTCACTATTTGACCACACTGACTTTGTGCAGCATCATTGGGTATTTTTTATGAGCCCTGGGGTGCCCTTGATAAGTTTCAAACATAACAATGAAACTGTGAGCTCCATGCAGAGACACAGAAAATCAACAATGCTCAAATGGTAACACAATAATAATATTTTTTTTTAATAAAGCCTTATACATGTGTCACAGATAACATTCACACTTTCCCTATTTTATAAATTGTCAGCAAAAAATTATTTTTAATAATATATAAATCTGATGCACACATCTTGTATTGTAACTAAGTAACTAAGGCATACTTCATGTACCCACATTATTATTCTGAAGAGCAAAACTCTTTTTCCTTTTGTAGTATTAACAATAACTGCAACTGAGATGATCTGATTCCTTTTAAATAAGGACACATGAAAAATGCATGATGCAGGCTTATAATAATTCCATTTTTTATCATTTACTCTCCTAAAGCAAGGGTTTCTGAGATAACCTGAGGTTATTATGTAATTAACTTAGCCAAAAGTATAAATGAGTTTGACATTTCAGAGAATGTTATCTTATTACCTTGCTATTATATTTTGTTTTCCATGGAGAACATGTTTTAGATATGTTTAAAATGATCAAATCTTGTTTCAAAATGATTTCCGGGAGGTAACCGTTTTTCATACATTTCCTCTCCATAGCCATCTAGATGACTTTGATTTTGTTGCAGTCTCTGCATTACTCGCTAGCTTGTACTCAACCACTGCTTTGAAGAAAAATCATACTGCTCTGTGAACAAGAATTTAATGTACCCAGCACAGCTTAAGTTACATTGTATTAATGCTTGTTAACTATCAAGCAGCAAGTGCATAATACAAATGTTATTTGCCAATGGGACATAAAACACATTTCCTGCCAATGTTCCCACATTCCATTTAGTTAATACAGAAGATAGATTGGATTGCTTCAGCAGTATATAGAGAGGAATATAATGATGTCAATTGAATAAGAAGTTCAGGATTTAATATCAAGAGAATGCTGCCCCTTTGAATTGCAATGGCTGGCTTCCAAATGGTCTATATTGGACTTGCTCAATAATGTATGGCAAGGAATTTGGTATGTAAGGCAGGACTTACCTTTCCTTTGAATGCTTAATGATGTATTCTGCTGTAAGATTATTTATAATTGACTGACATGAATACTGAACACAGTTTCCATTGTACTCATCTGCACTGTTATTTTAAGGCAGTCTGTATAGAATTTGTTTTTAGATATAGATAAAAAGCAAAACTACACTATTAAGCTTTTTATATAAACCATTTTTTAAAAGTGGACCACCATTCTCTTCCTTCTCTTTCTCAATATGATCTTCGGCCATCATGATTGGCCACACTGGCATGGGGTATCCCCAGTTTGGGAGTTCATTAAGTCCTGGCAAGTACAGGGGAAGCTGGGGTTGCTGGCCATGCACAGCTCATCTTCTTTGACAGTTCCATGGAGTTACCAAGCAGGTGGAAGGGATAACTGCAGAAGAGACATTTCCTGACCTTTTTTGCAATAATGACATTCTTAATTGAAAAAAAAGGTTTAAAAGTGGAACTTTAGTTCGGCATTCAAGCAGATAGGGATTAGAAAGAACAATATAGCCAAAGCATTTCTGGGTTTTGTAACCCTAAACTGCTTGCAGGATTTGATGTCTGAAGTCAGCAGATCTTCACCTCAGAGAACCAATACCTGGTTTAATGGCCATAGTATCAATGTGCTTGTTTGGCCAGCAAACTCGCCTGACCTAAACCCCATAGAGAATCTATGCAGTATCGTCAGGATCAGAGACACCAGACACAAAAATGTTGCTATCAAAGCATCCTGGGCTTCCATAACACTTCAGCAATGCCACAAGGCTGATTGCCTAATCTACACGTAGCTTTGATGCAGTAATTCATGCAAAAGGAGCCCAAACAATTATTTTCAGTAGGCCAACATTTGCGTAATAAAATCATTTATTTTATTGGTCTTCTGTAATGTTCTAATTTTCTGAAATACTGAATTTTGGGTTTTTGTTACCTGTAGGCCATAATCAGCAAAATGAAAAGAAATAGATGTGAAGTTTATGTGCAATGCATCTTTATAACATGTGACTTGCACTTTTTGAATTGAATTACTGAAATAAATCATATTTTCAATGATATTCTGATATTGTTGAAATATAGCTCAGAAATATGTTTTCCTGTTTTCGGCTTACTGGGGGTTCTTTTGTGCACCTGCTTAGACATTTACCCCCTTGCTTTAGTTCTCAACTGCCTTTATTCAAGGTACTCTCCATCTTTGACTGGCTGAAATATGCTCCAGATCCAGTCGATATCAGATTCTCTGCAGTTGATCTTGTACGTATTACCGACTTGTCATGCTTTGTTCTGCACTGTGTATCTGTGTTGGGGCAGCCATCTTGGTAGAGGTAAGGTTTTGCTTCATCATGTCAGATCCCCCAGCAAGAACAGTGAGTAGTTCAATAATATTAATACCAAATCTCCTTACTTAAATATTCTGAGACTAGCAATCAATGACAACAGTGCCGTAGATTTACACTACAAAAATACAGCCATCAGAATTTTATGGATAGGAGTGCCTAGGCATCCACACAAACCAGAAAGTGCACTGTTTTTGTGGTGGAATTTCTGACAGAAAATATAATGTTAGTTATAAACATCCTAATCCTAATTTTTTTAGTTCAGGTCAACGTAATGCATTACATTATAAGTGGTATGTATTAAAGAAATTAGCATTATTACCCATATTATAATCTTGTTTTTATATAGTGCTGACTGTACCCGGTGCTTTACAAAGTCCTTAGTCGTGTCCCTACTATAGCCATATGACATTAACGCAGTCCAAGGCTAAATTTTGAGAATTTCACGAATACCCAGAGGAAACCCGCACAAATACACTGGGAACACTTAAATGCCCTTGCAGCAGTTGCATGCATATCAGGCTGTCTGATGGCTGTGTGACCATTCCTAGCACAACAATGCTAGTGTTTGCTAATAATACTAGTACATATTTCTAATGGAATACATTTTTGTGGGAGAATCAAGGCAAAAGTAAAGCACTTTTAGTAAATTAACATTTTTAACTACATATGCAGGATCTTCATCTGATCCTCCCCTGCTAGCTCCTATGTCTCTACAGGGCACAGAGATGTAGAAACCTTAAAATAAATGACTGAGCCCAGTGAAATGACTGACACTCCCTGAGGAACTAGATTCTGAATATGTTCTGGCAGCTGTATCGCTTTAATAAGGCTAAATTTTGTGGCATAGAAGAGGTTAATCTAGTTACTAATCCACTGTACAGTACCTCAGAACTCAATATATTTGCAAAGTTCTATCAATCAAACACAGCGTTTCCCAACCAGGGTTCTGTCCAGAGGTTGCTAGGGGTCCTTTGAGCAATGTGTGCCTCTCAGGTCAGATTAAGTAGTTTAAGTGACACCAATGATCTTGCCTATCTGAAAGGTTTATAATAATTTAATAATTTAAGAGGTATTTTTCCTACTGACCACCACACTTATATACAGTAAGCTGTGGCTCTGGTAATTATAGCAAGGGGTTTCCTGAATATACTGTAAAGTATTTTGTATTATGGTATCCCCCCATGCTAAAGGGTTGAGAAAAGGTGGTCTAACACCTAGAAGCTGCTTACAGCATCACAAGATTGGCAGAACAGAATTACAGATAATGTGTCACTTTTCATATACTGTACATATAATTCTTCTGGATATTTAGTTATTTTCCTGGGGCTTCAGCAATGATAATTTGTAGCTACCGTCTATATTATTTATTTATTTATTTTTTGTAATGACTTTCCTCCACATACTCTCAGAAAATAAAATCACTTTTAGTTTAGATGCCCTTAATAAAACTACAAGTGAATGATGACACTCCTCACAAAGTTACAAATTTACATTTTGAACCAAAATGGTTTTGTACCAACTGCAGGGACATTATTGATTATTTGGGTTCTTTAACAGATGTTTGTGGAAACATAACATATAAATCAGGCTCTTATGACAGTATAATCATTGGTAGATTGAAGGAATAGGCTACTGCAAAATATTATTTTGCAATTTCTCAGTCAGTTTTGTTCCTGTTTTAGCTGAGTGTGACAACTTTAATGTTAAAAGGTACACTCCCATCAGATACGAACATTTATTGCAAGATCCTGTAACATATATGCTCTAGTAAAGCTCATAAAACACACTAAACCTGGAGCATATGTTTTATTGGCTATTTAAGGGAAGATAAACTTTACACAGCCCATAAGACATACAGTTCCCATAGGAATTCTACTAACAGTCAAGTAGAAAGCCTCTTGCCTGTTATGTATGTTTGCTAATTGAAAACACAGAAGGTAAAGCTGAATGTAGATATTAGATTGCAGTTTGACATAGGAACATCCTCCCACAGCCATAAAAGCTGGAGGGGATAAGAGGGCTTTGTGCTGCAGCCAATGAGCAGATTAGTTGCTGGCCATAGCCCTGCCCTGCCATTGGCTGCCTGGCCTATACAGCTTCTTATGTTCCGGTCACTAGTTGCCCGCTGTTGTGTTAGACTTTTCTGGCTAGGTTACCTGTTGTCTGTTTTCTGACCCTGTGATTGTTTGCTGTCTGGAATGACCTTTGCCTGCGTCCCCAAATCTGCTTTGTCTTATTTGGACACCTTATTTAGTGGCTTGACTACCTGTGTTTGGCCTTGTTCTGATTTGTCTCTGCTGGACTCTTCTGTACTACACCTGTGGCTCTCTTGGTTACTGGCCCTGGACTGTCTGACCTTGCATCAGATGTCCCCTGTCCTGCTCTTTTTGGCTTTTGGTTCTCCATCAGTCTTTTTTCTCATACACAACTCCACATCTCATTACTGAAGCCCCAAAGGGTTTTTAAAATTTAGTGAAACAATAGCCTACCAGGGTTTACTCATAACAGCAAAAATAGATTTGGACAGATAGAGATATTAAAGCCCAACTCTTCAAACTTTACTTTGTGGTCTAGCCAAAAACAAAAAAAGCAGTTATGGCTGCAATATTGACTTCTTTTTGGTTGCCCAAATCTCAGAACTCAGGGTTGCATGCTGTGAATACTGCCCTGCACTCACACAGTACAGTAATGCAGAGAAAGTAGCTTATAAGTGGGGCTCATTGAATAATTGCAGACCTCCCAATGACTGGGGAAAGTTAAACCAAGTAGAGAACTCTACACACCATGTAATAATTATATTTAGCAAAGAAGAATTGTATATAATAAAAGTGTAGCAGGCATACTGCTTTCAAGCAAGAATCAGAATCAGAATTTTGATTGCTTGCATCACATTCAGTACTGGGATTTTGGGTTGGATTACTTGGGATTGCTTCTCATCAACTCAAGTAATAATATGTGAAAGCTGTTAAAATATTGCCACACAATGTTTGTTATGCATGCAGAAGTGTGGCTTCTATCTCTGTGCAAATTATGAGATTTATATGTGTTTAATGCATATGTTTTTAATGGTCTGCTGAGCAGGTGATCTTTCATGGAAATATTTAGGGACTTCTGCCACATACATAATAGTGTGATGTCAAAAATATGCTATACGGAGTACATATTTGTGTTGAGCTTTTTAACTCATTTACTAAATGAAGTGAATTATCCTTTGCAGAGTGATACATCACTTCAATAAGTGAACATCATAAACTCCTTTAGTAACTCACCTCAATTGAGTGCTCGATTTGAAGGTACACACATCTTCCTGTACAAAAAACCACTAACAATATTTATTTTGTAATTATCATGATACAGCAGTTTAACTATGTGATGAATTTTTCATATCAACAAATATGGGCATTGGTGCTTTTTAAAAGATTTTTCCTTTTTACTGTTCGTTTTACTGTTCTTTAATATTTAATGATATTTTGGTGTTCAAATTACAGGTTTAAATGGAGTGCCTTTTGAATATTACTTCTAGACATAAATAAAGCCTTTTGAATAATCATCATATCCCAACATCTTTGCTGCATGACAACACTTAACCTGTAATCTTCATTAGGTGGTGATTATATGAAGATTGTGGGGGTTTAGGTTTCAGTAGCTGTTCGCATGTGTTATGGCTACAGGCCCTAAGGAGGTATTCTGTTCTTTCTGTTCTTTCCTAGCTTTATCAATATTAGAAGATGTTAAGAATAATAATATACTCTATTTAAATTTCACAGCCAAATTACCATGGGGGGGGGGGGGGTGTATCAGATTGCACACTATATAGCCCACTTGTTAACTACAGCCTGTTTCAATATACACAAATATGAATCTTGTATTGAAGCAACCCTGCCTGGCTATTTGGAATATTGTGGAGTGTATATATATATATATATATATATTTATATATAGCTTGACATTAGGAATATACTAAATTTTCATCTTGTAATACCCTTTCCTTCTGAACGCTGCCCTTTTCACTAAATTTCACTAACCACTCTTTACTTTTGTAAAGAGTATAATTTTAGTACACAAATATCATGTAACAGTACATATCATGGAACAAGCTTAACAGTGGTCAAGTTTTAAAAATTGCTTTTGAGATGGATGGTTAAATATGTAATTTGATTGGTTGGTTTGTGGAACAGATGAAGTTAGTCATTTAGGCTTACAGTAAAATTTTGTCATGTGTCACATGTAAAATATCCTATCACAAATAGAATTATTATTTATTCTGATTGCAGTAAACTATGATTTGATTAATCACATTATACATCAGTGTTTCCTAATTAGGGTTCTTTTCAACCCGAGGGTTCCTCCAGAGGTTGCTAGGAGTTCCTTGAGAAATGAGCAATTTGTTCCACCAAGTGATACCAATGATTTTTCTGGCTATATCTGTAAGAGTGACATTCTTACCAGTGGCCAGCAATGTAAGAGGCATTCTTCCAACTAACCACCATGCTAATATACCGTACGATTTGTATACAGGTAGTCCCCTGGTTACATTCGAGATAGAGACTGTAGGTTTGTTCTTAAGTTGAATTTGTATGTAAACCAGAACAGGTACATTATTTTAATAAATGAGATTAAAACAGATGTTTGTCTCAACATATTATTAGGCAGCGTGGTGTCAGGTACTGTATAAGGTCCTCACTCTGAGTTAATCACAAACAAAGCAAAAAAAAAAAAATCTTTATAGAGACTAGACATTTATTAACTTCTGGAGCAAGCTGTGCTTTGATATGCAAAAAGAAACAATTGCAGAGTTTGTCTTGGTCATTAAAGAGTTACAAGAGGCTGCAGAAAGAGCTCACCCCCCCTAAGATCAACCACAACCTCAGCTGTGTTTAGCTAAATATTTCTTCTGCAAGTCATGCATACAGGCCCCTCCGCCCTTCAATCCTCTGCTATGCACAGAGGGAGCACGGAAGCCCCGTTCATATCTAGGAGGCGTCCATATGTTGGATGTCTTTAACCCGGGGACTACCTGTATAGTAATTATAGTAGGGGTTCCCTGATAACCTGAACGTTTTTTCAAGGGTTCCCCCATGTTAAAAAGGTTGAGAAAGACTGCTATAAAACATTACTTCTTCTGGTGTGCCTTTCTACAGTAGTGGATGCTCCAGGATCTCCACTCCCACAAACTCCTGCTAAATTTTAAAACCTCCCATTTCGGTATAGAGCCATATTTTTAAACAGGTAAACCATAAAGAGAGACTTTCACTCACATATAAACACATGCTTAGGCTGAGTTTATACAGATGTAAAAATAGGGGGACTGAAAGGCATTTTGATATATGATTATTAAAGACAGTTGTCGAACAAAGTTCAACCACAGAATTTAGAAATACATTTGCATTTTTTATTGTATTTGCCCTTGTGTCCTTGCTTTAATATATTCACTTGGAAACGCAAAAATGCAGCTACATAGATATGGGTCGGTAGCAGAAAGTTGATTCCTCACATAATGCTCTGCTTCTCGGTGTGGTATAGAGCAGTGTTTTTCAACCTTTTTTGAGCCACGGCACATTTTTTACTTTGAAAAAATTCTGCGTAACACTACAAATCAAAAATGTTACAAAATGACACTCTGTAGCTAATTCTCTTGTCTCTAAGAATAAACAAGGCAAGTAAGCTACCTACTGCCACCCACTGACATGGAAGAGTATTACATTACCCTGCCAGTCACTACAGCACAGACACCCAACAGTGGTAATTGGATAATTTTCCACAGTACATCTGAAGATCTCTCGCGGCACAGTGGTTGAAAATCACTGGTGTAGAGCATTCGGTGCAGTTTAGTCAAGCAGTGACCCCGGTCATGCAAGACATAAAGCTTAAAAAATATATATATGGGCTAAGAACTAATTAATATTCTTTACAAATGGCAGTTCTGCAACTTCTATGGAGTAAATACATTCATCTATGCTAAAAACAATCTGTTCATTACCTAATAATATGCAATATAATATTCTATGTGTATATTATAAATCTAATTGTATGTCTGAATCAATAGCAAAATTCTTAGATATAGGTAGAAGCAAAAATTACTATTGCCGCATTGTCTTCTGAAAAACTGTTTTCCTATAACACATGCATCACAGTAAATACAACCTGTTTTTTTTTTACTGAATTGAATTTTTACTGTTTCTCGTTAAACTGCACAAAAGCATGAATTTTGTGAACTTTAATTCAGTGCCATGGTCAGCGGAAGAAACTACTGTAGTCAATTCAGTAGATTTTCTTTCGGCACATAAAAAGGCCTTCCGTAAAGCTTAAATTGCATTGTCCATCTCCCTGTGCTTATGGAGGTTTCCCTCCAAGGCTTGCTGCTGTTAACATTGTTCGCTGGAGCTTATCTGCCACAAGGTTATAAATGTTTTAAATTACGGGCTGGTCCCAATTCCCTCCCAAGCAACAGTTGCTAAGCGAGTTTCACACCCAGACTTGCTATTATAGAAGTAATAGATGCCAGTTTCCCTAAAGTGGAAACATCTTGGCAGTTCTTAGCAAGATACGAGAGCTTAGGGGAAATTAGAGTAAGATCCATCATCATGCGGCTTGTGCTGGGTAATGCTGTGTCTAACAGGTGCATCAAAGAAATATTTTTTTTTAGGAAAAATGGCCCTTTTCAAATGCAGAATATATTAAAAATTATGAGCTGATTAAAACTAAGACCATGCTGTCTTTGTAACAGGAGTGAAGCCTATATGCAGACCATTAGCAGAGATGCGTAAAAAATTATGTACCTGTGCCCACTCCCTCCACCAAATTAGGTCGATGGTGAGCCCAGCATTCACAAAGGATGGCATCACATTTTTTTGTAGATTTGGACCTTTTTTTCTGGTTCAGTTCTTAGGACTGACTTGAAGGGAATGAGCACACACATTGGGCCTGATTTATTTAAGCTCTCCAAGACAGGAGAGGATACACTTTCATCAGTGAAGCTGGGTGATCCAGAAAACCAGGAACGGATCTGGTCCAGGATTGAAAACATTTGCTATCCAATAGTAAAAAACCATTACATGTTTGCTGGATCACCCAGCTTCACTGATAAAATTGTATTTTCTCCAGCCTTAGAGAGGTTTATTAAATCCAGCCCAATGATTTAAAATCAAACATTGATACATGTTATCTGACTTGGTAACAGAAGTGAGATTGAAACCTTGGTAAAAGTTGTCATTTTTGTTTCCTAAGGGAAAGAATGGGGCAGGGGGGATTCTTTTTGACCCCATAGGATCAATCAGACATATTATCTAAATTGAAATATTCTCATGTTATTGTCCCTCATCATCATGATATAATCCAGGAATTTGTGAGTTGGTATTATCCAATCTGTTTTAAATATTGTTTGTCGCATTACATTTCCATAGAGGAAGCCATTAAAACGGGTTAAGAGTTGTAGTTTATAAGGGAAAAATGCTAAGCTTACCTGTGATCATCAGCAGAGCAAAAATATATTATTGCTCTTTACAGAGTGAAATGTGCTGCTGTCTTGAAAAACAGTTAATGGACAAAGTACCCACATATGTTGTGCAATTTTTTTCTGTAATGAATCTGATATACAAGGAGTTTAGGAAAATTGATTTTTTTAGTTTAGGTCTAGTGTACGAGGTATTTGGTACAAGGTAGTGTACATGGTATTTTTCCCTCGGTTATTGTTGGTATGAGTTTTGTTGTGCATTTACTGCTCCTTTGATGTTAAGGCAACCTTAGCCCACACTTGCTGGCCTTGTTTTTTTTTTTTTTTTACCGAAGCACAGATGTGTGATCCGAAGAGCTTACATTCTTTTTATTTGATAAAAATTCTTATAATAGTATAGGTAATAGTTAACCCATAACTATCAGTGCAAGATGTCACATGCTGCCTGAGTCTCTAAATGTTTTTGTTTTATTTGTTTCATTGTTAAAATAAATTTTAGCAGACTGCCTGTTTAGTAGTACTGTATAGAGTTTGCTGTACAGAGGTTGCACTTATTTGGTGCTTTTTTTTAATATGGGTAAAAGATGACATGACTGAAAATATTAGATTACTGACATTACTGAGATGACAATTAGAGAGAGTAGTATGAAGGCAGTTCCAAAGTATCTCTTTGTAGAGAATTGCATTTTAATTGGGGTTTTGTAAACATTTGTGCAGTTCACATTGCAAAGTAGGTCAGGAGCTGTGACATCAGTAAATGAGGAATATATAGGCTTTGCCTATACTGCTAGAGTGTAAAAAGTAGAAACATAAACTTTACAAAGAAATAATTTACACTCATGTATATATATATTTGCATGTACTGAAAACAAGAGGACCTAGCCATTCATTTATTTTTCAGAACACACAATATATATAATTACTTACATCTGTACATCTGAACCTTTAAACGATTGTAGCATGTGTGAAACGCGTGCCAAGCCACATCACCTAGCAAAAAGAACTTGGCACCAGCTGCATCAATAACCTTTATATCCCTAAATGACTAAAGCTACATTCCTCTAGAGGCAGCAGTACCATATAAATCTAGACAGAAATTCTAATTCATTAGAACTTCACTGGATAAAGAACATCCTAGGTTTGGAAAAGTAATCTTGTCCTATATGCCTATCTGTGCTTTACCTAGATACAGATAGATTTCTGCACCTGTCATACAGTGTTTGTGTGTCTAATAAATGCTATCAAAGGTGTGGAGCATTAAAAAGCTGGTATCTTGGTTTATAATTAATACAAACTAGCTACAGTTCTTCTAAGTAGAAGTTTGTGGTCACAAATCATTATTTACATTCTCAACCCAAAACTTAACCACACTTGTAAATGATCCATGTTTTGACATAACAAAAATCTAAAAAGAACCCTGAAGAATCTGTAAATGCAAAGTTCATCATGTTTCCTAAGAGCAAAGAATACTCTTCAAATGACATCATGCTTCTCAAAGTAAATGTTCTCTTTAGATGTTACAATTTTATGGTATTGCAGCACCTCATACCACATATGGGCTATAGGAAAAAAACCACTGGATAGCATAGAACATCCTCACTGGGTTTACCCCAAGAACCCACTTGATAGGTTCTATAACCAGATCTTGTATACATTGTCCTCTATTGACCTATTTTTTTTATTGTGTTTCATTTTTAGCTATGTCTACTTTAGCTAGTAGCATTCTTTTACAACTGTGTTTCATTTTGCTTACTGAAATCTGTCCTACCATGATGTTTCCCATGTTGTCAGATTTAAAATTCATTTGGTAAAGTTAAATGGAGAATTTTACAGATGCCTCAAAAGCTCAACCTTTACAAAATTTTTTTTTTTCAGGCATAAAATTGTACTCGTTTTAAGGCTAATGTCCTAACCCTTACATCCAACTTGTTATTTCGTTTCAGCGTTTTTCTTGCTGTCTGTTCATTCAGGTCTGTTTCATGATTTAAATCCTTTTGCAGTTTTATTGCTGTAGCTTGATGTCTATAACAACAGACGTGTTCTCTGCCTACAGAATAACCAGGTTCCAATATTCCAATCTTCTTTGCAATGCACTGTGCAAACATGTGTGGGATTCTGTAACTGGTGGCATGCAGAGGGGCTTATAATGTAATATACTGTGCAGTTGATTGCAAATGTGTTTCATATTCCAAAGTGTAAGAATTTATTCTCCTTCCTACCGGAAGCTTATTATAATTAGTTGCTTCTTACTGGTACTAAAAATAAATGAAGCTCCTTTTCTTCCTTGTCCTCTCACACAAAGGGTTTTCTTTTTTCCTTGTCTAATTGGAGCTTTCTTTTCACCTGCTTCTTTTTAACCAACTTATTCCAGAGCTGCTGTCTTTCTTTACCTTCCAGTCCAGTCATTAAATGTTTCTCTCTGGTAGGCTCCCCTTT
>NC_092866.1:44797413-44832319 GCF_032062135.1 Pyxicephalus adspersus | reverse complement strand
GTAATTCTTTGCCCATTTCACTGCTGCTGAACTTGGTTCAACTGCTCACAGCCTGTAGAGGATGACTGTAGAGTCTGTATCAAGAAGTTCATTAGCCATGAAAGATTTGTAGTTGTTCTTTTATCCTATCAGGGAATGGAGGAAGAGAGGAGTCAGAGAAGAGAGGAGAAGTGCAGTTTTTTAACATCATTCAAGACATGATAGATACAGCTAAGATTAAACTATCTTTAAAGAACATTGTCTTTTTTGTAATCTGGGAACCGGAAAGTGGCACATACCACCTACCCACTACCACCACCTTATCTTCACTTCATACTGGGCATAAGGATTTCTGAGCATCAGCATTGAGTTTCTTGTACTGATGGTCAACTTACCTGAAATAGGGGGCCTCAAGTTTGACCCCTGACATCACTAAAGAGTCAAAAAATGTATTCAGTGTATGTATTCCTACAGAATGTTGCCAGAGACTGCAAACATCCAATAGTACATGGTCATGCTGCTACAAGAAATTGTCAGTAACTACAAATATGCCATATGAGGTGTTTAGAGACATTTTTATGAACATACAAGAGATGGTAGGAGAGTATAGGTTTGCTATGAGATGTGATCACGGACTTTGAGCATACTAAATGAAACTGTCAGACATTAGATGGAGACAGTAGACATGTTTTATTGTATTAAAATGAGGAAAGATTACATGAGACTTCTAGAGATCACCTCTGTTAGCTTTCTTTTACATTGTTTGTTTTACATTGTTTTATTGTTGCCTGAAATGTCTCCCACTTCAATGGTATTCAATTGTATTTTAATTAATTAAAGAAAGCTAATATTAGACTTTTGCCTATATTCACAGGATTGAACCTTTAGAACATCACATTAGCCAAAATATACATTCATAATATAAATCTGTGCACATATACGTATATGAATTCATACATAATAATTCTGTAATATTCTCTACCTTTCCCCCTCCTTGGATCACCCACGTATTTATTTCCTCTTTAGCAGGCTCTCCCTTCCTCATAAATGTTTGCAGCTGCACATAACATATAATCCATCTTCGCTTCTATCTCTTTAGCCTTAAATTCTAATCCCTTTTTCCATTTGGACTCCCCACACAACAGGGGTGCAGAATTCCTTTCTCTTTGATAAACCTCAGGCTGAGTAAGGAGCTTGCTTGGTAATGTGAATTTTATAAATCAATTAATTCGGGGATTTCTCAGAAACACTTGTGACTTATCCACATGTTTTTCCCTACCTAGACTTGAAACAGAGGCATTCAACTGATTGCAGTTCTGCTTATAGTATTGAAAACAATTTCTGAAGCTAGATGGCAAGCTGTTTTTGCACAATCTCAATGCTCCTTGCTCCCTGTCACAGGATTTGTGTGGCATCATCAGTTCAGTATTAAATATAACACAGGATTTGCATTATTTAGCATTTTCCTGCTGCATTTGGAACTGTGTTGGGAAATTATAGAATTTGTTATCCTGACTTCTGCACAGAATGCATCATGGGAAATGTGTAAGCAGGGAACATGTTGGTTCTTTGTAATTCTTATGAGTAATGCTGAAGAAATGGCTTTGTTTAAGACTTCTTTAACTGTATTTTACTATTGCTGTATGGAAAAGCTTCCGTACCCAACCTAAAATCTGACAGCTGTAAAGCAAGAAAAAAATTGCCAGGAGTAGGTATTATCTATAGAACTTTGCTATTCACTAGGCTCTTAGTGTTAAGGAAATTTCTGCAATGATTGGCAGATTATTTGCTTCCACTAATTTTCTGGAACAATATGTCAATCACATCTCTTCTCTGGCACTATATGTCCAGAATTTCTTGCCACAAGGCACAAATCTTGCTCTGACTAAGAATCCCTGTGACCTCTGAATGCCATTTTCTGGTCCAGTGATAAAACAATGTAGTATAGAAAGTATGCCTTGAAAGAAAACCATGAATTCTTCTTTTATATTATGTATGTATTTAAAAAAAAAAAAAACATTGGCATGGCCAGTTGCAATGAACATCAGGGTTTAAAATGTAGGGTCATAGGTCTGTCATCAGAAATGCCTTTGAGGTTCCTGCTCTTGGGGGCTTATAAAAATGATGAATCACATGCAAGAATAATCCCAGCTGACCTACACACACAGACACAGAACTTACTTGAAAATTAATAACATTTTTTTTTTTGGGGTGTAGATAGTGTCCACAACTCATGTACACAGGTAGTGTTTAAGTGTCCTCAGATTACACAACTTCATCATTTACAGCAGTCTGCTCTTGGTCTTCAATTACTCAGAGCTCTGTGTGAATTCACCCCAGAATAGTACTTTAAATACTTGCCTACTGCCAGGGCCGTGTGGGGAACAAAGGCTACTGCACTACCAAACCAAGGTTCTAATGCATCACCCTTGAGTTTAGGTCAAGAGATTGTGGAAGCCAGAGCATCAGATGCAGCACTCAACTGTCCTTCCTGGCCTAAAAACATAATTGATGGTCCCAATGAGCACAAACCAGATGGGATGCCCTGGTTCCCCTGTGGGTTAGCCAAACCGTCTACTTGGACCTGGTTCCTTTGCTGTTTATCCCAAGCTCAGTAAATGCACCACATTGCTAGTACTTTGCACCTGGATAGTTTAGCTCAGATCCCCCACTTGCACCTGATTAGCTACTAGTGGGGGAATAAGAGATCCAGATGCAAATGAATGTCTGGCCTAGCCTAGCCAGATAGAGATCTAGGAACAAGTTAAGAGTTGGTTTAGCCAAAAAGAGATTATTGTGCAAATGGAGGTCTGGTTAGCCAGCAGGGGAGCCTAGTGCTAGTGAAGCCTGACACTTCATTTGCCCATGGCTGTCTTTCTGGCTAGCTTTGATCCACCATCTGTTTTTTTTTGCTGGTTAGCCCAAACCCTGGCTTATTGGAACTTTAGGCATTTGGGGGGGGCAGGACGTTTTTCCTACCATGGGGCCCAGAAATGTTTGATGGCGGACACTGTATTCATAGGACTTTGACACTGAAACCTTGCACGATCTGTAATATCAGTAAAGTTAAAAATAATATCAGACTGTCCCAAGAATAAAGACCAAAACTGAAGGCAGATTCATTAAGGTGTCATCCCTTTTTGGCCCACAATGCTGTGGAATCTCACCTGCTAGTAAATACGCAGCAAGGTAATGACAACTTGGCGGATAGATCATCCAAGCAAGAAAGCCAATCTATAGGAGAAGGTTAGTTGTTTTTTGGTGATTCCAAGGGACTGGCTTGATCATCTGTCAATCAGCCTGTCATTACCAAAGTCATGTTGGAGGATATTATATATCTATAATATTGTAAAGAAGATACTTGGCATATTAATCACATCACTGTCATAAAAGGCCACAGGTACATGTACCTGTTTGTGACTGTGACAGCACCAATTTTTCTCTCTTGAAGAGACACAAACAAACTCCAGGTCCAAATTCAGAATCAGCCTAAAAACCTACTACGTTGTTTTTGGCAGCTTGGTAAAAAGCCCAGATAAACACAAGACGATGCATTTACATATACAAGTAGTTTTCAAAATTCTGTTTGGCCATGGGCTCTAGAGCTGTAAGGAAGCATTCTTAATAATAAAAACAACAAAAAAAAAAAACACAACTGGTTCTTTTAGAAAATTAGGAAAGGCTAGAGGCAAGGAAATCAAGCACTTGTACAAGTAGAACTTTACTTCCACTTTACAGTGCTGAACTGGTTCAAAGATTAGTATGGTTCACGTTTTAGGCAAGATTCACAGTGCATGAACAGGTATAAAGGGGTTTTTATCTCTTGACATACTTACAAAGTGTAATTTACCCTGAATATTTTATAGGTTTACTTTATAAATTGGATGAGTAAAGGTTAGATTTCAGATATCATTTCTATCATTGTCACTAAGACAAGAAGAGAGTCTAACCATTTCACATCTTTAGAGATCTAATCTCAAACAATATTCCATCTCATTGCAATAAAAGCAGTAATCCTATGACTTTGTTTTAAGTATTGCCTTGTCCATCAACTTCATAAATACCTTCGCTCAGGTCACCAGAAAAAAAAAAATCAAGGTTTTCCAGTCTGATGTACCCTCCGCTTCAGTACTGGACTTTTTTTTCTTTTACTGCATGCAACAATATATTCATTTATCAGACAGCAAAGCAGTGCTACTATGGGTAGACTGGGAAGGAAGCGGACACGGAACAACATCAAACAGGATCCCGTGGCAGCCTGTTATTGGCAAAATAACAAGCCAAAATTAAATAGCCCTAAAGCTTTTCAGTTCCAGTTGAGAAAGAAAGTACACCCCATTAAAAACTACCAGACGATATAATGTGTAGCTAAATTATCACATACAAGGAATTATTGTCACTGGAAGTTTTAGCAGGTCCTATGTATAAAATGACAACTACAATGTTTAGAGATTCCACTTGCACAAAGACACAACGCAAAGTAATGAATTGACATATACACCAACCTCTGTTTTATTGTTTGTGCAGTTGCTTTTACAAAAATGTTCAGTAAACAAAACAAATAGCAAAAAGTATACTAACAGGTTCATTGACTTCCATTAACATTGGCTAGCAAAACATAACAAGTGGTCGTTTGCCATTTCGGTATATAAATGCATAGATAAGTAATGCATATTTAAACAGGTGACAGGATACAGTGCCCTAATTGATATTTACTTACTCTTGCTTGGTGATAACTGAAGATTTCAAAATGCAAAAATGATGCTTTACTGATAGTGTACCATGAAAACATATTTTTAAACTGAGACCGATGCTATACTCTTGACTGTGCTAAAATAAATCTAACACGCAAAAATATATAACTGTAACAGTTATTAATAAAACTTCCTAATGTATGAAATAAAGTCCAACTGAAGACTTTTCAGATCAAAATGTCTAAAAAAAAACCTCTTTTTCTTTAGGGGAAATACATTTACACTGGCTAATGTGGATAATGGTCAAAGCATGATCACAGCTGTCCTTAAAATTAAAGTATGTGTGAAAGTGGGGGTTTTGTCTGACCAGGAATATTAGATTTTAGAGTGCACCTGGCAGCATTGTCAAACTCTGGTGCCTACTGGACCTCACAGTTATATTTAGATGCACTGCACAATTGTAGTGTGTAGTGGAAATAAAAGGCCATTTACTTAATTAAGATAAAACTGTTCACATAAATAACGTAAAAATGAAAGATAAACATAAAAAAAGGTAAAACAAAAAAGAAATTGTTTTGCAAGAGCATGATTGGTTTGTGGGATTGAACGTAACTTTATTTCATAGCATACCGTATATACCCGAGTATAAGCCAACTTTTTCATCACCCAAAATGTGCTGAAAAAGTCACCCTCAGCTTATACTCCAGTCAGGTATCAGCCCGATTGAGATGCGGGCACCACCGATGAGACTGGTGTCCCTTCGTGGCCTGCGGAGGGAATCCCTAATGTCACTGGATAGGACGCACAAGCTGGATGGGACCCGCACAAGCCGCACCTACATCTCAACACACCTCTCGTAGGTGTCATTATCTCAAGACACCACAATGACCACATAAGAGCAAACTTATCATTGTCCTTAACACCCAAATTATCAGTAATCATCATGGAATATATGTATATATAGTCTATTATATTCACCCCCCCACACACACACACACAATTACAATCTAGAACTCTAGAGAAATCCCATCTTAACCTTTTACCATCCCACTATCACATAAGGAATTTTACAAGGAAGGCGCCAATAGCTGCAGCATTTCCTACCCTCGGCTTATACTGGAGTCAATCAGTTTTTCCTGGTTTCCAAGCTAAATATAGGTACCTTGGCTTATACTTGAGTATATACGGTATACTCAGTCTTTAGTAAATAAAAGCCCTTGTCAGGAGGGTACCTGTTTTGCAACTCTTAGTACTTTTTCTACACCACATCTTTTGATTATTTTTGGCAGTGCTTTTGTAAAGTGGATCATTGCTTCTTTTGTTGGTCTATGAGTTTCAAAAAATTTAAATGTGAAAACTGTGACCTAACTGATATTTCAGCTGTAACTGTAGGCTGGTAAACTGAGTTATTGTGACTTAATATATCTCCTGGAAATCCTTTTAGCAAAATGTACATTCCATATGCTTTCCAGCTATATTGGAGTTTTAACTCTTTCATGCCTCCTATGGCATTCTCAATCCAATAGAAAAGGGCCCCTCATATCTGTCACAGCAGATGTGTTGACCAAGAAGCAATGATCACTGGGAGCAATTTTAGAATACATAAAAAACTTCAAAATCTTGTCTTTAAATGTATGCCTACAAACAAGAAAGCTTAAAATACTCTTTAATTTTCTTAAAGTAAATAATGGCTTCAACGTTGCTTATTTCCATGCAAATTAGGATTAGCTATAATTAGGCATGAGCATGTCACATCCAAATACATTACCGTTTCTTTCAAAGAAAGGTTATGGGTAAAATGTATTGAAGAAAATAATCTGCACAGGATCAGCATGGATTTCTGAAAAATAGGTTGTTTCTAATTGTAGTGATCAATTTTATGTAGAGGTAAGATCAGATCCCGATAATGGAAAGGGTATTGTTGTGATAAATCTACATGCTGCAAAAAACATTCAATGCTGTCTCCTAATAAAGCCTGGTATTCAATTTAAGCGTACCTGGGTTATGGAAAAATGTATGTACACGAATGAAGAAATGGTTAAAGAAAGGAAGATAATAATGAGAAATAGCAAATGGAACATAAAAGGGCAATATTAGCTGTTTACAACAGGTATTATTAGTGTACCTAATTATTCCCAGTCCTAAATATATATATATATATATATATATATTTTTTACAATGACTTGAAATTTTTATCCCAGCTGATCCCCTCTCACCCAAAAAACAGCTCTGTTTACCTGCTCTATTTAGCACTTTCAGGACACCTTTATTTTTTCAATTACTCCCAGACTGTTGTCTGTGTTGATTTATCCCCAGCCCGCAGAACTGGTCATTTTCCTGCCTATTGAAGAGTTAGTGATGCGCAGATGAATTATTCTGTTCTCTGGCTGAGGGAGCAAAGGAGAAGTGAAGTGAGGGGGGATGGTGGGAGAGGAAGGGGCCTGGGAAAGATTTAACTCCTTTGCTGCTAAACCAGGTTGTTGAGAAGGGAAACATGATGTCTGACTGACTGTTCTCAGGGGTTAATCAAGCCACAATGTCTTATGAACAGGAACTAATGATGCAACAATTAAAAAATCTGAACCAGACCCTACAAATCAGACACCTGGTGCCAGAGAGAGGGAATAGAGAGCATGCAAAGAGATCTTTTCTTGTTAATGCCTCATTAGGAAGGCAAGTGAGAGAAGATTTGTAGCAGCAGTTATTCCTGTCCACTTGTAATAAACAGACTGCTAGTCACATTGTGGCTTCTGGAAGGTGTCAAAGAGTCAGAATATGCTGTACATCAGCAAAGAGTCATAAAAGTTAGTAGAGAATTGTATATTACTTTCTACACTCATGCTTGCAAAAGCCAAGTATAAAAAATTGATTTATTTGCTACATGAATACAGTTTATTGAAAGAAATAAATAAATACAGTTTATTGACAGAAGATCATTGTACATCTGACATTTTTTGACACTTTTCTGGCAAATATTTAATTGTACATCACATCATAAAAAATCTATATGTTATTTTGTAATCTCAATATGCACTGTTTCCTTATCATGAGTATCTTAGAAGTCAAGAGATTTAGCCCGGCACTATTTTAGATGTTACCTATGACCTGTTCTTGTAGCAGTTTTTAAGGGTTATTCTCTGGATAAACCATTATTAACCTTGGTTAGCAGTTTCCCAATGTCATCCTATACTAAATTGTGCACAGAAAAGAAGTTTGGTCACATAATGTAGGTATTTTAATTGGAAAGAACGATTTCCAGTCACATCTTAAACAGCTATCTGTTTATTTATAAAGACACATTTTTGATTGCATTGGTCACTATCTTTAAGTCCTGTAGAATTGTAGCCTAATTAATGGGACAAGATGTTTGTCAAAAGTGGCCACATATTATCCTAAAAACATTATTAATATTATCATAATTGTATTTATATGTGCAGCTTTCATCTGATTACTAAATTGAGAAGCACCAAAACATATTTTTGCATATAATCTATATGACCATGAAAGTTACATTCTTTTTCCTTTAGACATAAGAAAATGTTAAAATTTCCATCACCAAAACCAGTGAATGTTGTACACTATTGACAGAATAGATGGCATTTCTTTTAAGCGTATCTACAAAAGTGCTGAAAATGGATTCTAAAGAACTGGTTGAGTAATGGAAATGGATACAACTGTTGCTATAGTGTTAATGAAAGGTCAGACCTATGGAGTTGGAGAAGCAAATATTTGGTACATTTTGGGAGTACCTAGGGAGCTGGAGTGGTTTTTGGCTGGTGGCCAGTATGGTTTGTTATGGTGCGGATACTGGTAGGCACTGTATAGAGAATAAAATATTTAATGAATAGAACAAATTATTTATTATTGTATTTTTGTTGTATAAACAAATGATTCCTACATTAAAGCTATGGCTAAAACTCTTCCAACATATGTAGTTATTTATATTTTATATTATTTATGTAGGTATTTATTTTTAAGTTATAATTACTATCTCTCCTTTTTGGTCTCAGCCCTGCCCATGTCAAGTTCCTTTTAAGAGGTCTTTTATTACTACTGAACTTGTATGTAAGAATGATTTCTTAATAGAAGGTTTTATAGCTTTTCTGTAGACATGTCCTGACATTACTTCAACATAGATGACAGTTTTCATTACTCCTAATGGGTGCCCCATATTAAGTTGACTGTTATTTGATTGCACTTTGTAAAGTCACTTCACATTGAATAAAAACTGTGAACAGTGCAAAGTTGTCTTTTGTCCAGTCAGTGTGAGTAAGTGAAAATGTAAGGTCAGGGAACTGACATTTAATATCCTAGCTATTAGGAATTAGCACGCTGAGTAAACATAATTCACTTTGATTTTAGCTGTAGTGGAGAAACCCCCCTTGTAATTATTTTCCATTGACCTTACCAAGTGTGAATAGAAAGCTGTGACGTGTCCATCAACCCCAAGAGGGTTACAGTTCTATGATATAGATAAAAAAGCCACCCATATAGGAATTAAAAGGGTCTGTAATGGCATATAATTATAATAGTAGCATTTACAAAAGGGCCAGTTCTGCATAAGGCATTTCCCTTTATAACAAGTAAGTTCCTGGGTTAATTTCATATCTGTGGCAGTGGTGTTTGGGTAAAAAAAAGGTTTTGGTATCAGTGTTAGTGTGGGACATTAAAATGTAGGGCAAAGCATAATGTAACTAATTGTATGTACTCTGCTGTACAATACATCAATACTTCATAAAAACAATAATAAAAATGCATAAAAAAAACATGGGTTAAAACACTTTACTGTTGTTAGTGTGTTAGTGAAAAATAGTTTCTGGTTACTGTAGGTCACTGTATTTTTTTCGCAGGTTGTCTGGTACATCACTAAATCACTGATTTCTCCTTATATCTCTTCAAGACTGCAGCTGTACGATCTTTAAACCATAGTTCTTGGCTATTTTGTCAAACAGTTTAGGGTTTTTGTTGTTCCTACTTATCTTGTGGTCTTCTGAAGTGATCTTGTCCTCACATGGGATGGTGGCTGCATAGTTCCAGGTCCAGAACCACTTAGTTGTATGCGCCAACTGCATTAGACCAAGGAATTTTTGGGGCTGTCTGTGCATATGGTATTCTGACAAATGGTAGACATTCTTTCCAAATTCCTGACTATAGCAGGGGTTCACTGAATTATTGTAAGGGTTCCTCAGGGGTAAAAAGGTTGAAAAAGGCTGCTGTAAATGATAAGTGCACGTTCCTGAAAGATTTCACCAGTGTTTCCACCCTCAGCCTGAATCAGTAATTTTTTAGTGACTCTGTCTATTGTTTTGGGTGAATGGATGCTTCTGGTATATTTATTGTTGCAGAAACTGCAGGGAGGACATAGGGGAAGTTGTGATTGAAATTCCAGTTGGCCTTTAATATTGGTACAGTGTATTGTTTTGGGTAAGTTTATGCTTCTGTTTGCAATGTATTTGCCCACAGGATCACCTTGTGTTAATATATAGTTGGTCCATATAGTGAACTAGGTGCAAAGGCATTCATTTTGAGCTAATGGTATAGGAGAAGGGGACACTCTTTGTGCCTAAATATTCAAAGCTATCAAAGGGCTGGAGAGGATACATTGGGTGATCCAGCAAACCTGGAATGGATTTCTACAATAACATTGGTTATTTGCTAGCAAATGTTTTGAATCCAGGACCAGATCCATTCCAGGTTGGCTGGATCACCCAGCTTCACTGATGAAAGTGTATCCTCTCCAGCATTGGAGAATTTTGATAAATTAAGCCCTTTGTCCCTAGAGGAAAGGTTTAATCAGTGTATACATAAAGGCTTTTTCACATTGTCTAATAGGAACCCTCAGGATGTAATTCTAGTTAGCTCATTTGATTTTTTTTTGATTTTTTTTTTTTATTTAAATATATTTTTAAATTCAGATAACAAAACTTGCTATAAACTGATAAATAATAACACCAGAGATTGTAGATCCAGGGAGTATCCAGTCGGTTTAGGGCACCCGGGAGAATTTTTTTCAATCAATTGGAACAAATTGGACCATGTTTTATATTGTTTTTTTGCTTCTTCTGGATCAGCTGCAGCCTTAGGATTCTGTATATGCAGGTCAGTGTGTTTATCTATCAGTGTATCCACCAGTAAGTTTTTAAATACCGTACCTCTGATTACATACATGTCAGTATGCTTCCTCTACACATGTACACAACTGCAAACATACTAAAGGTACAGCAAAACATTAGCATTGATTTGCAACAGTGACTAACAGTATGTCTCTGAACAGTGATCACCTTTCATTGTTTTGCTTTGAAACCATTCCTATGTGCCCACTTATCCAATTGGAAAAATAGAGGCAGAAGTTGTGCCTGTTTCGGCTACATTAACACCTCATGCTTGGTTTTCATGGAATAACAATGTGATTCTTTTTGCATTTTATTTGCATGCATTAATATTTACCCATATGAAACTTGCACTTTTGGACACTGCAACAGAGATGCATCAATATAAAGTTTATTCAACATACCCCACTAAAATGCACAGATGTGAATTTAGCCTATGGAACGGTTTTGAAAAAAAAAAACTGACCAGGATTTGTGCATACAAATGTTTTCCCCTCGTCACTCGGCTGTTTATTTAATTCCCTGGAAATCAACCATGTTATTTCCAAAGCAAAATAAACACAAAACAGAGAAAAAGCAATAATATATTAGGAAAAGTTCAATATACCTCTTATCTGATTCCATATAACTGCAGTTGCAATCACTGCATGTTTAACTGGGCTGTGCATGGAATTGCATGGCCTTGTTTCAAGTTATTCTCCGCCTCTTGAGCAGATAAATTCTAGACAGTGATTTTTCACCTCTTAATATAAATGTTAGGTTGCCTGCCTATGCTCTGCATGATTGCTTATGAATCTAATCAGTGCAAGCACAGTATACTTTTTTCTTCTGGATACTGGCATTTAGTTAAGGAATTGGCCCTTGGTAAACAATACCAGATACACAGCTTTCACATCTCAGTTCAGTTTTTTCTGCCTGTTTATTTGTAAATGTGTAGCACACAGTCTATCAGGGTAATTTTCTAGCTTGTTGTTAAATATTCACAAATGAGTAAATAAGTTCATATACGGTATTGTATGTTTTCCTGTCCTGCAGTTGTACCTTTAATTAGGGCTTTTTCAGATCCTTGGACGGAATAGGTCTGTTCATTATCTTTCTTTTGACAGGCAGCAAGAGCCAGCAGCATTTCCGTTGGGTTTTCTGGACACAGTACAGCGTACAGGGGTGGTTTGCTACTTCTGCGGTCCCCCTAGATTTGAATGGTTCAAGTGTTTAAAACACCTGAAAAGGCTTGTACAGGCATTTGCAAGTGCTTTTTTTAATGCCTCGTACTTAGTTTTTTTTTGTTTTGTTTTTTTAAAAAATGCCTATACAGCTATACAGGCTGTTGCAAATGCTTGTATTCGTGTTTGTAAATGCCTGCAAAAACCAAGCTTTTTTGCCTGAAAATGATCCTGGACATCTAGCTGTGCATAGTAGGTGTCCAAAAGAGGTAACACCCAAAGTTTTTTACTGCAGGTCTGAAAAAGCCCTTACTCTGTATTTTTCAAGTATTTGAAACATTAAGTGCTCATTTACGTTTATGTGTTTTGGTAACACTCATGTAATGGGCCTAATTTATTAAAGCTCTCCAAGACTATTATGAGTGAATTTGGATGATCCAGAAAACCTGGATTGGATCCAGTCCAGGATTTAAAACATTTGCCAAGTAATCGCAAATTTTTTTTCAGAAATCCATTCCAGGTTTGCTGGACCACCTAGGTTCACCCATGATAGTCTATGTTCTCCATTCTACCAGTATTAATGCATTGTGATGCTATTTGTTCTCAATACACGTGTTGCAATGTGCCGCCATACACAGGTATACTACTGTATGTTGTGGTTTGTTGCATTGTCAAAAATTGTGTTCTTTTGTCCATTCTTGTGTGTTGGCAAGCAGTACCTAATTGTAAGTTCATCTGCACTTTTTGTGTCTTGTAATTTCCATGCAAAGTCTCACATATTCTTGTAAATCTTTACGGTGAGGTCCACCATGATGCATGCTTAACTTGTCTGCTTGCACTACAGTGCCATGAAACTATGGAGGTGTGACCATCAGCATTGTCACAGCTAATTCAAAAGCCGGTAACTTGTCAATCACTAAATGACCCACAGGAACATATGGAGAACAAGTAAAGGAAGATCAGTCAGGGAAGGTTAAGGAAGAGTTTTATTTAGTATACAAGGCTTATGTATCACATAGTAACTTTATTTGGTGTTTATTTAAACTACAGGTGTCAAACATAAGGCCCGAGGGCCGAATCCGGACCATCTAGCCATTCTATGTGGCCCTTGGTGACTGTACCTCATCCAAGTGCCTGACATTTGCAGGCAGGCAGACCCAGTCCCAGAAAGCTAGGTAGAAGCCAGTTGCTTTTTCACATTCCTGCCGAGATCCAGCACCAAGCATGACTGTGCCAGTAGTATGCTGCTGCTGCTCCAGGTATGGAATCTCAGTGGGATGCTACATTAGCAATGACTCCAGACTCAGAGACACTGGCCTTCTCTTCAGCACAGTCAGTGGCTCCCCTCACATAGATAGGCCAAGACAGGCTGGGATAGGTCAGGTACACAGACCTCTGAAAACGCTGCTAAGAACAAAAAAGCAATCTCTCCCAAAATGTCCAACAAAAGAAAACTTGATGCAGAAGGGAGACAATTTATTAAAAGATGGGAAAGCGAATATATGTTCATGTTTCACAAAGACAAGCATGTTCCTATTTTCAGAAGATGAATCATGCACGAGGATGTCGTGTGATATTGTGTCTCAGGGTGAGGAAGGATCTATACTTCTACTAAGACTTTGTATGCTAATAAAAAGTTTGGCTCGCAACCTGTTGGCCTGTGTTTTAGATTTCTCCCTCTTATGTGATTTGAGTTTGACACCCCTGGTTTAAACAGTCTCACAGGAGGCTATAGTTGTACTTAACTGCAGTAGGGGAAAAAATCAGGTCTCGTCTCCTTTCTGTTAGGGCTCTGCCATATGGCAGAGCTGTAACAATCTCAGAAACTGATAAATAGAAACATATAACATTATAAAACAATGGTCTGTAGTACTTTGTCAGCCCCCAGTCATCAAGTGAGTTTACTACATTGAGATTTACAGTACATGCCAGTAAAAAATAAAAAAATGCACATTGAAATAAATGCAGGGAAATAAAAGTGGAGTTTGGTTTACCTGCTCAGTATTTCAGTTCTTATCCAGGTATAGCCAAAATACTCCCCCCACCTTATGCACGTAATCCAGTTATCTCAGAATTCTTGCTTGTGATACAAAGAAGCAAAATTCAGACATACTGATTTTTGGCATCTTACAGTCTCTCAAATATTGAAAGCAGAAAAAATGCTAGTACTAAAAAATTTCTGACAGCTAGCAGTCAGATTTACACTTCTCCGAAAAGCCTAAATTTAGTAGGTGAAATATGGGGCAGATATCAGGCATTCCCATGGGAAAAAGACAGCACACCCTCCTTAAATTCTAAGGTTGTGCATACCTGTAATCAACTGTATCCAGAAGATGAATACAGGTACACAAAACCCTAGATTTTGAGGAGGGCAGGCTGTCTTTTACGTATGATTGTACATCTGCATAACTGCAGTAGAAGTAAATGCAAAGATAATGTTCTAAAGTATTCTGTACCCTAAAATCTGCTCAGGTATGAAATAACCAAAAGACAACTCTAAATACCATGATTTTTTTATACATGTAGCTACTTTGTTATTATTTTTATTCATTTAATAAAGTGCGTCACTTTAAAGCAGAACAAAACCTAGTGTAAAGTCACCTGTCCGTGTTCTGTCGTGGGCGCCACCATCTTTATGCTTTTATGCTCTTCCTCATTACAATTTTTGGCCATCTTGATTGGCCAGAAAAGGATGACATAACTCCCATGCAGGCGCACGTTCATATTTGCAGGGGTAGCTGGAATGTGTCGCATATCCTGTCAACATATGCTGAGCTGCAAATGCGCAACTGAGGGAATTTTGAACTAAGAGACAGCGATAAGGCAGATAAGAATGCTTACTGCAGAAGTGACATTTCCTTTCCCTTTTTGCAATAGGGAGCTTCCTGATCCCAACATTTTTTGAATACCAGTCAACTAGTGATATCAATCTATGATCAAGTAAAGAGCTAACAGGCACTTCAGCCTACTCAATTTACTTTAATCTAACTATTGTATATTAGACATTTGACTGAATCTAGTCATCTCTTTTTACTTAAAATGTCAGTATATGAAGAATGTCCTGCTTGTTCTTCTATGGGATTAGATAAAATGGAGTATTACTTCTATTGTAATCAGACACAATGCAAACCTGATAGAAGGGGGGAAATTTTAGACCAAGAGTTAGGGTGGACAAACATTGTGCAAAATCAGGTAAATGATCATTTACCTGGATTACCACTGCGCATCACATTCAATGTTCAGTCAATATTTTGATTAAACGTTGATGAAAAGAGATCCATTTTTTATTTGATTTTGTTAAATTCATTATTTCAATTCAACATTAGGTTTAACCTGTTAAAATGCTTAAGCTCCTTTTTAGGCTTAAAGAAATGTTTCTTAAGTGAACAAACATGTACTTTGGAGTTAATAGGATTTCAGACCAGATTTTATGATTACTAATTTATTCCTTTCCCTAAAGGAAAGACAAGTTGCATTTTTTACACATTTTTTAATGAAATCACTGAAAGACTTTCCTATTTTTGATGAAAAACTCTTAGCAAGCACCCTGGTTATAACATCTTGAGAGAAAAAAGTTTTTATTAGCTAGTGTAAGCAGAATTCTGTTTGTTCAGTGTGGGCATGTAGAATGTGCCTAGCCCACAGTAAGACACTCATTTTCCAATCTCTTTGATATTACAAACTATGCAATTATTACATCTCAAAAAAGTCAACCCTGATATCTCTTTATAATCATGCATTATTCAAGATCTGTATCAGAATTAAACAAACAAAATTGTAGGTGACAACATGGCAACATATGAAAAAAGGGGAAAGAGCTAAGAAAAAACTTGAAGCCAATGTTATGGTTTTGCAGCTCATAGCTGTGATCTAATTAGGGACATAAAGATTGTATAGAATGCAATGGCATCAAAATGAAGAAATTAACTTGTAACTTTGAGCAAAATCAATAATTCAATAAACTTCATCCACTTTCTGAATCAACAGGTAAAAGTCTATGTTATTGGGGAGTTAGAAAAACAAAAAATAACTGAAAACAGAATTTTCATTAAATTTAAACATCCAAGTCCTCTCACCATAACTTGAGTAGCACATAAAGTAATGAGAAAAGAGAGACAAAAACATAAATGTTTTATTCTCAGTTTTTTGGGTATTATTGTGTGCAGAGAGTATTGAAAAATTACTTCTTTGGTCACAGGAATGACAAAAAACAACACAAGGACACATGGGGCTTGATTTAAGTTCCTCAAGGCGGGAGAGGATAAATTTATTTCATTGAAGCTGGGTGATTCAGCAAACCTGTTGGCAAATAATTTCAATCCTGGACCAGATCCATTCCTGGTTTGCTGGATAACCAATCTTTACTGATGAAAGTGTATCCTCCCCAGCCTTGGAGACCTTTACTAATTCATGATCATGTATTGCAATACTTATCACGTTGCTTGCAATTTTAAAACAGACAATTAAAACTTTTTTAATACCAGAAATACCAGGAATTAGTTCTGGGCCATCAGCAGTGCTGAGATTTGAATTTTTGGAGCACTCCCTCATCCTTACAGGAAAATCCACTTAAAATGATGCTAAACCTTCAAATTTCAGTATACTGTTTCTTACTTTTTCCATCGCTGCAGTATTTTTCATTTGTGAACCTTGGACTTGATGGTAGAAACGTTAAAGTGTACCTAAACTCAGAATTTTCACTTCACATAAAAGGGAAGAGAACCCTTTTATGTAGAATAAAAAATGTATTTATTTTTTTAAGCGCAACACCCTTTTTTTTTTAAAAAAAGGGTGCAGCACCACCTCCTAATTTTTGGCCGCCTAGGCGGTCAAGAATGAATGGTAACACAAAGCCTCTTGGGTGCTCCTTTTACGCAAGCCCGAGCTTTTTTGTTTAAAGATGCATGCGCAGTGAAATGGGCAATTTTTTTTTTCATGCTACGTCGCCCAATCTCTCGCCTGGGTTGGGTGACGTAGGGTGAAGAACCAGAAAGAGAAGACGAAGATGGCGGTGCCCGGAGCGCCGGCTCCTGTACGAATGTCGGAATGACGCAGTACCAGATGCCGTACACCCTCAGATTGATCGGTCTGCCCTGCAGGATTGAAGGTAAGTGTGTTTTAGTTTTGTTTTGTTTTTTTTGGAGTCTAGTTTCCTTTTAAATACTAAATCCTTTCTGGATAGTTGGATTTGGAGGGAGCCCACAATCAGCCTACTTGCTCTCCAGTGATATATAGAGCCTGATTTATTAAAGCTGACCCAAGCTAGAGAGAACACATTTTCATCAGTGAAGCTGGGTGATCCAGCAAACCTGGAATGGATTTCTTTAAACTCATTTGTCATTTGCTAGCAAATGTTTTGAATCCTGGACCAGATGCATTCCAGGTTTGCTGGATCACACAGCTTCACTGATGAAAGTGTATTCTCTCCAGCCTTGGAGAGCTTTAATAAATCAGGCCCATAATGTTAGCTAACCTTCTTTGTTAGTTCACATATGGACCTCAAACTTAGTGCAGGTTTACAAACTATGTACAGTATATATGTGAACTGCTTAAAGAGCAAACCTGGATATTCTAGAGAAACGAGAGTGGAGTCGAAGGGGTGAGTTAAAATGGTACAGAATTTAAAACAAAAATAAAAAAAAGAACTCACACATTTAAGGAAACATTAACATCACCTTATTGTGTTTTTTTTTTCTCTCTTGCACTGCTTTTTTATGTGTCAAATGTATAAAAGTATATAGGCAAATGCTAAATATCAGGCATGAGGCGGCAAAGGAAACACTCTCAGTAATCTTTGCTACAGAGCCCTCTATATACCGCATTGAAGACATGAAAGAGAGCAGAAATGACTTCCCCTTTGTTGATAACTTTGTATGATATGGAGGTAAGAATGTCAGCAAACAGTAATGATCATTACTTAATGGCAGAGTACAAAGAGTAATGATGTGTCACTATCAACCAACCAGATGTCAGCTATCATTAGCCTGACTACACTAAACTGTTAAAAATAGCCTAATTTGCTGATATGCTTCACAGCACTTCATTGCTCTTCATAACACATTATTACAAAAAAAGCAAATTGTTAAAAAGAATAAGACTGTCAGGCAGTGTGACTAGCATAGTGGATAAATATTGAGGCCAGTTACAAAGGGAAAAAAAGAGGTGAGATGGCTAAAATCTTCAAAATTTTAAACGTGTAACAGAAAGTGTTTCAAGTGTTTGATAGAAACAGGAGATTAGGACAGCATGACCTGCATTATGAACTGCCCTCTGGGTTTACCAACTGTGGCACAGTGGTTTCTTTAACAGGCCATTGAGAATGCCAAAAATATTTTTTTTGCAGGAAACTCCAGGGTGTGATTTAGTGGCATAGTCAGAAGAAGCAAACAGCAGGTGCTTGGCGAATAATGGGAACACCACAAAAATATCTATAATTTACTGCTAGGAAAACACAAGAGAATCAGCACCAGCAAAAATTGCATTTTGTTCTCCAAGCAACCTGTGGTCAGACAGTTCAAGGTTAGGTTAAAAATTCTAACTAGCACATACAAAATCTGTTTTTAAGCATAGTCTGAAGGTACTTTTTATGTGTTTTTCATTTAATTAATTAATGCATTTTCAAGAATTGTTAGAATGATAACACAGCTCAACCCAAAAAAAAAATTTTTCACTTGCCAAGGATTTTTCAATATATTTAGTGTATTTTAGGTCTGCTGAATCCAGAAATGACATCAGTTTCATTGAATTGGCTCTAGTTCTTGAAATAATACAAGAATCCGAATAGAAGATTTTACCAACAACAAATGTTACCACAGCATAATATTATCAATCTTTATTTAAACCCATGTTTTGCATTTTTATATTAAATGTAGCATTATTTTCATGAAACTTTTATTTGCCTTTTTTTTTATTCATACTTTTTTTTTAAAGAAATATGAGTTCTTCAAAAAGAAGTTGTTTATATGACCCTAATGTTTTTTGCTACATTTGTGGTGAATATTCTCAGCAAAAACAGAGAATAAACATTACAGAATTTGTGAAACAGGCATATCTTGCATATTTTGGTAATAAATAGGGGGACCAAGATAAGTATTGGGCTCCCCAGATGGTATGCAAAACTTGTGTAGAGTGTCTACATCAGTAAAAATATGGAAAACTGAAAAGTTTTAAATTTTGTGTACCTATGGTATGGTAAGAGCCCCAAAATCATTATAATGATTGTTATTTTTGTGCTGGGAATGTAAAAGGTTTCAAAGAAAAACAAGTGGGAGTACCCTGATTTGGAATCAGCAAGACGACCTGTGCCGCATGGTGCTGATGTTCCCATACCAGTGTTCAGTACACTCCCTGATATTCCTGTATCTGACATGGAGGATATACAGGGTTTGGAGTGTAATCCATGAGTAAGCAGTGGAAGTGAATATGAAGGAAGTGTTTTATCAATCCAGCAGTTCTCCCAAGAAGAGCTCAATGATTTAATACGTGACCTAAGTCTGTCAAAACAAGCATCTGAACTTTTAGCATCTTCATTAAAGAGTCTTCATTAAAAGAAAAGTACTGTCTGAGACCAGAAGTTAAAATACCGGTTTATAGGACAAGAGAGGTGACACTCCTACCATATTTCAGAGAAGATGGAGACTTTGTGTACTGTTGTAACATCCCTGGACTACTAGCCCATTTGGGAGTACCAGAATACCGAGCAGAAGACTGGTGGCTTTTTGTAGACAGTTCCACTCGAAGTTTGAAATCTGTTTTACTGCATAATGGCAACTGCTATGTATCAATTCCAATTGGTCACTCAGCAAAACTGAAGTGGTCTTGCAAAAGCTTTGCTATCATGAACACCAATGTTCCATATGTGCTGATTTAAAAATGGTGAACTTCCTACTTGGACAGCAAAGTGGATACACAAAGTACCCATGCTTCATATGCTTGTGGGATAGTGGAGCAAAGCAGGATCACTGGAAAAATAAGACATGGCCTCCAAGGGAAAACATGAAAAAAGGTCCAGAGAACATCATTAACGAGCCAATGGTTGACAAAGAAAAAATCATTCTCCCTCCACTACACATAAAGTTGGGATTAATGAAGCAATTTGTTCTGAAAAAGGACGGTGATTGCTTCAAATACATTTGTAGATTCTTCCCTGGACTGAGTACTGAAAAATTAAAATAGGAATCTTAGATGGACACCAGATTTGGAACTTTATAAATGATTCAAATTTCACAAGTTACATGACTGATACTGAAGCTTTTGCCTGGCACAGCTATGTCATGGTTGTCAAGAACTTCTTGGATAACCATAAAGCACAAAATTATGATGAAGAACTGGTACAAAACTTGCTCTTAAACTTTAAAAATTTGGGTGCAACTATGAGCATAAAGGTACACTATCTCCATAGCCATTTGCAAAAACTTCCAGAAAACCTTGGCAATTTCAATGAGGAACAAGGGGAGAGGTTCCATCAAGATATAAAGGTGATGGAAGAAATGTATCATGTCAGATGGGATAGACACATGATGGCAGACTACTGCTGGAGCCTTCAATGTGATTGTTCTGATCATCAGCATAAAAGGAAATCATACAAACAGAGTTTTTCAATAACGTCTTTGTGATTAGTTCTGTAAATATACTGAATATAGAATTTATTGACATTAACTATTTTAAGAATGTAATTTTGTATACGTAGGCAAATCTAGTTTAATTTTGCCTAATTTTCATGTTTCATTAGTTTTCTATGGGGTTATTATTGAGGTCAATATTTCAAAAACTAGAGCCATTCTAACAAAACCAATACCACATTTGGAATCTGTGAATCAAACATAATGCAAAATGACTTTAATCTGTTTGTCAAGAAAATGTTTGTTGACCAGTATAATTGTTGAACATTTATATAGAAAAAATATTTGGCTGTTGTGTTGAAAGTAAAGTTAGTTCTTCCTAAATCTCCTTAAATCTAGTAGTTTTGTCAAACTGGCATTTCTTATACTAGTCAATCCCTTACTGTCTTTTTACAATTTGAACAGAAATGACAACATCTCCCTAGTACATAGGCTCTAAAACTTCATAAAAGTTCATGTGATATACTTCTAATGCTTTTTTATGTATTTATGATTCTTATTGATGCATGTTAATACATAAAAAAAGCAACATGCAGGAAATTCCCTGCAGTGCAATAATGTGAACAGCTTTCATACAAAATAATGTTTTTATTCAGTGCATGACAAAATGTTTTACATTATAGCAATTAATCAAATATTCAGTTTTATCTATTCAGTGCAGTATGAAAAAAATAATAATCTGGTTGCTGCTATTGGCATCAAACACAGTTCTTCCTTTTCCTGTATAAAATGTTGTTTTAACTTATAGCAGTAATATATGAAGTATTAAATAGTCTGGAACAGTTTAAGCCCAGCTAAGAAACATTGCCTAGCAGGGCCAAACTATTGGCAAGGCAAACAATGCATGTTTAGAGAGACGGTGAGAGTAAAAGGGACCCTTTGCCAAATACATAATTGTAATGCTGAGTTGAAGTGTCGTATTTCTAATCACTGCTGTGAAGTATTTCACTACTGGGGCCTGGTTCTATACATTTTAAAGCGACAAAATGCCAGCTACATTACCTAATTATTTAATTCAATGTTGATGCTAATATTCATGTCACACCCATTATTCATGACTACCTGACTACAGCACCAACCTTGTAGCCACCTTCATAGTCCAAGAAAATATACAAATTTTTTTTTATAGTTGGCGCTATATAAATCCTGTTTAATAATAATAATAATAATAATAATAGCTGATACAAATATTATCTATTAAATTTATTTTGTGGAAAAAAAATTAATGGCTAATTTATTTCGTTGTACGTAATTAAAGTTTTATTTATTTAAAAATATATTAAAATCCGCAGCCCTTTCGGGCTTACATGTAAATGACTCTAAATCCCAAGCTCTTAACATCAATATTCCTGATCGCCAGCTTCTTCGGTCAAAGATAATTTTGATCTCTGCTGGGAGGAGAACTCGCTGCAATACCTGGAGATACAATTAACGCCCACTTATCAGTCCCTGTTTCAGGCCAACTACACCCCTTTACTTAAAAATCTAAAATCTATTCAGATTTGAAAAATTAGTCCTCAGCTCCTCCATTCTGGCTAGGCCAGATAGCGAATGTTAAGATGAACATTTTACCATATATCCTATACCTATTTCGCACCCTCCCCATTCAGGTCCCATCCTCAGTTTTGACATCTCTCCAAAGCAAAATCATGAATTTCATTTGAGGGTGTAAATGAAGTAGGATCCAGAGGAAGACAATGTTTGCCCCTCGTTCACAAGGGGGCTTGGGAGTTCCTCTTTTCAGTCACTACTATATATGTGCCCAAGTTTCACAGTTCTCGCACTCCACAATACGAGGGATTAGGCTACAATGGGTAGCTTTGGAAGAGTCTGCTGTTTTTTTGGGAAATATTGAACCTTTGATGTGGTCTTCTAAGAAATAGACAACTCAGAAGGTGTCCTTCATTGTATAACTCCCTTCAGATATGGGATACATAGCGATCTTTCCCAGCGGTGTGTTTGGCTCATGCTCCTCTCACCCCCTTGTGGAATAATCCGGAGTTCACTCATGGCAAAGATCTAGAGAGATTTGTCTGGTGGATTGGCAAAGGGTTTGAGTAAATACATGACATTATCAATGTTCATGATATTTCTAGTTTTAAATATCTAGTCAGTAAAATTGCCAGATTGCGAGTATTTTCACTATCGGCAAATTCGATCCTTCATGTGCTCCAAAATTCGGCTGGCCCTTAGCCCAGTGCGACCCACCGTATTTGAAAGTTCCTGCAAATCCCTGACCCACATGAAGGGTCAAATCTCACTGATTTACACTGTATTAATGACCTCCTCGCACAAATTGAAATACATGTGTTCTTGGGAAGATGATTTGGGGATCTTCTTATCCAGGGAGGAGTGGAATGAAGTTGCTTATCCACTTCGAAAATTTCGCTCATCTCAGCCCTGGTGGAGGCAAACTAATAGGTACTATTAGTTGGTATCTGGTACCAGAGAGACTCTCGAAATGTCACCCCTCAGCTTCTGCTTTGTGTTTTCAAGGCTAGGATACCAGGGGCACAATGCTGCATATGTAGTGGCCTTGACCAGTAGTCTATTGGACAAAGATATTTGATATCACTTCTAAGGTTTTGGAGAAGAATGTGCGGGTTTCTCCAGAGGTAGCTCTTTTTAGCAGTTGTGATCTGGTTGTTCCGAAACCCTCCCTGAAACTCTTGAAACTTATTATGTTGGCTGCCCGGATCACTCTTGCTAAGTCTTGGAAATCCAATACAATAGTCCTGGACCCATTCTTTGCCAGGATGGATTGGATTTAGATCAACGACAGGATGACACATTTTCTCCTCAATAAAATGGTGAAATTTGATAGGATCTGGGACCCCTGGAAAAGATATAAATCCCCCACTATGAATATTTAAGGCTTCCTATTTTTAGGAATGTGTTGGTTCCCCCCACTCATAATCCCCCCCCCCCTTCATCTTTTCCGCCCTGTTGTCTTGTCTTGTGTTCGTCTCTTCCTGATCATTGTTATTTTGTGTTTGTGACATTTTCATTTTTATTGGTTCAGACTTTGGATGCATAAACTGTCTAGAAGTTGTTCACATACTAATTATTTGGCCTCGTAAAAAAACATACATTTCTAATGTTGTTAGTCCAAAAGTCTACTGTTTCATGTTGTTGTTCAATATTCTTTTATGGTAACTCCAAATCATGTTATAAAAGAGTAGATTTCTTCATTTGGTTATCAATAGCAGCGTTTTTCCACAGTAAAACTAAAAATATGACATGCTGTTTAAAACTTAGTTCACAGTAACTCTTTAAAGGGCTGGAGTAGTACATCATACAGTATAGATTGGTATTTGTTGATGATTCAGTGGTACATATCAAATGCAAAGTATACATTTGTCTAGTAAATACTAACAAAGAAATTCTGAAATGGCAACAACGTACACAAACTCTATAAAAAAACATATCCAGATAGACAAAGCATTCATGATTTAGAAAAGGGAAAGGGAGAAAGCTGCCCCCTCAATTACTCACTAATCTGATAAACTAATCAAATTGAATTTATTAATAAAATGTATGCTAAGCAGAATTTGTCTTATAATGTCAAGTCTGCCACAGCCCTGTGTTGCAAGGCTAAATTGTGCAGAGTGGTGAGGCACTCATTCCTATTTTATTATAATTACACAGTATTTATATAGCGCCAACATAATACACAGCGCTTTACATTCATTAGTCATGTTACTAGCTGTTCCTCAAAGGAGCTCACAATCTAATGGCCCTACCATACTCTAAATGTCCCTACTTATTTGCATTTAGAAATGGTTGAGTATGAACTTGCATCCTGTGATGGTAACATCAGAATTCTGGTCATCAGGATAAATCTAACTGTTATTATATATATATCAGCCCTTAACACTAATGTCACTGGGAATGAGAGTAAGTTATAGTCAAAAATGTTCAGACCAGAACAGGAAATGAGATCTTCCAATAGAGACTTTTGTTCCACATAGAACAGTTTAAGAATAGATACTCTCAATTCCTTTTAAGCCTACAGGAAAGTTAAGGCACAACCACCCAATGAGATACATAGCATGATAAAAAACTAACAAGCCTTCTCTATTGTTCGTAAAGGAAAAGAAACATTATTTTTTTAGAAACAGTATGCACCAATCAACCTAATGTAAGTGTTCCTGCAAAACTACAAAATGTAAAAATCAGCCTGATGTAGAGGCCCAGCCAAGTGTAGTCAATGATAGCAATGATGCAGTCAGGCAGACAGACACATGTTTTCCATGCACAATACCTGTTATGCTGAGAAAGTTAGACCCATTAAAAAAATGCCCGCTATGCTGAAAACATACAGTGAGAAAAAGAATCTGCTAACAGCATTAATGTTGTTCTTTTAGACAAGGCCCGTGTATTCATCTGCTGAATTTACCACAGTTTTAAATGATTGCATAATGGCATGCAGCCATTGCAGTTTTTTTCAAGGTATTCTTTTTTTTTTTTTTTTACAAATCTTTACATTATAATCTTATTTCCTCAGAGTGTTATTTTAGTTTTAGAAAATAAATGCAATGAATATCTTTTACAAATAAAAGTGTGCAATGTTCTTCCCCAGGCTCAACCACGTTCCCCCAGCCACTCTAATTGAACTCAATAGGAGCCATTGGGAACAATTTTGTGCGCACATTTTTTCATAGGACTGCGTCTGCAGTTTGTAGTGGGGTTCCTGAAAGCAACAACCTCAACTGCACTCAACCAGATGAAAAAGTGTTTGTCAAAGTCTGCAATTGACAGCGTAGTAGTTAGGGAGGGGTGGCTGGGTACATCAGCTGTGGTTTTCAATTATTACAATTTCAAGTTATGACCGTGTCAAATTGCGTTACTGTTTGTGTTGCCACAAGGTAAATGTATTTGAGCTGATTCACTGACTAAAAGAATTATACTCTTCATTCAAAATATTGTGGGAATATCTGCTTTAATTTTCTAATTAGGTCATATTAGGTGATGAAAGTTAAAATAAATGCACAGGAAATTTGCTTTTCACATGATTGGATAACTGAATTAAATATTCACACTGTTTTAATATGTGAAGATTAGCACCCATATTAGTACATCAGCCCCATCTTCCTGACCACTGCCAATGAACAGGAAGTTAAGGATAATCCAATGGGTTAGGGAATCCATCCCACTGGATTAAGCAACATAGGGGAAGTTGTCCTATGAAGACACCCCTTCAAATGAAAACTGTGTAAAAAGAAATTCTGCCAATGGAAATTGCCAATGGAAAGCCAATGGAAATCATCCCAATGGGTCATAAATGTAAAAAAAAATCCTGTGTTTGCCGATCAAAAGCATTTACTTTCATTTGAATAGCTAATCAAATGCCAATCTGTTAGAATAGCAAATGCAGCATTGGAAAAGAAAACCAATGGACACTTACCTTAATTTTCTTCAGAAGCAAGAAAAGACTCTCTGTTATCATTTTGCCGTAAGGTAGGAAAGAGGTCAACCTCCTTACCAGCTCATACTAAGATGACATTGCTGTTGTGACAGGTGGCTAATACAAATAAGTAACAGCACACATTTCCTTTCATAATAAACAAATCTGAACAGTTAGAAGATATGCATTTTCATTTAAGTGTTCTTCTATAATATTGTATTTTTATCTATTCCATGTGAACCACTAACAGTTATATCCTACTTTTTCAAGCTTATTGTTATTAAATTAATGTGGGCAGACTTGCTATTAATTGGTAATAATTTAGGTGGTTTGGTTAAGTGGCATTTACAGGAATGGAACATATATAGGATAGGATACTGATAAGTAAATCATATGCAGAGATGTTAAAAAAAAACAAATTTTTACTAACTCGTGCTGTAAATGAAAGTTCAAAGCTCTCCAAAATGCTGTTTAGTTTTGCAGTTTAAGCCTTATCTGCCCTTTCTTGTGTATGTGGTTTAATGATTTATTAATATTGTTTTCTGAGTCTGCAAGGCCTGGAGGTCCTAAATGCCATTCTAGGTTTAATCTGGACAGTCAAGTGACTCTTTCGTACATCCCCTCCTAATTTTCCCCAGGGCAAGAGGGGAAGCAGGCAGGCTGTGTAGGAGGGAGATGGTAGGCAGATGACATGTCCCTGATTAAGCAGGAAGAATTGAAGTTCAATATGTTCACGGCTGAGAAAAGCGCATTGCTGACGGGAGCCGAATCAAACTCTCCCCACGCAGCCGGCTGGACAGGAAATACGCTTGTTTGGCTTGTGTTTTGCCCAACATTCAGTCCACCATGCCAGCAACACTTGTATTATTTCTCTTTGCCATCATACAATGCCAAGGATGTCAGTAGGCTCCACATGGCAGCATTGCTGGCATCTGCCTATCTTATGCAGCAGCGTTTACAAATCACTGTACATCAACAAGGAAGAATGGGGAGCTTAATCGGATACTTTTCAGTAAACACTTGTTTATATCTAAAACTATCATAGGATTTTAAGTGTATTTACAGAAAAAAATGAATGTCTTTGTGGTTTAAAATATATGTATGGTATTTGGGGCTTCAGATTGTCAGGTACACAAATTTAGGTATTTGTTTTTGGTTGTAGTCCACTATCAATTTATAACTGACCTTATGACCTTCTTTAAAATAAAACAAAAAAAAACTTCTTTTAAATGTGTGTCAGCCACAATGACCTCCTACAGGAGTGTTAAAACTCCAGTCTTCGAGGGCCGGAATCCTCACACATTTTTAGTATTTCTATAACAGATAACAGTTAATTTAGCAAGCTATGGTTTACAAAAAGTCAGAGAATTAAACTTTTTATATGAAAATCTCAAGCACCTCAGTTGGATACACTTTTATATGGTAAGAACATTGGTACAAAGTTTGCAAAGGTGCAGAGTAATATTTTGTTATTTTGGCAGCCTCCTAGTGTAATTCTTATATAGATATGTTTTGTTTATATATGCAGTGCTTTGTAACCACCCACAGTTTACCAGATTTTATAGTATTACAACTTGAAATGCATTGAAATTGAAGGTACTTAAATTTTTCAATATAATTAACGTTTCTGGAGATGCAAAACTACATTTTATTGTTGCAAATGGATAATAAAAACAGACATTCATTCTTTGAAGAAATTTTCAGTCCACAAAACTAGCAATTGGTAGAATACCCTTTGCTTGCAAATACAGATTGCATCATTCAGGGTGAATCTGTACCAGCTTTTCATACCTGGATCTTGCAATTATTGCTATTTTGCTTAGAAAAATATATCTGTAGTATTTACCATGGGTGAACAGCAATTATCAAGTATTACCTTATTTTCTCATTTGGAATATTGTCTGGGGTTTTGACAGAGCCATACTTAGCTATTCTTCCATTTTAACAACCGTAGTATGTAGTATACTACATACCATATGTAGTATGGCTGTAGATTTAAGTCCTTGTTCTGCTGAATATTTAACCTTCACCCCAGTCTCATATTTTGTCAAAGTCACTCTTTCCATTATGTCCCTAATTGTAGCCATTCCAATAAAAGGCATTACCCTAGCGTAATGGCCTGATTTATTAAAGCTCCCGAACACTGGAGAAGACAAACTTTCAATAATTAAGCTGGGTGATCCAGCAAACCTGGAATGGTTTCCTAAAAGTAATTTGTTATTTGTTAGCAAATGTTTTCAGTCCTGGACCCGTCCTGTGTTGCCCAAATTTACTGATGAAAGTGTATCCTGTCCAGCCCAAGGGAGTTTAAGCCCCCTAGCAGTAATCCTGAGTGTGACTGGATTTTACTTGCAAAAAGCGGTATTACTGAGTCACACTCGGGGTCACTTTTAACTAAAAAAAAAACCCTTTACTGTGGATGTTCATCTCAGGGTAATGATCAGTATTGGCTCTCCAACACACCTAGTATGATTTTATCAGATCAAAGAACATTTTCCAAGCTTCCTTTATTGTTTACATGCTGTTGACAAACTCCAAAAATATTTTCTAGCAATGACTTTCTTTGCATCACTCTTCCATAAAACATCTTTGTAAAACATGTAAGTTATAGTTAACACATGATGTGATGTGATGATAATCAGACCAATAAAGACATTTGTTTTGTCTTTCACATTTTAAGATTTTTTTTGCGCATCACTTTTCTATTTAGACTAATCATGCAGCTCAGGTGTTCATCTAATTGTGCTGCAGTTAGCTGAGCGCTCACTTCAGGTGTGTGATTGAAACTACTGAAACCAAAAAATCAGCTTCATATACAGCCATAGAATGGATACAGCATTGGCAACTTATAAAATCCTTCAGTATAGGTCCTTGTTAGCAGCTGATCATGTTTAGCAGCATCCAGTCAGGAACCATTCTAATATGGGGAAAGAGCAGAGTGATAACATTTGATGACTTACCCGAATTCTGCTTCTCCTTCACTGTTTTTTATAGTATATTTGTGTTCAACCTTTTATTTAGATGGGAGTTTCATAGAAATTGTCCAGCAACAGAGTTGTGCATGAAGAAGAGCAGGGAGGGATTCACTTGCCGCTACTGGTCAACTTCTATCTGTCAGACAAGGCAGGTGTCTTCTAGTTTAATGAAACTGATATAATGCCATGAAACATACTGTACAATTTTTGTAAATGCTAATATGCACCATCGGTGTATGCTGTCTCTGGGACTATATAAAAATGATATTGTTACACAATTTCTGGAGGAGCCAGTTAACCTGTGAATGAACACTAGATTAGTGTTTTTTTACACCCTACCTTCCACATATCCCTGATTCCCAATACCAGTGAAACTAAACTCTTTTTACACTCATCTATCCCTGTTCTACTGTGGGCGCCGCCATGTTCTTCCTTCTTTTTTTTCTTGTTTCAGTCTTCAGCCATCCTAATTGGCTAGAATGATGTTACTCCTGTGCAAGCGTGCTGGAGATCATTCAGTCCCAGCAGCCATGGGAAGCCAGGATGCTATGGGTATGGCTAGCTCATCATTTTTGACAGAAAATGATCAGGCAGGTATGTTTAAGTGAAAATTTAGTTCCAGCTTTATTCGAAACACTGATTTTTTTTGGTACAATAAGGGAAGTTAGAACCTACTTTAGGTATTGTATTTTTTTTTTTGTGTCCACCATATTAAACTGATTTCCTCATATTACATTTTTAGGTGACGGGACTTTAGCTTAAATTTCACATTAGTATAAATGTACTTATAAATAAGAAGTATCTTATTTATTTCCCTTTTTTATTACAGACCAAAAAAAATCGTTTTAAAGGGAAAAAGAAAAGTTGGATTTAAAAATTGTTATGAGCGGGGGATTTAAGGTAATCTGAATATACCTTCATAACTTAATAACCTGTTTGTTCAGTATATGACTTGAATAGATTTTCCCAGCAAGTGTTACTGCGGTCTAACACCTACACAAAGAGCAGGCAAAATTTTGCTATTCATACTGGCCCCGGAGTATTTCTTTTGTTAATTAGATATTTTGTCAGTGATCAGGAGGAAAGGTTGGAGTTTTTAATAGGCTTTTATTCTACAAAATCCAGGTGCCAAATTCAAATGTGATTAGTTATTATAATCTAAATATGGGAGGAAAATCATGTTTTTTATTGCCGTATAAATATTCAGATATATATTGTAGTCCGCCTTTGGAAACACACCAAGACATCATTCACTTTAAGATTGCCTGTAAATTTCTGCAGCATTGTTCAACAGAATTATAAAACTCACTGACTGTAACAGTGTTCTGCGAACATTCATTAGGATTTTGGGCACAGGTAAATTGAAAGTACAATTGAGATATGAGAATGTGTCTTGTTTTACCCGTACAGCTAGTCCCAATTGACTTTGAGGTGTTGCTTTCATGCTGATGTAAAATACTCCTTGAAGAGGATGGATTTCTGAGAATGATTTAAAGAAAATGTATTATATGGAAATAGATTTTTGCACATGATATGTTATCTGAAGGGGCATTTTGTCCTCATTGTTTTTTGTCAACATATACTTGAGCCAGTTGTAGCCTCCATACAATGTTCTGTTCAGGGTTTGCATAATTTGATGCTGTGCAGTCACTTGATTGAGAGAGGCTACAGAAGGCACAGTAGAGAAAGTAAACACAACATTTTCACAGGGCTAGGTTGTGCCCACTGGTGCATTGTAGTACCGCAAAGCACAAGACATGTGTTGGTGTACTATGTTGCCATTCAAAAATGCAGTTCATTTCCTTGGCCAACTTACTTAGATATAGGGAAAATCAAGAGTGTCCTCTGATATCACCAAATTATTTTTAAAAAGCACAAAGTATCTGCAATCATTTTACCTGTAAAAGGCCAGAAACGATAAAACTAGTGGTTTAAACTAGGAGATTTATTTGGGTGATGTCCAGAGGCTTAAACTATGTCAGACCTAAGACTGATAGAGATTAACATTTAGAACATTGTGACAGTTATTGTAATACACCTTGCCTGGCTTCCTCATAAAGTGGTATCTAACACAGAGTAAGTAGTAGGCTCTCCTACATTTCACAAGATGTAGCAGAATACAAGAAGTCTAAAACTGCTTCTCCTAATTTAAGCATTTATGCAGGGAAACAATAACCACTGTTAACTGGAGCCTGGGGTCACACTATGGGCCTCATCTAGACTTTAGAATTTTACTCCCATTAGCAATCGGCAAAATCCAGGGCATATTGTGTAAACAAAATGGAGAGGGATAAGGTAGGGTTCTGCAGATATGTGTGTCACCAGCTCATCATGGAGAATCCAGTAATAACCCAACTATGTTTTCCAACCAGACCAACCCTTGTGTGTGCAAGTTCTGCATAAATATTAGATCACCACCTAAATTGGCTAAAAAAATAATTGGTAAACGCTCACCTATATATATCTGTGGGCCAATTCAAGAACAGTAAATATATGTACATAGGAAATATCTGTACTAGAAAAAAAACTAGTGTCTGGTACGTAAATTTACCTTTAATGAAAAATGCTTAAAACATTATATGACAGGTATAGGGTATAAGTGGAACTAAACTCATAAATTGAAGTTTTGCAATCTTATAGGAAAAACCTTGCCCTGAAAAAATACTTTGTCTTTAATTGCTCCAGACAAATAGCAGAAAATGTTGTGATATGTGATTCTTTCTAGTAACTCTTGTTCTGTTGCTTTATAACTATAAATCGTTCTGCTGTCATAGCTTTAATAATTAGGTGGATTTGTGCTTTCTCCACTATTCGGCCACTTCCTGGCCATTATCAACCAAGTGAACAGTCCAGCAATCATCAGGGAGTCACCTGTGACTTAAGGAAGTAAAGCCCTGCTCCTGTACAATGATAGGTGCCACTACACAGAAGCACACTAACATGGTATAGTAAGTCAGCAATGGTGTCCTGTTGAAGGGAGCCTCAGATTTTAATTTCCTCTTGTCATGGCAGTTACAGGTGCGTCAGTATGATTAGTCTTGCCGAATGATACCCACACCCTGGGGGCACACATTGAGAACATGGTGACAAATGAGATCACATCAATCAGGGTTTTCCTCTTTAATTCTCACTGAATATTACTTTATAGAAGCCTGAAAGGTATATATGATTTTGTATAAATACAGACATGTACACATATAGTGTACAGCACAATGTTTGACATCCACTAAAAAGACAAGGCACCATGGTTTACAGTGGCTTTCAAGATTTTCTAAATAATTTAAAAACTAGATCTATGTATTTTGCATGATGTGGATAAGGTGTCAAAGCAAAGAAAATACAAATTTTTATTTAAAAAATTTATTTAAATTTTATTTAAAAAACAAATAAAAATTTTTTATGTTGTGATGCAGCTTAGAATGAGCTTTGGGCTACATACATTATTATCAGGTTAATGAATAAAGGAGCCATGTGGGAGTCAATCAAGTTTGTATTTTGATGTACTAATAAAATATAAAAACATGTAGAAAAAAATTGTCATAGCTGTTGAAATCAACTTAAAGCATTACCTGGACATCTTAAAAGACAAACAATATTATTAATTGTTAATATTTTGATAATTTTTACTCACCTTGTTTGCTGTCAATAATTAAATATTAATTAAATAAACTTTGTGGCAGGGGTGCCTGAAATACAGGAGTGGCTTAACTGAATATGTGCATCCATTGGCAACTAATATAGTTAACTGGCATCTTGCCAGCTGCTCAGTCACTCGCACAGCAGCCTTGGTTCTTAAAGAACCAGCTGGCAATAGTGAGTGGTAAAGAACGCTAGTGATATTTAAACAACAGCCACACAGCATAGCCTGTCAGTCTAGCAATAGAGACCTGCATTTTCTCAGCTACAGTTAAGTATCACAAATCTTATACCTCCCTGTAACAGGACAGTGAAAGAATAACTGCATACTGATGTGTTTATCTCTCTGTCACTCCATTTTCTCTTTCTGCTAGCCTAATCCTTGTTGGTACATAAACACGTCAGCACAACTGGCTGGCTTCTTGTGCTGCTTCTCCCTTTTTACCGATCTAAGCTCTTCTGTACAGGGATTGCAAGAGGGGGATAGCAAATGCTTTGCTTTAAAAAATAAAATAAACTGAATGATGCATTAATAAGTACCGGGATATAACAATACATGTCTCCACATGGCTCAGAGGTTATCACTCTGGCCTTTGCAGTCCTAGGTTCAAATGTCAGCCAGGACACTATCAGCATGGAGTTTGCAGGTTCTCCCCATGTTTGCGTGGGTTTCCCTGGATATTGCGTTTTCCTCCAACTTTCCAAAAAACTTGCAGTTAGTTAGGTTTATTGGCTTCCCCCCAAAATGACCTTAGACTGTATTAAAGACATATGACATATGAGGTAGGTACATTTGATTCTGAGCCCCTTTAAGGGACTTTGTAAAGCGCTGCGTAATATGTTGGTGTTATATAAATACTGTATAATATTATTAAGTGCAACTTTATTGTTTATTTTTATTCTTATAGTTGAATGATCCACAAGGTTTCCTTGTTGGGAGTCACTGCTCTAGGCTATTAGAGCCTTTTGAAAGCCAAACTACAGATATTTCCTGTTGCATTCTGTGCACTAAAAGTAAAAAAAATAAACTATGTGGAATAAATGAGACATCCTATTTATAGTCACTGAGGGTAGGCAGAACTAGAAACTTTGCTGTCAGAATCCTGAGTTAGTTTATGGGTAATGGAATAATGGGTTTTCACTTACTAAACTGTGTTAAAAGAGAACTGATGCACAGATGAATTTAGGATTTTTTTTTTTACCATGAGTCCAGAGCTCATGCACTAATGTCTCATTTTATCATTAGAACCATCTTAAAGGTACTAATGATCACCAATATTCCAGCTGTGACATCCTGGGGACATCCCCCAGCTTGTTCACAGGCATTTTCAAATCTATTTGCTTATAATTTTAAAGATTGTGATTTATTTTACATCCATGTACTCACCTTTTCAAATCTTTTAGAGAAGGAATTCAATAATTAAATCATCCTCTCTGACGACTTGCAGATTATAGGGCTATGTAGAAAATTAATAGAGCTCATTGTCGATGTTGGAAGAAATATTTTTTCAAAGAGATTTTATTATGTGCTTGTCCCTTTTCTGTAAAAAAAAAAAAGGGGGTCAAACTTTTTTATAGGTTGCATTTCAGCCATGTGTTGGTCCAGCTGAGCAGATAATGGGGCATGTGATTTCTGTTGTTAACACCCAAGGATGGCAGATGTATCCCCAATTGAGACATTTAGCTACGGTATGACCAATTTACCAGAATCTAAAGCTGTGTACACACGTTTAATAATTGTCATTGGAAAACATCTTTCATGATCCTTTCTAATGACAAAAGACTGAACGAGCGCTGTACATACAGTGCTGTTCTGCTCTACGGAGAGGGGAGGGGGAGAACGACGCACCCTGCTGCGCTCCCTCGCCTTTACTTTCATTACGATCGTCGAGACGATGAATGGCGAGCACTGTGCACACGCCAAATTCTCTTCCAATCTCGGCCTTGAGGCAATTATCAGACGAGAATCATCTGTTGTGTGTACGTAGCCTTAGTTTTGCAATGTATTTACAAAACAGCAACAGAGAAAAAGAATGCACAATGGAAATCTTTTCTTTATTTATTATTATTGGTGAATAAAAGAAGCCTAAAACATGAAGCAAAACAAAAGATAGTAATAATTTCTAATGTGCAAAGCCAGAACCTATACTTAAACACTAACCCTGTGGCATGGAAAGTGCCAAAAAAGATAATCATATACCTCAATTCACTTGTGATCATGTTTGCAATCCATTATTATCCAGTATACTTGTTAAAAGGATGCTATTTTAGCAGTGTATTTTTATTTTCCATTGTGTGTTGGTTAAAATGATACCTCCTT
>NC_092866.1:44724086-44795334 GCF_032062135.1 Pyxicephalus adspersus | reverse complement strand
TCTTTAGAACACATAAAGGAACACTGTGTGAAAGAATTCTTCTCTATTTGTCCAGTGCATCAGAAAAGATTTTTTTCTAACCTTGTGGTATTGAGCTGTTTAATAAAACACAGCAAAGCTACGGTAGAAAAATACAATAACATCTCAGAAACCTTTTGCTTCCATCATCATAGGAACATGTTGTGCGCTAATCACTTAATTAGTTTCAGTACAAATTAAGCAGCGTAGTTGTTAAATCATTCCTGTGGTGCTTAGTATGAGGACAGGGCCACTCAATGTCTGTTTTGTGAACTTTTTACTGTAAACTAATAATAAAACTGTTTATTGTTACATTGTATCGTACTTTCCTGGCAGGTTTTATATCTTTCCTTCTACTCTTTCTTTATGTGTTCTTTAACTCCAGGCTATGGACAAGACGTAAGAAGCAAAAAAATGTCAGAAAAGTTACAGATTATATACATCATACTTTTTTTAGATAATTTTATTGAAGGTTTAAATATGAATATATACTAAAGGGGGACTCTATTGAGTAATATTTGCATTTTGACTGGCTGTTATAGCTTTTCTATAGTATTAATATTAGACAGGTGTAGGACCAGATAGACAAATTAAGTCATTCTCAGATATTGATCGTTTACGTGGTTTTCACTGTGCAATTAGAACGACCCCCCCCCCCCAGACGTGTATGTGTTGCACTACAGAGCACTGATAAGATGATCTTGGGGTGCCAGGGTTATGCTAGGCAGCAGATCTATTTAAACTACAGAACTAGAAAAAATACAAATAAATTGAAATGAAAAACAGCTCTAGTATTTGAGCCTAATCTATCTATTCAGCTAGCTGTTTGCCTGCAGTTCTGCTTTAAGGTAGGCCAACACTGTACATAAAATAATATTGGTTTTAAAGGTGGCCTATTTACATATTTCTGTACACATTATTATTTAGTTATACCAACCAAACACCCTTGCAGGTTCATTTCACCAGAAGGCTATTGTTTTTTGAACTGTGTAAACTAATTAAAGTAAACATTTTATATACCCTATGCTGGTAATGCTGCAGACTTAAGTCGCTGGTAGATGTAGCAGTTCATATGTTACAAATAACTTAGGTAAAAGATAAAGTATAACAGTTAAGTACATTCAATCAATCATATAAATAATGAATGACCAACCTTCTAATTCTCACATGGCCACATCCCTATTCAGTAAACAAGTACATTCTGAGATTAACTCAATATATGGGACTTTAAAGGCCAACCATAATCAATTTAGACATAAATTTATCAAAACAAATCTTTTTTTGGAACAAAATTAAGAACATTGATATTAAAACCATATTAAAAATGTGCGATGGATACTAAGTATTCCTGTCTACCTTAACCAAACATATGGGAAAACCTTGCTGATTTCAACACGTTTCATGGAATAAATTTGCTTCTTCAGGAAAAGGAGAAGACAGAAATATCTGATTTCTATGGCACATAGAGCTCTTTCTATACAGATGAGTAGGCAGGAGCAGCACTGTAGCAACTATAATTTAAAGCCCTTTTCTGTTTACTTATCCTTTCTCTAGTTATATTTAATAATGGTGATATTGTGATTCACCTCACTATCCATGGTTATCAATCAATTTCGTCTTATTTTAATCCCCTCTTGTAGTATTCACTGCAATGAGCTTGTTTTGTGATCTATTCTCTGATTTTGAATGAATTCTATTGCTGCTTTGGGGTGCCTGCATGAGGCATCCCCATATGGGATGCTTATACTTATACTAATAACTTATACTGTAAATAAACATAGATAATGTCATAATGCACAGATTTTATATCTGTGGAGTTAGTAAAGATTTGATTGAGTTTTGCTTTGACAAGTTGGGCATATATGCAGTGCTGTAAATCCTAATACCATTCCGGACTTAAATAAACCAGACCACATCCCAATACAACGTGATAACAAAAAGCGGCTAGGTTTACCACAAGAAAACCAAAATTTTTAGGGACAATCCTACAGGCGGTCACTTACACGCAGTATGTAAGTTTACTATTATATCTAATATTAAATTCAAAAATGTTGATGAGTCTATCAATGTGATAAAAGAATGTAATGAATAATTTGGTAATCAATTGTTATTGAATTGTTATTTGTAGATGTCCTTCTTCTGACGAAGCAGACTTAGTTTCTGCAAAATGCAACGAAGGAGATTTATATGTAGTAGTAGAACTTTTGGAACTGCACTTTTTTTCCCCATGGTTTTCTCTTTAAAAGTTGCAGAAAAATATCTGTTCCTAAATTAGATCCTAAATCTCAATTAAGCCTTACAGAAATGAGATGTTCTTGATATACCATAGTAACATTTAGATTGCCTGCAACTATGGGCCTGATTTATTAAAGCTCTAGCCTGCATAAGAAAACAGTAAAACAAACACATTCCTGGTGATTTAAAATTGGTGCAAATGTTAGATTTGTGGTCACCTGAAATGTAAAGTTAGAAAGGGTTAACGCTAGCATCTGTCTCTTGTCTGTTACAAACGGCATGGGCAATTCAATCTGTATTTTGTTTCATGTCTAATTGTCTACTGAAACTCTCATATTAAGAAGGGCTATAATTGTTTTTTTCCCCAGAAGACATGCTTGTAATTTGGTCATTATTACACTTTTCTGAGATAGTAGCTGCGTGCTTAAAGTGTTCATTTTATAACCTGTAATACTGGCAGATAGGCTTTTGGTCACAGACATTGCTTGCTAATAATCATAAAGGAGATGTTGCATGACTAAATTCTAGCTCCTCATTGCAGATAATAATAGCTCAACCTCCTCACCTTTCTCTGCTCCCCTCCCAGAATACTAAAAAATTGTACGTGGGGAAAACAGGGACCCTTTCATGAGTACTTAGCTCTTTCAGAGAAGATATATGATAGAAAAATTAGATACACCTAGCAGAAGTATTTTTCACAACACTTGAAAGTCTTGAAGTCTTTTAATATAACTTTTTATTGATGGGGTACCTTCAGACATAAACATCTGTAATTTATTGCAGCTTTTGCATTTTTTAGAAAATTGTAAAGTCATATACCTACAATTGCAGCAAACCTACTTGGAAACCTTTGGCACTGTCATACATTATTAGCCACATATATTGGCCTAATAACTTAGGATAAGACCTGAAAAGTTCTGCTCAAGGGCAGATCATGCAAGGAATTGTAACTGAATGAGGATCTGTATAGTTAAAGTTACAAGCAGCCAAAGGTAAAAGGACTACATACCAAGGATATAGTAGGGCAGAATGGGTGCGAGTCAAGGTAGCAATCATGGCCTACTATATTTTTCATTGAAATTCATGGGGATTACAATAGGCGCAGAAATTGCCTTGCTTATTACGTGATCAGGTCCTTTCTGTCAGACACTATTGATACATCCACACACTAGATAAATGTCACCCAAGACAAAAAATTATTAAAAATCTAGCACATGCACAGCAGTCTTCCCAAGTCATGTAATGACCCACTGGGCAGATTACTAGTTGACCAAATAGGAACAACCACTGCCCTTTCCTCTGAGGGAAGATGCAGAGGAGTTCCCCTTACTTATCTCACCCCTCCCTTATCCATACAACTGTGTGTACAATGCTTGTTCATTCTAGTGTTGCTGGATAATTCTAATTTTGCTAATAATTTCTAGTAAAAAAAAGTTTGACTTTTGTACATAACTTATCTGCCTATAAATGCCTTTGACCTTGTCAAATACCCAATGGATTCAGAGCTCAAACCATTTGGGCTAATTCTCTGGTTTGGTACAGGAGCTTGAAGGATGTAGTTGGGCCCCCTGAACATACACCAGGCTGTAGACCAGGGTTGTTTTGTGGTTGATCGCACAATGCTAGGTACCAATATTGTAATCTGCAACTAAAAAGCTGATTTCACATACTGGCTTACAATGCTTTGTCAAGGCAGGGTACACTAAAACAAAATCTAATGTTGAAATTATTTATTTTAGGTAAAGTACTAAACACTAAGGGCCTGTTCAAACTGGTGGCGCGGCTCCGGTTTGGTTACCCCTTGCTAATATCGCTGAACCCTGTCTGTGGTTGAGATTCTATAGAATATCATCTGTGGCCATAAAATGGGAATCATAGGGAGGGTAGTGAGTGGTTCAGTATTGCCTCCAATTAAATTCTTAAACCTTGATGCATTAGGAACCAGTGCTTTGGTGGGGGCAGCCTGGCAATGTTTTAGCCACTAGGAGCTGCACAGAAACTGCTGTTCACACTGCTTAACATTTAGTTTTTCAATCACTGTGTATCATAAACAATCGCAATGTTTAGGAAAGCATGTAACTGGGTAGAAAAGGAAAAATAAACAGGAGACAGGGATAGAGTGTTGCCACCCTATTTCAGAAAGTGTTTAAAGAAGGACCTTCTTTGCACGACCTATAGGTATTATTTTTATGAAAGAACCTTTCTGTAACAAGTCCTTTGGGAGCAAGTCATTAGCTTACTGTTAAATTTATAGACATCAATGATCTCTCCGCTTCTGCCCTTACACACACTGTAAAGAACTTCGATTGATATTGTCACAGGATAAAATCTTTTGTGATTGTTGCCATTGACAGTGTACATACAGTGTTGTTCTGTTTTATTGAGGAAGGGAACGATGAGCGAGCGGCATTGTAGCAGATTGATGAACGACCTTTGGGGGAACAGTAGTACACATGTCAGTTGCCCGAGGCGAGCATGACTGTTCACCTTGGGTGACGATTATCTGACATGTGTACATAGCATTAAACAGATCCCATTATTCATTGGATGTCAACATTTAAGTGTCCAGTTTACTGATGCCAAAAAGGGATTTTCTAGTGAATTGAGTGTGTTTGCACATGAGGTTTGCTTAAGTGGTATAGAAGTCTAATACCATATTAACTAAATCAAAGAAAAAGAGTTTTGCCCTCACTTCCTGCCCTGGGGGTAACACTATTTTATAAGATAGGAAAAAAGTAATCCCTTACACAGACCCTTTTAAAAAAAAACTACTGACAACTGAAACTAGTAAAAAAACAAAACTAAAACGTTTTTGGGTCTAGACCTTTAAATAAATCAGTATTCAAAATGATAATATTTTAACATTAGTGGTTCCTTTAACTTTCTGTATTCTGGTGCTCATATCATGGTAATTGTATGTCCATAATCCTGGGCAATTGTTTCAAGATCATTACTATACAACAACCAAGAAACCAGATCACTTTCATGTGACTTTGTGCAGATGAAAACACACATCGCTTGTTATGTTATTTTCAGAATTGCAGCAGTATGAGAAATCATGGTCATATTCAGCAACAATTGAGAGCATCAAATGCAGAGGGGAACTGCTCACGCTACTAAACTGCAAATAGAATTGCCAACATCTTGTCAGGGTTAGAAACATGGTATATACAACACAAGTGTGTTTGTTTATGTTTTGCTTTTAGAACTGAAAGATAATTTTACCTAAACTTAACTGAAACTTGTTCTGAAATACTAAGGTAAATCACAGGGAAATCACTTACTGCATTTCAATAGTGAATAGAAATTAAATCAATCAATAAAATCTAATTATATTATCAGATGTTGTTACCAAAATGATTAATTAACTCTATCAATGGTAAATATTTTTGCTTGTAAAAAAAAAGACATTCACCCAATTGTACCTTTATTCCTGTCACTATAGACTGTGGTCTATCTCTGCTCCTCCAGTTTTTACCTTTCATTTAAAGCCTTGAACAAATGCTAGGTTTTTGTTAAGAGACATTATCATTTGTGATTGGGAGAAACTCTGTTCTTATTATAGATGTCCCTAACATCATTTACTGGTCCATTGTGCCAAACATTTTATCAATGATACAGCAGGGCACCTCCCTTGCATCATACCACTTGTAAAGAGCTTGTTTGTGATACTGATGCTGGAAATGATCACTAATGACCTTCTTAAGTGAATTATTGAATGTGTATACCAAGCTTAAGTATAGAAGACTAATCTGTTGCCTGTAAATTAATAAAATGAATCTTGTAAATTCTGGAGAAAAGTTCATCTGTTTACATTTTCAGCTGGCTAGCTATAGATATAGGAACAAAGGAGATTATGTTAAAGAGAATAAAATATAGTATACATATTCAAAACAAAAGATAAATAAAAAGATACATAGGCAAAAATGTTAATACTTACAATACATGTCTCACAAATGGGCAACTATATAAAATGAACATGCAACTATACTTTGCATAGTTCCAAAAGTTCTTTGTTTTGCAATTGGACCAAATGTGGCATCATGGTCCTCATCACATGTTAGTGAGTATCAGTGTGCCACAAACCTTGCTCTGCATCTATGAAGCTAAACTTTTGAGTCATATTTGGCTTTAAAAATCTACATTCAATTGCACGTTTTCCTTAAAGTTATTCTGCAAGTTCATAAGCTTGGAGCTATTTAGGAGATGTCATCTCTTCATCTTCAGCTTCACTGAAGATCACATTTTCTTGAACTGGTAATTTATGAATTTTTCCAATTTCTTGCTAACTCAAGCTGTGCCGCTCTGTGAACCATGGATGCCAAGCATCCAGTTTGGGTTGCCCCTACATTTTTATTCGAATGCTTTGGAACATCTATATATGTTTTGTTTCCAAAGGTTTTGATATCTTTCAGATTAGACTTTCTTCCATTTCATAGCTCATATAGAGTTTTTTTTTCTTTTCTGTTAGCTGCTTTCCAGGTAAGCAGTTTTCAATATAACAGGCTGTCATTATTGAATCTACCCAGTATGTTGCATATCTATTTAAAAGCATGCTTCTGCCACCATAAAGTGGGCTTCAATCTCCCTGCAGCATAATTTTCTAGCTTGTATAAAACACTAGCCCATAACATAATTCCATGCTTTCCTAAAATAGCTTGTGTTTTACTACTTGTGTACTTGTGTGCCATTATCCTTGCAAGAAAATTTTAGGCATTTTGCCAAGTATATTTTATTACTTGGTAAATATACCATTTAATTTTATTTAGAACGGCACCTTTGCTACTTAACAGAACACGGTATACTTTGAGTAATCATCAATTATGATTATCTGGTTGTTGGTTCTTAATGTGAATTCTGCCACAGGAACATTGTCACTGTTTTTACTTTCTGGTTAACTTTTATCTTCATCCATACAAGCCTTTAAAATATTCAAGGGTGAGCTCATCATCTGGGTGAACATCAAATATTGCAACAAGTATCTCCTCATTTTGTCTGGGAGGCCACTAAGTAGCATTGCTGCTACATGAAAACAATCTATTTTCCCTGTTGTATGCAGATTCATTACATTTCATATAGTCTTGCATGTTTGGTATAACTTTCTTTTTCAGTTTAGTTAAGAAGTCCAGTTTATTGTTAAGATTTGCTTTCCTATGTAGTTTCCGTCACTTCTTACACAATAAATTACTTAATTTTGTAGTTTCCCACTTGCATACATGCGCAATTTAAACCTTGGCAATTATTTCAGCGGCCAAATTATCCAACTTTTTATTACAAAATTAACTGTGGTAAAAGAAGAATGGCAAGGTCTTTCATAAGGCAGAATTAATTCATAATCTGCAGAGACAACATGAACAGCTTTCATTTTGATAAAACCATCATAGTTAAATAGTAGGTTAGGTTGAAAAAAGACATCAAGTCCATCAAGTTCAACCACTATGGAAATAAGCATATCCTAGATATAAAACCCTATAGGACATAGTTGGTCCAGAGGAAGGCAAAAAAAAACCCTGGTACAATGGTACTTGCTTCAACAGGGGAAAAAAAATTCCTTCCTGATTCCATGAGGCAATCGGATGTTCCCTGGATGAACAGTCACTGTTATTTTTATTTTAAAGCCTTAATACCCAGTTATATTCTGTGCTTCTGGAAAAACATCCAGCTTTTTCTTAAAGCAATCTATAGTAGTTGCTGAAACTACTTCCTGAGGGAGCCGATTCCACATTTTCACAGACCTTACAGTGAAGAATCCCTTCCTTATCCGGAGCTTAAACTTCTTTTCCTCCAGACGCAAAGAGTGCCCTCTTGTTCTTTGTAATGATCTCAAAGTGAATAATGGTGAGGAGAGTTCTCTATATGGACCATTTATATATTCATACCGGGTGATCATATCGCTCCTTAAACGTCTCTTCTCAAGAGAGAATAGATTCAGTTCAGCTAATCTCTCCTCATAGCGGAGCTCCTCCATTCCTTTTATTAGTTTAGTTGCCCTTCTCTGCACGCTCTCCAATTCCACAATGTCCTTTTTTGTGAACTGGTGCCCAAAACTGGACTGCATATTCCAGATGTGGTCTGACCAATGCTTTGTACAGGGGCAGGATTATGTCTCCATCTCTGCAGTATATTCCTCTTTTATTAAAAGAAAGTACTTTGCTAGCTTTCAATATTGCAGCTTGGCATTGCATGCTGTTATTAAGTCTATGATCTACCAGAACCCCCAGATCCTTTTCCATTTCCAACTCCCCCAAATGTATTCCCCCTAGACAGTATGACGCATCCAGGTCTGCTTGTAGATTATAGACATCCTGTATGGACTTAATTCCATTACATAGTTTGGTGTCATCTGCAGACACAGAAATGGTACTTTCAATCCCAAACTCTATATCATTTATGAAGATGTTAAACAGTAAAGATCCCAACACTGAACCCTGGGGTACACCACTAATAACCTTAGACCATTCAGAATATGAATCATTAATTACAACTCTATGGATGCGATCTTTAAGCCAGTCCTCTATTCATTTACAGATTGATTTTTCTAAACCTATCGACCCTAACTTGCATATTAACTGTCTGTGGGGTACAGTGTCAAATGCTTTAGCAAAGTCCAAGTACACTATATCAACTGCTATTCCACTGTCTACCTGTTTACTTCCTCATAACAAGAGAGTAAATTTGTTTGACAACTTCTGTCTTTCTTGAAGCCATGCTGACTATCACTTATAATATTATTTTCTAGCAGAAACTCCTCTATGTGGCTCTTTATCAAACTCTCTAAGACCTTTCCAACTATGGACGTTAAACTAATGGATCTGTAGTTACCTGGTAATGACTTTGCTCCCTTTTTGAAGATAGGAACCACATTGGCCTTACGCCAATCCATCGGTACCTTGCCTGTGACTAAAGAGTCTCAAAAAATTAGAAATAATGGCTTTGAAAAAAATGAGCTCGGCTCTTTGAGGACACGTGGATGTAATCCATCAGGTCGTGGTGCTTTGTCAACCTTAATTTTTCCCAGCTGTTTCTTAATCATATCAATTCTGAGCCATTGTGACTCATTTAAGGCAGTGACATTGCTTTTATGAATTTGGACTTGAGCTCTGCCATTTTCCTTCGTGTACACAGAGCTAAAAAAAAAGTGTTTAGTAAATCTACCTTGTCTTTATCCCCAGTTACCAACATAGCGACATCGTTTAAGGGGCCTACATGCTCAGATCTGAAATTTTTGCTATTAATATATTTGAAAAATTGTTTGGGGTTTGCCTTTCCTTTGCAATAAGTCTTTCATGTTGAAGTTTTGCACATCTTATCTCCTTTTTACATTTTTTGTTATATTCTTTATAGGATTCAAATGATGAAGGTGATCCTTCATTTTTATATATTTGAAATGCTGTTTTCTTGTTTCTTATGGCTTATTTACATCAGCTGTAAGCCACACAGGTTTTAATTTTAGCCTCTTAAACTTATTACCCATTGGAATATATTTTTCAGTTTGCTTTTGTAGAACAGACTTGAAACATTCCCATTTCTGTTCTGTGTTCTTTGAGGACAATATTGTCTCCCAGTCTAGTCCAAGTTCCTACCAAGTTCCTTCCTTACACTTTTAGACCGCCAGAAAACATTTTACTCATGTTTATCCCATAAAAATCAAATGATTTGTTCATAACCATTTAATTCCCTTTTTGTGCAAGCACAACCACCAGGAGCAACATAACTTTAGTCCAAGGTGTGTTCAACACAGCTTTACCTAAAAACTTTGGCCTTTTGTTTCAGATAAACATGCTAGTCTGTTAAAAGCAGTCCATGTAATTATTAACGGTAGGTAGCATTATTATGGTTTTGATTGTACAGTATGTAACTCTATATAAAGTAGAGAAAGTAAATGTATGATTATGTACAGTGAAAAAGAGAGATTATTGTGATAATAGAGTCTTGATTGTTGGCATAAATTGAAGTGGCATGTCTAAAAATGAGCCATTCTTTGCATCCTGCAGGGAATTGTTTGTCTTTCTTAAGGCTGCCATGCAGAAGTGCTCAGGCATGGGCTCACATACCTGTTCCAGTGGTATCTGCTGTGCCTTGTATTTTGATTAAATTGATTTCTTTCACAGTGCAAAATCACAGCCAGTACAACAAAATCCTTTGAGTATTAATACAGTACCTTGTCATTTTATGGTAGCAGTGTTCCATTTGTGTTGTGCTATGATTACCAAGGCTTAAAGGATTTCTTCTCATTTTGGTTGTGTGCAAGGTATACACCTGCCATTTGTAGGGCATTTTGGAAGCTTTCCATCAGCATTTAATTGAAAAACTACTTGCAAGGGATAAAAAGAATGGCCTACAGCAATCTTCATCCAATTGTTTCATTTGTTTTCTGATTTCAAGGGGACAACAAGAGCCTTTGCTTTGGAAATCATTAACTGTTTGCTTTAGGTTCCTCATGGTAAGGTAGCAGAACATGCAAATACCCCAGTACATCTCCAAGCAGGCTTTGTGTTTGTCCTGTTCTACTATTTTAGCTAAGCTACAATGCTTCATGTTTCTATATTGAGGTAACTCAGCTAAGCTAGAATCTGTTCTAATCTTTTGTAATGGGACAATACAAATAGAAAAATCAACGCTTGATTACATTGGAAATTTCTTCCTGTACTATTTCACACATATATCATAAGCCATGCAGATTTCTGGGTTATCATAAATGGTGACCATTTCTTCTAACCAAAACTAGTTCCATTAAAATGTAGTTGGATCAGGAACAATAACTTTATGTATGGGGCACCTTAATTGTTAGGTGCTTTAGATGATCTATAAATGTAAAATTAGAGCTATGGAAGTGATTTCATAACAACAAATGGTTTCTGATTGTAGCATAATGCTTTTCAGAAAATAAATGCACTGTATTGCTATTATATTTTATGCTCTAGGTTGTGTGCTTTTCATGGCAGATTCTTTTTATTTTAACATTGGGGAAAGTCTGCTTTGTAACAATGTTAAGTACTCTAAGGCATTAAACATTCTATATTATAAAAGGCATCAATTGATTACTAGGAGATGAAGACTTAGGTAGCAGGGAGAAAAGTGGAGGCAGGCAAAGAATAAGGAGTGGGAGGAGAAGTATCATAAACATGTTAGAGGAATAGAATTGTAATTCAAGGGGGAGATGAAGGGAGAGATCAGTGCGTGACAGAAGATAATATATGGTGGAGAGAGGGAAGAGTTGCAATAAAAAGATTATGGAAAACATATTGAGAGGGAAAGAGGAACGGTAGAGGAAGTGAGGAGTGTGTAAAAAGATTTATATTTTGCACAGTTGTTTGCTATTTGTGTAGCACAAGGTGTGCATCTAATCACCAAAACTGTATAGCAGTTTTCTAATATTCATAATGCCAAATTGGGAGAAGATAAAAAGGAGGGAGCTGGTCATTGTGTGTCAGTGATCACCTTTAAAGGGTTTGATTGATCACCTTTGATTGCAGAATCTCTTTATCATTTTCACCTTCTAAAGCCAAAATTATTTTCTCAGCTTAGGGTCTCGTTGAAACCTCTTTCAGATTTCCCATCATTCTCTGTTCAAAGCCATATAAACCTGTTAGGATTTCCAACCAAAACTAGAATTACTTAAAATCTAATGAGGTGTTTATCTTCACTACATGGTTGTTGGCAGATCTAAAGTAGATCACACAATCTACTGATAGCACAGTGTAGGGCTTGTGTAAATCGACATTCTCTAAGGCTTCCTCTTGCATTAAAACACAGCACTACTCAAACGTATTTGAATGCATAAGGTAATGTATAGCAAGTCCAACAGTCTCAGAACTTTCATCCACATTGCACCAAAAAGGTAAATAGGTAGTTCCCAGGTTAAGGACATCCAAAATACAAACAACGTCTAGATATGAACAGGCTTCCCTGCTCCCTCATGAGCAGCATGGAGACTTGGAGGGGGTGGTTTGCATGACTTGCAGAAAAAAATGTTTTGCTAAACACATCTGAGAATAAAGCTGCGTACACACTTCCAATTTTTATCGTTGGAAATGAACGACGAACGATCGATTGGGCAAAAATTGTTCGTAAAAAAGGTAACCAACGACGCCGACGAACGAGGATAGTCGTTGGACATGAACGACCGGACCGGCGGATCGGATTGGACGACGATCGTTGACCATCTATCGTGTGTACGGTCGTTCATTGATCGTCCATGGTCTGAGCATGCGCGGTGAACGAACGTTCGCTCACTTCCTGTGGTGCACGTCACTTCCTGTATCGTTCAAACGATCGCATCTATCGCGTGTACAATATCTGCGAACGATCGTGTGGTTATCTGTATGTACAGGATCGGTGCTATACCATCGTTCGCAGATATCGTGCAGGATCGTTCGTCGTTCGTTTACCAACGATAATAATTGGAAGTGTGTACGTAGCTTTAGCTCTTCTGCAAGCTCTTGTAACTCTTTAAATGACCAAAACAAACTCTGCCAAGACAAGCACCGCTTGTTCTAAAAGTTAATGAATGTCTAAGCTCCATAAAGTTTTTTTTTTGTTTTTTTGCTTTGTTTGTGATTAGCTCACAGCCAGCATTTTATTAGTAACTGACTCCACGCTGCCTAATAATATGGTGAGACAAACATCTGTCCTAATTGCATTTATTAAAATAATGTACCTGTTCCAACTTACAAACAAATTCAACTTAAGAACAAACCCACAGTCTCTATCTCGTATGTAACCCGGGGACTACCTGTATCAGTTTGCATGCGATGGGTATTTCAAAACCTAGAAAACCCCCGAAAAGAGCACCCATATGAACCAGGTAATAAAAAAAACATTTTTTTTCACTATGTTGAAGAAAGTGTTGTGACCATAGCACAGAAATGAGCTTAGGAATGGTTGTCCTTCGCTACTTTATATCTTAATATTTGTATGTGCGCAATGTTTTGTTTATTTTACTTTGAACAAACAACACTCACACTTGTTTTTACTTAATTGTAAGACTTTGTTTACCATGAATGGTATTTCACTTCCTGCCATATAAGCAGTCAGTATGAAAAGGTATGAAAATGCCATGTAAACCTCCACATTAACTATGTAAAGACAACATGGCAGATCAGTTATGTAGATAAACGTAATTCCAAAATGTACTTTTACCACAGAAACTTTAAATTAGTTCTTCAATTATTTAAAATTAAACTATATTTTTAATATGTTTTTTGTTTAACTAAAGTTGTCACAAATCAGAGCAATTCAGACAGTATTATTAATGAAAATCAAATACACATTCACAAGAGAAAACCATGGTAAAGAATCTGTAGCCAGGAATGAATGCTGCTGAATGTACAAGCAAATCTGAACAAGGTCACCCAACATAATAAGGGCTATCTGAAGGACAAAGGAGAGAAAGGAGGTTGGACAAGCTTGCCTTTAACAGGAAAAGATTTTCATATAATTTCATCTATTTGCTTGTTAACCTCTAATTGTGCATATTTCAGTCATCTGTTTAATTTACATTGTTTCAGTTTTTTACAGTATTTTATGTAAACATACTTCTAAATATATACATGGACACAGATATATATATATATGTGTGTGTGTGTGCATGTTATGGCTTTTTTTCTGCAATGAGTGGGGTGGAAAAAGCAGTGTTAGGGAAGAAAAGGTGAATACGGGATCAGATGTTATATGGAGATAAAAAAGTGTAAAAGGAGGGAATAAGAGAGCGAGTAGCATTAGAGAATGGATGGAGAGAGAGAGTGAGCTGTGCTGGAGGAGTGTGGGAGAGAGCAGTGTGAGAGGAAGAATGAAGGGAAAGAACAATAACAGGGATGGAGGGATGAAGAGAGAGAAGAGTGCCAGAGGAGAGATGGAAGAAGAGAGCAGTGTGACACAAAACATAGAGAACAGTGTGACACAAAACATAGAGAGCTGTCTGAAAGGAGGGATGGAGAAAGATGAAAGGTTCTGTTCCTCAGGCCCTTTCAAAAGGTCTTATTTAAAAAAGCTCTCCAAGACTGGAGAGGATACACTTTCATCAGTAAAATGGGGTGATCCAGCAAACCTGGAATAGATTTCTTCAAAGTAATTTGCTATTTTATAGAAAATTCTTTGAATCCTGGACCAGATCCATTCTGGGTTTGCTGGATTACCCAGCTTTACTGATGAAAGTGTATCCTCTCCAGCCTTGGAGACCTTTAATAAATCAGGGCCAGTGTGAGAGGAGGAATAGAGAATGAGAGCAGTTTGAAGAGGGGATTTGAGAGAGAGAGAGAGAGAGAGAGAGAGAGAGAGAGATAGCAAGCAAGCAAGCAGTGTCAGAGGAGGGATAGAAGAGAGATCGGTGTAGAAGCAGTGTGAAAGGAGAGGTAGAAAGAGAAAGCAGTGTGGTAGAAGGATGGGAGATGGAGGGTTAGCAGTGCAAATGGAAAAATGAAGAGGCAGGAGGACTGTGTGAGAATGGATAAAGAGAGAGCAGTGTGAGAAGAGAAATAGAGTGTGAAAGGAGAACTGGAGAGCGCGAAATATGAGAGGAGTAATAGAGACAGAGATCAGTGTGAGAGGAATAGAACTGTGAAGGAATTGTATAAGAGAAAGTAATGTGACAGGTGTATTAGATATATCCAGTGTGAGATGAAGAATTGAGAGAGTGGTGTGAAGGTAGGAATATAATGCACTAGGTGGAATAAATGAAGCAGATAGCAGTATGAGTGGAGGGATTGGGATGGGCAGAGTAAGGTGAGGATTAGGAAAAAGCAGTACGAGATTGGGAAGAGAAAACATGCAATGGGAGGGAAGAATATAGAGAGGGATGTGAAGAATGATGGAATGCTATAAAGGGGAAGATGCTCAGTCGGGGGGCTGTAATGTCACACGCCTCTTGCTTTCTAACAGGCTTCCAGCTGGCTACTATGTTTCTTGGCCATATGTCTGCCCTGTTCTGTGGCCTAATAAATATTCATAGAGCATAGGGAGTTCTGGGCTTCACACATGGACTTTTAACCCATCCATGGCCACAATGACTTATTCTGCCTTGACTCTTATCATGTCTCCTAATCTTGTCACTGTCAAGGTTTGATAGTTTAATGTGAAAAAAGAAAATTGTGACATAACTGTATTGTGTGTATGTGTTGTACTTTCAATGTAAGTCACCTAACAGAAACCAGCAATACACTGTATACAATTCAATCATAAGAAGGTTATCACATCAAAGTTAACCATGACAGATTTATTTATTTTGCTTTTTTGGTGAAATGTTAAAAAAAATCCCACAAGACCTTTTTTTTTTTACAAAGAACTAGCAAAGTGTATTAACCATTACTAGCCAATTGCTAATTAACGTCCTTGCCTTGCAATTGCTAATTAACGTCCTTGCCTTGCAACTTAATACAATTCACCTCTGAAAAAAATATACATTCATCTTCTAATGTTCTGTTTTCTATGAATTGCACATACATGTATTGGTTTGGCCATATACAGATATGTTGATCTGAACACCTTGAGCCCAAGGTTAGTGGAGTCTTGCACAATGACCTTGAGCATTGTGACTGATATCATGTTGATCTATATATAACAATTTGCTGAAGATAACCATTATGAGATTATGATATTGATGTTTTTTTTATATTTGATGTATATGATATTGTTCTTTGCACTTACATAATACACCATGAGTGTTCCATTCATGATTTCTTTTTCTCTCAGGATCTCCAACCAATGAGATAATTATAGTCTCCGGTGCCTTCGCCCTCAGCTTGAGTATCACAATTGTCATGTGCGGACTCTGCCAGTGGTGTCAGCGTAAACTAGTAAGTATACAGATTCCATTTGCCTTTTTCTTGGTCCTTATTCCATCACAAATGCAGTACCAAAACAAGTACTAATGTATATATATATATATCTATATATATATATATATATATATATAGATAGATATTTATATTAAATACAGAAATTATTTGCAGGTAACCAGCACATAATTTATGCTTGGATTGACATTTATGATTATTACTGTAGTGTTTCACAATATATCAGTCATTTTTATTTTAGAAGAAGAATACTTCAGATATTAAAACACAAATGCACTTCTCCCCAGCATAGTGGGTTTCACATAATATAATTATAAATATAAAATGTAACAAATTTGCTATATAGCCACATATAGCATTATAAAGCTACAGAGATATAGAGCTACAGTGATCCTTAAAACATACCCTTATTCTAAAATGCTTTCCTAAATTCATTTTTTACATCTTATTACTTCCATTAAAAGTCAAAAATGTGTTTATTCTTAACGTATACCTTTATTCTTAACGTATACCTTTACACCCCTTCCTTCCCAGTTATGATGCTGGGTCACTTGTGATAGAATGATATTTAAATAGCCAATATTTTACAAAGTCATACTAATTTTTAAAGTTCTTTACTGGGGGGCTTTTGTTGTTCCTTATTGTCCTTATTGGCTTAAACCAGTGTTTGTCAGTAAAAGGTTCCATGAAATCCTTGGGTTCGTGCAGAGGTTGCTAGGGGTTCCAATGAACAATTTTGACTCTCCACTCACCAATCATCTTTTTAGCTATCTGTAAAGGTGGCATATTTACAAAAGACCAGCAATGTAAGAGGAATTCTTCTTACTGGCCACCACACTTATGTACTGTGAGCAGTGGGTATAGTAATTAAAGCAGGGCTTTCCTGAAGAACTGAAAGATATCTCAAGGGTTCCCTCATGTTGAAAAGGTTGGGAAACACTGGCTTTAATTTAAGAATATGAATTCTTATTCCTTTAAATGCTAGACATTTTGGTGGATGTTTGTGTCCAAACATTGTTTCTTCAAGCTATCTGCAAAGAACCACATGACCATGTCAAGGTACTAGTCATATGTTACTGAAACATAGAAAAAAATATAGGACTTTGCCAGGGGGGCTTAGCCAACCAATCAGTGGTTAAATGGTAGCTAAATGTTTACTAGAATAAATAGTACCAAGGTCCTGGGTTATGTTTACCACACTATATTTGGATTTTTATGTACCCGCTGTATTTGTTTTTGTCACTGTGTTTTAACTTATTATATCTGTCTGTGTGTACAGTGAAAAGTACATTAGATTGTAAGCTCTTAGGGGCAGGCTTTCACTGACAAATCTATTGTTTTGTTTTTCTACTAGCCGTTACAATAATTTTTTCGTTAGGTCTTCTCAATTTTTTTACATGAATCTGTACAGTTATTGATATTTGCAGGAAGCTTTAAACTCAAATAACTATGGAAAACCTTGGAATACAAACGTATACATATATTAGAGATTGTGGCACTTATTATTTGCATCTAAAAATCATTTTGTTCACTGAGAATACAAAAATAATATTAACTCCCTCATCCTATGGTCTTTAAAGTATGAGAATTATTAAACTTATTGATACTAGAATTTTGGAATTGTGAAAAGAAATGCATATCAGTTCACATGATGGATGTCCCTCCAGGTAACTAGGTGATGGCTTTATTCATTCAGTCAGTACATATAGCTGAAACATTTGAAGCAGGCTTTGACTGACCATCTCATGCTGTAAGCACTTCCTCATCATTGCATACTCCCTTTGGCTAATATAATGGGGCTAAATGGACATCTGCATGATATGATTACAGCCTCAGTGCTTTTTAATTGTACCCTTTGATGCACTGACTTGGGATGCTAGAACATCACAAAGCAGATTGCAAAGATCTCTAGTATTACTGGGAGCATGTCTGTTTGTAAAGATAGGTGAAAAGCTTTTGCACTAAGCACAGGCTGATACAGATATAATGCTATCATTTCTGGCTTATAGTGCTCATTTAAAAAACATGGCTGCCCCAAGATATTCCAAACAAAGCAATACATTAGAATACAATACATAATTTACTGAGCACTTTAGTACTGAAATCCTAAAATAATTGTATTTTTATAGATATAGAATTTATATAGTGCACAGTGAAATAGAAATGAGAGTCTCCATGCCAGCTATCTGGAACCATCTCATTCCTGTTCTGGCCAGCACATGTGATCTGTCATACAACATAACCAAGTGCAGGGGATGCAGAATTTATTATTATTTATTTTCATTTTGCAAAAAGCACTTTTCAAATGCAGTAGGTAATTCTGACTGTTCCCATTTACATAATTAATAAAAAATACTATACTATTATAATAATAATTAATAAAATTAATAATGCTAACTATCCATAAATAAGTTGTGAAGCCCCCATAATACTTTCGATGTATATATGTAAAATAACTTTTTGTGAACAGTCCTTAAATGTGTTTTCTTTGCAGAAAGATTTGGTGACCAGAAACCAACATGCAAACTTGGCTCTAGGCTGGGTGCTAGAATGCTATTGCTCCTGCATAGTAGCTTGGGATAGTTTGGTTTTCATAATAAGTGGCTATGATACAGACACAGCAAAGGATGAGGGTTAGGTAGACAGGGGCATGGTTTAGCACACATTGATGACACAGCACATGGTATTTGATTTGCATTAACCAGTCTGCCCTTACTATAGCAATTATGGGCTGCGATTGTGGTGGTGCACAGTGTTTCCTATACATCTAAATGTCATCTGTTGATGTTTACATGCACCCTGTACAAATTGTAATATTAGGTGTTCCACATTGTATTAGCTATGGTCATCAATGCTCTTTTTTATCCTATAAGTGCTCTTTCTCTCTAAGGGGGTTATATATATGGCCAGTGTTTTCCATTCCAAAAATACATAATAATATGACCACATAACATTGAGCTGTTTAGCTACTCGGCTGTAAGTAAAAGCTGTGAGCCAGACTTGTGTGCAGACTAGGATACACAGTGCTGGAGGGAAAACGTTTTTTCTACTGGTGCACTAAATTCCCATCACAGATATATAAAATGAGGATCGTGCTGTGAATTCTGTATTGAAAAAATGCTGTGGAAGTTCTTGTTATGTAAATTGCCTGAAAAAAACTCCTACTTGAAATTAATTCCATAAAACATACACATGGTTAAATCAATAAATTAGCAAGTTGGTAATGACAGTTTTGCCTCATATTGTGCAAATTATTTTTCAGGATTTAAATTCTGCAGAAGGACATACTGCCTTAGTGAACGCAGTGTCTCTTTTTACACTGGCGTTAATGCTCCTCTATCAGGTTTTAATAATGCCCTTTTTGCATTCATACCATGACAACAATCAAAAAATGTTGCTTTTTTTTCCCCTGAAGACACATAAAATGAAACAATCTTGCCTTAGTTCCCACATGAGATGTGTGGACATTAGTGGATGTATAGACATATGTAAATTACTGACATGGATTTCTGACAATTTAATAGAGGACTGTTGTATATGTATGCATTTATTTCAGGGTGCATACATGTAATGATTTCATTGTTGAGGTAAGCACAATGAAACCACAATTTTACTTAAAGAATCAGTCTAAACAAAATATTTCTAGTTTAGCTGGTGTTGGACAGGTTCAGTCTCTTGGGACAACTTATAGAAATGTTGTTCCACCACCATTCCTGGCTGTGTTTCAGTCCACCTTTGTAGGCTTTTACTTCACCTGTTACAATCTCAACCTCAACCTCAATATAATATACATGGGGGGTGATTTACTAAGGAATTTAGGATGTTACAAATTTATTGAGCATAGTGAAAGTTGAGTGAATCAGTTTTGTAATTAAAATAAATGATTGCAGCCAATATAGAGACACAGAAACTGAACCACAGAGATCTCTCTTAAAATATCATTTTTGGGTGGACTGGTCCTGTAAAAGAACTTACCTGTTTTGATTGTAAATAGATTTAAAGTATACAATATTAGACAAGCTATTCATATATTATTGTTATTTTTGAATTTACATTTCAAATCAATCAAAATATCAAAATATTGGTTCTTTGTAACTATTGCACTGGGGTCGTTCTGTACAGAGTTTGTGCAATGAACATAATTTTGGCGTTAGTTCTAGCTCTACCTGTCTGAATGCTTTTGCTATAAGTTATTTTTGACTTACTACTCTGGCACTGTCCATGTAAATATAGCAGGGAGACCGTATCACTTAACAACAGGTAGAAGGAATTGATTGGAATTCAGGGATAGTATCCACAGAGCAGGACAAAAATCTGCAATGAAATATGCTAAAATCCAGGCACTGTATATAACTTACCTAAAACCTAAAATCAGCAAAACTGGTGCTTTACTACTAATTAGGCATTGAGGAGAAGTATCTAGTGTTTTCACTTTAGTGCCTATACAGTCTTTCTAAAAGCTGCATAGTATATGTAGAAACATTAGTAGACTTTCACATGACTCTGACCTGTGACCTAAGGATACCCTCTATTCTGCATCCCATTTTGTATTAGTTTGGAGGTCAGGGAAGGAACTGTGGCATTATATCTACACCATGGAAACTGCCAGATCTAAAGTTCAAAAGGTGAAAGTAAAGTATTCAATATAGTGGATTCTTCTTGTTCAATGCTTTGCTTAATACTTCTCCATTTTTTTAAAAAAGTTTTACGTTGTATTTCTTTTTTTCTACATATTTTTCTGTGTAGTTTTGGTCTTGGGTCTTGTATTTTTAAGACACATATGTGGGCTCAAAAAGGAAAATGCAGGTTTCACAAAACCTTATTTGCATAGATCTTTAACGGGGCTTTGATAGCAGTGAGCTCTGACAGATTTATTTCCTGTAACATATTATGAATTTCCAATACTTAAGGCCACCAAAATCCAGTAGGCTACAAAATGCCCAGTTTCCATCCTTTCTGATTGATGGCAGCATCACAGATGGTCCCTCAGAGTACACTGATATAATCAATACAAAAAAACTACTTTGCACAGTTGTCCTGAAAACATGTATGTCCTTAGACTGCTGAAGGTAGTGTAAGAAAGTGTCACGGGTGTCACAGTTGGAACAAGCAAGTTTTGCCACTTGTTACAAACGTGCAAAACGTATATGCTGTATATATATCGATAAAAATTATATGTTCTGGAAAAACATTAATAACATTTAAGATTGAGGAACATAGGGAAAACATCCTAAGGACAATTCATTTTATCAGATTTCTTGCAGTAAGTGCTGAAGTGCCAATTTGAATCCTATGAGATAATAAATTGAAACATAGTGTAAGATAACTGAACTATAAAAGGAAGATTTGATATCAATAGCATATTACTTCCAGGGGAAGTAATATGCTCTATCTCAACCACTTAGATTTTATTACATATAGGTCAATACCAGGACATATCCTGTACATATATCCAGTAAATGTAAAGAGTTTTTTTATCAATAATAGCTTGTCAATATAGTCTACTTCTATTAAAACAGATCTCTGACACAACTATACTCCAAATTAAACCACATCGCACAGTAAAGCATTCTGCTACAAGCATTTTTCACAAGCCTTTCTAAATAGTCCATTTTAGGCCTTTAATTGTCTTTTTTTTAACTGGCAGAAACAGACATTTCTGATAACATGTATTTCTGTTCTCCAGTATTTCTGCTTCATATTAACAACATTTAGTTTACCTTTCTTGTTTCCAGGACAAAAAAGCATAGCCATATGAATATATTTTTTTGTCATGGCTGCCATCTCTAATTAGTCTGAGTTCTCTGTTATTGTAAATGGAATACTTCATAACCATATAAACCAAATAAACCATGTTCATAACTGAACGACTGTGGGTCAGAGAATTGGTTCCATTAAAATCTGTTACACATACAGGTTTATACTTTACTACAACCATGTATGTTAACTTTTTGCTAATGACTGCCAACTTTATTTAGTAAGAATAAAATGCAGTTCTCTCTGCAAATAATGTGCAATGTTATATGTCAATGTAATGACATATTCTGCACATTTTCTGCCCTTAAAACATTCCCACTACTAATCATTTTGCTTTCCGTATACATTCAATACTTACTCCTACACAAGCTTCCTACCCTCATATCCTCTGCATTCCTCTCCTGCATGTACTACCCGCCATCATACCCCTTGTACTCTCTACTGCACATACTGCCTGCCTTCATATCCTCTGCACTCCTCTATTTAGCTTACTGCCTTCCACTATAACCTCTACTTACATACTGCTCACTGCAATACCCTCCTATCCTGCACGTCCTGCTTGCTGTCTGCTCTGCACATAATATCCACAGACTCTGCACACTTCTGATAACTTTTTTGGGCTAAAGTTATACTTTCCAAAGCCCTCTTCTGCACATACTGCCCACTGTCATACCCTCTGCACTCCTTTTCAGATTGCCTGCCACCATCCCCTCCAGACTCCACTTTTGCGCATATTGTCCACCTAAATATTTTCTCTGTTTATCTCCTCCATATGCCACCTGCCATCATTACTTTCCTGTTCTCTCCTGTCCTTGTTCTCTCCTCTCCCTCCACAATGGCTTGTTCAGACCTGAGGTACCTTTCCTGGACACCTACTCTGCACAGCAAGGCATCCAGGATCACTTTCAGGAAAAAACTCTTGTTTTTTGGAGGCATTGCAAAGGCTAATACAGGCATTTGAAACTGCCTGTATAGGTGTTTATAGGCATTTTTTAAATGCCCACTCATTAGGCATTAAAAAGCCTAAAAATGCTTGTACAGGCAATTGCCTTTTTAGGCATTTTTAAACACGCCTATGGAGGTGGCAGAGGTGGGAAATTGCCCCTGGACGCTTTATTGAGCATCCAGAGAACCCCATTTAAAGCTGAAGAGAACATATATTGTTGGAGTATATATTATTGGAGTATATGTTTTGCCAAAAGATTAGCCCTATTGTTTGTTTAATTTTGACAATAGACTGTTTACAATAGTCTATGCCAGTGTTGTGCCTAGGGAAATATTCCACAGTCATCTGTATAAAACTTTAGAACATTGTCTGCAGTAGAGCTGTAATAGCCCGTACATGCATAATGAAACAATATTGGTCAGCCTTTCCTAACCTCTTCCACAATTGGAAACAATTGGTGTACATGACAAAAAAATGATGACAGTCATCTGACAGAATTTGCCAATTGCTCAAAGAACCCCTAGCAACTGTAGGAAAGGCTAATATAGAAAATGGTATTTATAAAGTTTAGTATCTCACTTTCCTGCCTAAATTAGTAGGATGAGGACAGTTAATATACTTAAAAGACCCCCTAAACTTTGGGACCTATATAATAATTTTTTCCTGCACTGGTGGTAGCCATAGCCCAGTAACTGTTGAACTTTGAATATGATATATTCAGTAAACTACTGCTTTAGAATATCCTTTGCCAAAATCATCTGAATCATTACTCTGCCTCTTATGTGGCAGGATTGATGAATTTTTGCAGCATGTAGTAGATTTATGCATGCTACAGATAAGCAAGGAGCACTGTCAGCATTCCCAGGGGCATTCCCCTAATTCAGGACCATTGGAGTATAAGTAATACCCTCTTTTGATTATCCTAAGTTATTAAATATGCAAACTTTTGTGACATGTTAATATTCTTCATTTGACATTAACCCAAGTCAAGAAAGCTAACTTGAAGCAGATGTTTGAGCAAATAAAAGGCATTTTAAAGGAACATGTCAAAGTAGTGCAGAAAAATTGAAAGCGTTCTGCATTTAACTCACTGTTCTATGCCTACTCTATCTATCCTGTTTGAGTCTTATGCCCATGATGTTAGCCATACCTGATTACAGTTATACCAGGCATAGGCAAACTACTGCCGGCAGCCCATATATGCCCGCCCACTCTCCTATCGCAGGCTTTGAGCTTGAGGATGGAGCAAGAGAGGTAAGTAATGAAACCTACCTTGATTGCATGTGCCATAAATTTGTTTTTGAATGGTATTGCTTTTGTAATTCTGCTGTGGTATAACCTAACAATGACCCCTGCCACTGTTGGGAGGCAGGACACACCTGGTTTTGCAAAGGAAAAGACGGCTACATTTTGTCAATTCCTTCTATCACAATCAAGATTCCAGAGGAGCTTTTATAGATAAGAGGGGCATACACGTTCACCGCCCCCATATCCACAAATGTCCCAAGCCTATGAAAGGTCTGGTTTATAACCCTATTATAGATGTTCCCTTATTTTACATTGTATTATTTTATCCTACAACTCCGGTTTCCCCGGCCAATTGCAATGCAATAATTTTTCTGAGAATCCTGAGCTGAGGATCTGCCAGTTGCACATGCTGCAAGGGTTAAAAAAGTGAATGACCCCCACCTCCCTTCTGCAATAAGTATTCTTACCTGCCTGAACGCCATCCCAGCCGTCAGTGTTGGTTTCCAGGTTACCCAGAAATCCTGGGGGCTTCTCCTGCAGGGCCAAAACTAAATGAAATCTAAATGAGCCTGTGCAGGGGTGACGCCATCCTGAAACAGTAAATCAAGATAGCCAAAGATTGGAATGCGAAAGAGGTGAAGGAAGAAAACCTCCATGGCTTACTTACGCCTTAAGGCTAAGTTCACACCTGTATCAGGAGCATGTATTTTAAATATTTTAAATTGTTAACATTTTATGTTCATTTTATTGCCATTTTTACTGATTACTGTTTTGAATGTAAGTAGTAACAGCTGTATTATGTGCCCTAGGTTTATACTCATGCCCCTAGTTTTCCTGTTTCTCTTTTCAGGTAAAAATACATACTGCATATTTATTCTTTTACTTTTTTGTTGCACTTGATAATTGTTGTGCTGATTTTTTTAGCATAGCATAGCAATCAAATACAAACATGTTGCTAGCCACATCACACAGTGAGTGATTTACTTTTGTTGGTTATGAAGTCAGTAGGTGATATTGACATATCCAAAATTATGTAAGTACAGGTAGTCTCGGGTTAAGGACATCTGACATACAGATGCCTCCTAGAAACGAACAGGGCTTTCCTGCTCCTTCTGTGCAGGACGGAGGTTTGAAGGGAGGAGGGGGGCAGTTTGCATGACTTGCAGAAGAAATTCTTTGCTAAACACAGCTGAGGTTGTGGGTGATATTAGGGGGGTGAGCTCTTTCTGCAGCCTCTTGTACCTCTTTAATGACCAAGACAAACTCTGCAGGTAAAAATTTTTAACAGTAACTCACACCACGCTGCCTAATAATATGTAGGAACAAAACATCTGTCCTAATTGCCTTTATTATTGACTTACATACAAATTCAACGTAAGAACAAACCTACAGTCCCGATCTCATATGTAACCCAGGGACTACTTGTATAACATATATGCCTAAAACATATCAGTTCTTTTGAACCTCCTGTTTTGATCTTTCATCTCAGCAGTCATTTAGAGATACATTTACCATCGCTTTAATAAATTGAAAAGAACATTCTTTCCAACAACTTTAAAGCTTAAAAAATATCTTTAGATTGCCATTCAGGTTGTGATTGGGGTTTTTTTTTTGCATACACAGTTTCTTTTTTTCCCTCTTTGTATAATGTCATTCATAATGCGTCTTTGTAATGTTTCAGCACTCTTGTAGCAGTTTTCTTTTATGTGTTTTGTATTCAAGTGCTATTTTTAGCTTTTTGAACTAAACTTTCAAAATATAGTTTTAAACACTTGACTTTGAATTAGTAGAAATGCAAGTACCATTAAAATCTATACTGAAACATATTTTGTTTCTCATTTTACAAGATATTTGTGTGTTTTAAATGTTCTGATTTCTATCTGTTCTGATACTTCCTGTCTAACAGAAGACAGTAACAGTTTTTTTTATTCAATTTGACATAGAATCACAATCTTTACTGTGATAACTTCTGTATGGAGGATATGTATATATCATTAAATCAGCTCTTCCTCAACCTTTTTAATGTGGATGAACCCTGAGAAATAACCTTTATGTTTTAGGGAAACCTTACTATATTTACTATCTACACAGCTCATAGTACATTAGCACAGTGGTCAGTGGGAAAATGCTTCTTACTTTACTAGACAGTTAAAGAATTGCCACCCTTACAGATAGCCTAAAAGATCATTGTTGTTGATTAAACTGACCTGAGAGGCACAAGTTGCTCATGGAAATCTCTGGAGGAATACTGGTTGAGAAACACTGCTTTAAATGATAATATATATGACATATAAAAGTAATATACTTACAGGTCAGATTTATGAAAGCTCTCCAAGGCTGAAGTGGATACACTTTCATCAGTGAGCGTGGGAGATCCAGCAAACCTTAAATGGGTTTCTTAAAAGTAATTTGCTATTTGTTGACAAATGTTTACAATCTTAAACCAGATCTATTCCAGGTTTTCTGGATCACCCAGGTTCACTGATGAAAGTGTATCCTCTCCAGCTTTGGAGATATTTCATAAATCAGGCCCACAGTATTGCATAGGGTAGAAGACAAAAATGTTGCTTCTAATGAAGAAGCATTGCTTAAACATTGTGTTGCATTACATCAGACAAAGGTGCATTCTGTAGTCTATAGTGGAAGCAACTGATCAGCAACTTATCTTGGGGAAACCCATAGTAATTAGATAGTGTTCTCCAGTTTAGTTAATTTCCTTTTCTTCAACAACTTTTATGATTTCTTAACTAATGCTAGACTAATGCAGTAAGGCCGTCTTTTACAGGCATGCAGACATTAGGGTGGAAGGGTAAGGCAATAAAGTAAACACAAACTTGCCTATCAGTTGTAAAAAGCAGTTTCTTTAGGTATTTTATAATATTGCGTGACTTGCATGATCTCTTTGGAATGGACGCTGACATCTGCAGAGTGTATATTTTTGATTGAAGACTCGGCATAAGTTAATGCCCTAGTGCATTGCCTTTCATGACGTTAGGTCATGTAATTCAGAACTGCCATGCCACTAGACTTGCTTTTCACAGATGATCAGTATGTTTTTACTTTATTGACCATGGATCCCTGAAGACTGCCCCTGTCAGCCACTGCCAAAGAGAACTATGAAATAGATAGAAAATAGTCAGAAATTCTGTTCCAGTTTTTTCCTAAAAATGTGGCACTGACAGATTTCTTCCTCCTATTTGTTTCTCTCAATTGGCTTCAACTTGTGTGATCAGCATAATGAGTGCATGGGGACAATCCTCATTTTCAATATAGTTTGGTATTTGTTGTGAATGTTCACGTTTTAATATTTATTTTATCTTTAAAGATGAGTAAAATCTAATATAAAGAAAAAAATATTTATCCAGTTAAAGCAGTAAAGTAAACACACTTTACTCACCTGCCCCCATTCCCTCTTGGAGTGCCACAATCTTCTTCTTGCTTCCCTTCCTGTAGAGGATCTTCAACCATCTTTATTGGCCAGGCCAGGATGATATAACTCATGCAAAATCGCTCAGGAGTTTATCAATTAATGGCATGTACAGGGAAACCTGGGATTGCTGGGTATCCTGGCAACAAAAACTGATACTACGCATGTGCAGTTCAGCTTTTTTTTCAGCATACAGGTATACAAGGGACATCGACTGTTCCTTTCTGCAATAATGACCTGCCTGTTTATTCTCTTTAAAGTGAAAGTTTAGTTAGTCCTAATTAGAGATGTTTTTCGGGGTTCTTGTTTTGTGAATTGCTGCTCCAGAATATGTGGTGGTGTTTACACTGAATCGTATCCCTCCTGTTTACACCTGATCTTAAAAGGACTTTGCTGAAAGTACAATTTCAAATGTACAAAGCTGCAGACAAATAAGATATAATACTGCAATTTTCTCAAGAGTTCATACTTTCAATTTTTTATGTGTACTGTGATTATATCTCTATTTCAGTAAATACTTTGTTTTTTTTCATATCCCTAATCATATTGCATTGAAAGATTTCTGTGACAGCCCTGAACTGAAAGTCTGAATTAAAAGTGAATGCATACAGTGAATAGGGATTTTCCGGTCAAGTTTCATACAAATAGACCACAGCAAATACTCATCGATTTTTGCCAGTATTAGAGATTTACCTGCTTCATTCAATTTTATTCATCAACAGTTTACAATAAGTATAGTGCTGCCTGAAAACATCCATCTCCTTTAGGCATTTTTAGGCCACATTCACAAACAATCTACAAAATATTAGCATAGGAAGTGTTATTTTTTTATCTTTTTAAATTGCAAAAGCCTTTTCCTTAATTATTTCTTCAATGCATCCAAATTCATTCACAACAAGAGCAATCCATCACAAAGCTCTATATTATCGGTCCACTTCAACCCTTCATCAAGTAGAAGCTGCACTGAAACACTTTAACTTTTACTGAAAAGCTAGAGCTGTCAATTGATTTTTAGTGGGAGAGAAGTACGGTGCATTCACTGTGCTTACTACTGAACCAAAAAACAACATTCATATATATTATTCAGCTATGGCTGCTACGTTCTGCATTTAAAATTAAGTGGAACTTAAGCTTGTATTTAGGTTTGTATGATTGAGAAAAGGACAGGGGATGTCTCTCCTGCCTGATCGCTTTGGGTTTCAAGCGAAAAACTGAGCTGAGCATGTGCAGCATCAGCTTTGATTTCCAGGGAAACCCGGCAATCCCAGCTTTCTTTGCATGTGCTAGGATAAACAAACACATGGTAACGTCATCCTGGCACAGCCAATGGAGATGGCCAAAGATTGTCCGGAAGAGGAAAAAGGGAAGGAATATAGCTCCCTTGCTGTAATGCGGACAGGTGAGTTGGCTGGGTGTAGTCCTGGTTTTAAACCTCCTTAAGTGTTAAAGAGATATTGTAAGTTAGTATACCCATTCAAAAATAAATGATGAACAGCAGTCAGAAAAAAAAATATTTCAATATTTCAAAGTGTAAACATTTTATTAACAAAAAAAGTCCCCCAGGGTGACCTTTGTATGTTGTATTTTACCAAACTTTATTTCAGATTCCTTTAATTTTCTGTTCTAAAGAAAAAGCTGATTGTCTTACCTTGTCTTTTGCAAACTGATTTTTGAATAGGATGGTCTGCTTTAATAAAACAACTTAGTGTACTTTCCATGCTCCAATGAAATAAGTTTGTCTGCATGCCTTTAGGATTGGTAAATTGTTTGGAAAATTCTCAACAAAAGTGTATTTAATATTACTTGTATCATGCAGACTTCCTCTCCTTCAAGTTACTAGTAGCTCAGTAGAAAATATGATTTCTATATTGTGGCCGTAAATGAGACTAAACCCAGTGTGTACACACCTGTCCTCATTCCGTCATAGGCGCCACCATCTTCTTCTATCTCCTCTTTCTCCTTGCCATCTTGATTGGCCTAGGTGGCACATGGGAGCTGAACCACTCCCAGCACCCGCAGGGAAAGCCTGGATTACCCCGACAACAACAAAGTAAATTCTGACAGATGAGCCAGTGTCAGACAGGTGGGAATGCTTATTGCAGATGAGACATTTGCTGTCCTTTTCTGCAATAAAACACTGCATTATAACAAAGTTTGAAAGTAGAACTTTAGTTCCACTTTACAGGCCAACACAAATAAGTTGCTTCAATATTAAAGTATATAATTTAACATTTTGAACTTACAGCGTTATCGTTTCAATTTTAGCTAAATGCAAGTAGCTTTCTTCTGTACTGCTGAATACCTGACTTAGAGTGGTTTCCCACTGTGTTTTGCAGTATGATGGATCTGACATGCCTTTTATGTTTTCAACAGTTATTTAATACAGAATTTCAATGGCCAAAGCTTTATAAGATTGTAAAGGTCATGTGTCCCTTTTTTCAGCCTAGACTTCAATGTGATTATATGTCTAAAATTATTATAGGCCCATTAGACATAGACATCGTTATGTGACAAAAGATAGTAATATAATACCATGGTGAGTTAGGAGCCCATATGCATTTCTGTACATGGTAAATCTTATGATCCTTTACATCTGAAGCTCCTGCAAGCCCAAGTATACAAACACCCATTTCTCTACCAGCAATGCATGGTAGGCAGCAGCCTCAAACCCTCCAGAATGTTTCAAAACTAGAATAAGAGCTAGTTATTCATGATACATACTATGTGGGATGTTGAAAATGAGAGAGCATATAAGAAATAACATATCCAAGATCATAAACAAAAATGTTTTGGCCATACCAAAATGTTGATAGGTTTCTTGACCTAAATCTCTATGCTGGAACAATAGATGTTGAAGAATCAGTGGCTCTGAAATCTAAAATAGAGAGAAAGGGATATTTGAGCGATTCTTCAGCAATATCTATAAAACAAGTACTCTAACACCCACTTATTGTAACCCTAATCTACAGTCCTGTGACAGTTTCTATCATAGCCTTTACCCTTCAGTGCTACAGTGTGGTTGGTATAAGAGTGGCCACATTCCTTCTTGATGAGTTGGTATCTGTTTGTGCATTAATTACAAGTGAGACAATGGGCCTGATTTATTAAAGCTCTCCAAGGCTAGGGAGGATACACTTTCATCAGTGAAGTTGGGTAATCCAGCATACCTGGCCCAATACGACTGGTTGTAAAGCAGCATGTAAAGTGACTGTGTAATGTTATTTAAAAAGCTTAAATAAACTCTTAGTTTAAATCAGCTAAATATATTCTAAATACAAGAGGTATGTAAAGGCTTACATATTGTTTTGTGTGGAAAGTAGCCACATCTGAGTAGAAAAGTCTGTGCTTTAACAACAGTTGCAGAGTGAGACACTTGCCATTGTGAGGATGCAGTGATCTAATTGCAAAGGTCTAATGCCCCCTACTAAGTCGGGGGCCCTCATTTTCCAGTCATTGGGTAAGTGAGCTTTGCTGATTACTGAGAACTAAGTTTGACTTTGTATATGGTGTGTCAGACCCATGTACTTTTTTTCCAAAGGTTTCACTCTACAACTGCTGACAGGGTTATCTACTCAAACTGTGATTAATTTGGTAAGAAAACAAACTGTAAGACAGTGAACACGCTTTGTTTTATATCCAAAATTAATTTAGGTGATTTCAACAGAGGGTTCAATTAGACCAAATGTTGACCCATCACCGCCCTGAAATGTACATTATTTGTATTTGTGAACAGTCCGGGATCCAGGCACTCTCACACACCTCAAAGGTCATCAAAATAATTAGCTGCTTAATTATTTATGCTTCTTAATGTTGGCTGTAGCCAACCTGTCATTAAATTATGATCAATAAACATGATAAAACAACCAGATTGTCGTGTCTGGTTTGTTTAATCGCAGGTTTAGCTGTTACTATAGCAATTTGAAGTCACAGCACATTTTGAAATATATAAAAGTGTTGTTTTTTTCCTCTTCCTCCAAAACCTCAACAATACGTTTTCAGGAGAAAGAATGGAGCTAGGGTTCAGTATTAGTGAAGTAAACTGATAGCACTTACATACACCCATATATCTGTGCTTAAGACACTTTTTTCTCTTTGCCCACAAATAAATCTCACTCCATTTTCAGCCCTTGTTGTGATATTCTGTGTCAACAAGAGTTCTTACAGCAGCAAAGCTTATTGTGTCAGCCCACTGAGTCTTTTTTGACAGATGTCTATTTTACTCCACAACATGATCCAGCATCTGCTAAATATAAAAGTAGCAACACTTGGGTTGGTAAACATGTTGATTACTACTGGTGGTCAGTAATCAAATGGCAAAACATGTACCCCTCAGGCTGCAACAGAAGAGAAAAAATCTAATAAAATAATCATTGGCCTACATTTTTCTGGTATTCTCAATATGATATTTTTTTTTCAACCATTCTGATTTTCTCCAATTTTTTTGATTGAATCCTCTTTTCACAAATGAATATGGTTACAAATTAGCCAGAAAATGTATTAGCTTCACTTTGTTTAAAACTGAATATTCACCGTTTAACAAACATAGTAGGGTAACGTCAGTCCCTAATAATAAAATACTTAAAGAAATCACTTTCTGTGCTACCCTGGACTGTCAGCAATGATATCCAGTGAAGCATGCATATGCAATGAATTACATGACTCCCACCAGAATTGCAAATAACATAGTTCCCTTGAAAATTTGCATTGAGTAGGAAGAAATTGCCACAGAATGGTCTAAGCAGCATTGTTTAAATGTGTCATCGGTGACACCACTGGGGGTGTGGTGTGATGAAAATCAGAAGTACCCTGGTAGAGAGATCCACAAAAATTTATTTAAAAAAATAAAACAAACTGAAAGAGTTTAAAATACAAGACCATATAAATAGTTAGGTATTATTCCACAATACTAATGCCATTGCTTTTTTTCTACATGTTCCTAGCTGACATGTTGATCCCTATGAATCATCAGTTAAGTTTACACATTTTGTAATTTAATACAATATGAAAAATGTGCAAATGTTAGGTAAAGGCTAGTGAATCTTGGAAGAAAACATAGCCCCTAATTAGGTTCCAATAACTTGGAAAAATATACTTATAGTCCGCATGTCTCTAAAAGTAAATCTGTCATGGGAGAAATATGGAATAACCATTTCCAAAATTTCTAGCTGATTGGACCAAGTGCTGACTCAAACTGTCTAAGCCACTGACCTACAGCAAGTATGTATATCAGTAAAACAAAAGAAATGTCAGAATTATTTATCTTCGTACTTGTTCAGGTCAGGGAATGAAAATATTAAAGCAAAAAGATTATAATGACAGCCAGGTGCCAATTATTTTCAAAATAGGAGCTCAGCGATCTGTGTGTTTTTCTTGAAAGGTTTGCTTCAAGTGTTTCAACAACGGAGCACTGATGTGCTTGATTGGAAATAGTCGACATTTCAGATTGTATTCATTTTAGGTACAAGTACATATCTAGGCAAAGGAAAGAACTGTAGCTCTTTTTTTTCTGAATTTTGATGCAGCTCTATTAACGTGTCTGCTTCCAAATTTCAGCTCTAAACCCGGGGGCCTGTGAATGATTCTTTCAATTTTCCCACTTAAATGTTAAGAAAGAAAATTAAAGCTTTGACATTTTTAGGTCATACTCAATATTATTCACAAAATGATGTCTAGTCTAAAGAGTATCCCACCGCTGACATTATAGTGAATACTGATCTTCTAATGGCTTCGTGCTTCACAAAGAGATTGTGTTTTTATGACACAAGTTGACGCTAAAGTAATATCAGTTCACAGGAATGTCTTTCTAACACCCATGCTTCATTGTTATTAACTTATTTTCTCTTTCTGAAAAGACTGTGCTGACTTCTGTTACTTTATATACACAATTATTAAAATGTATCAGCAATATACATCCTTTAAAGGCAGCCATTGCAAACTAATATCAAACTTAGCAATTACCTATGACCAAATTACATTTGTGATTTGCAGTGCTGTTACTACTTCCATCAGAATTTCTGCATTACCCTGATTATATATTTAACTTTAAATTACCTGACTTCATGTTATTGGAGATAAACATTCTTCTAACGGGAAAGTGTAGCATTCTTTAAAAAGGGATGGCTGCCTAAAACTTTAAATAAATTAAAAAATATATCATATATACATATATTACATACTCTATTGCAAAGGAAAATGAGTTCTTAGTAGTAGAGTTTGCTGGGATCTGCCTAATTATAACATAACAAGGCGGGAATCTAGAAACAGAGATCCTAATTTCCTGTCATTTTTTAATTTTCCAAATTAGCGAGAGAGGATAAAATAAACATGTACACATATGCAAACTATTTATTCTGCCAAAAGTTATTCTGTATTAGATCTCCTGTGTTCCAGGCAACTCTGCCAGACAGCACAACCAAGTCTGAGGTCTCATTGTTTTCCCAGTGTTGTTGAACAGAATGTACAGTAGGATTTAGACTAGTGTTTCCCAACCAGGGTTCCTCCATAGGTTTCTAGGGGTTTATTCAACAATGAGCAATTTATTTCCTCTGGGGTCAGTTTAACGGACCCCAGTTATCTTCTTTTTGGCTATCTGTAAAGGTGACATTTTTCCCACTGGTCATCAATGTAAGAAGCATTCTTCTACTGACCACCAAACTAATATACTGTGAGCTGTGAATATAGTAATTATAGCAGAGGTTCCCTGAGGACCTGAAAATTATTTTTAGGGGTTCCCCATGTTTTAGGGGTATTTTTTAGGGGTTCCCCATGTTAAAAAAACAGAGAAAAGCTGATTTAGATTATTGTTTAAAAAAATTTTTGATCGGTTAAATATTACATATTAAATATGTATAATAATAATTAGAATTTTCATAGAGCAAGTGGAGCACCAAGATCCTTTTCACAGGTTAACAAGACAACCATTACATTATTATTGCTGGACTACCATTGTTATATACACTTATTTACAACACATTCATCATTTAAAAAAAAATACCAGTCAGCTACACCTCTTGTCTGTATACTGTATGATAATCATACAAATACTTTACAGAAAGGGCTGATCCCTGGTGATGGTGGAGAATGGGGGTGTTTTTCCAGGGTCCTCCCACCCAACCACTGTGGCTCCCACAGTTTTTTTATTAAAGGCAGCCACTTTTATTTACCCAGCTTACCAGGGTATATACAAGCTGGCTAGTAATGAGAGGCATTTATACTATTACATGTGTAATGTATGTAATGTAATGCATATTGCTGTGTATGATAAAATGAATAAAGATAAAAGTACTTTTACATGTAAGTTTTTCCTAGCTCTATTTATTTATTTAAATTTTTTGCATAAATCAGTTGAAATATAAACTGATGCTCCAGCATCTTTGCTTGATAACCAGGGCATTAGTACAAATGAGTTACTGAGAAATAGAGGTGTTCTCTATTTATCAGCTGCATTTACTTTGATTTTCAAGATAAGATGGCGCCATCCGGGATGCTCTGTTACACATAGGCTGTTGCTAACCATGATGTGCTTTTTACAGCAGCCATAAAACACGGATTTAGATATGAAATAGATGAATGCTATTTCAGGGTAACTTGACTTTTAAAACAATAATCAAGTTATTTTCCGGATAGAGCTAAACGAGGCAACGATGTAAGCTGATATTCCATTCCATGGGGTCTCTTGGTTTTGAGTATACTTTATTTTGTACAGCCTTCCCTATAAACATGAGAACTGAATCTACATATTCAGCCTGATTTATTAAAGCTTTCCAAGGCTGGAGAGAATACACTTTCATTGAGTCTAAGTGGGAAAAACCAAATTAATTTTTTTTTGTTTTTGTTTTTTCAAGATGCCCATGTATTAGAGAGCATCAGAGGTGGCTGTTTTTAAAGCAGAACTCCAGATTTACCTTTAGTGTTAAATAGTTGTATAGGCTCTTTTCTTGCACTGAACTTGCTTACTTGCAGTGTTCTTTAGGAGTTGCAGCAAATCAGATAGAGCCTGGCTCATTTCTTGGCTGAATGACATCCAGGTATCATCTAGCCCGTCCTACTCCAGCCTCACTGTTCCTTTGATTTAATAGGTTTACATTTTTGTTATATACATATACATTCAGGCATTTAAATTGGAAATAAAATAATTTATATGAGTATATGGCTCTCACACTGATCTAAGCACATGTAAAGTAGAACTAATTAGTGTCAGTTGGGCTGTGCACACCTCAGCATTGAACTAAGATGTGCTGTGAAAAATGTGAGATGCATGATATTTGATATGCTGATGGCATGTCTTCTATAAGCTCTAATGAAAGCTTTCTAACAAGATGTTTTTCCCCACATCAGCAATATTGTGTCACTATGAAGAGGCCCTAAAGCACAAAAAGATTTTTGTTTAAATAGAGCAAGCGTTTTGTCATGACAAGCTTGCATCCATCGGCAAGTTCTATAGTGCTGACCTAGGACAAGGTCAACAAAGGCAGCATGATATGTTCTTATCTAGAGCAGATAGGTCTGCAACGGATTACCTGGTACCTGAACTATTTTAAGTATTTAAAGGACAAAAAATGTTTTGCAACTTATGCTAGTGACATAACAGGAAGAGAAAGGAAATCTCTTTAAAGTAATTGGGAAACTCTTTATTGTCATTTGCATAGGTTTTTCCATGGGAAAATGTCCCTTCTTACCTGTTGCAGGGACAGCTGTAAAACTCTACATTCCAATCGTGATCACTATGACAGACTACATAAGTTAAAATTCCTCAGGGGGGATGCAGATTGTTTTAAACTTTTATATCTGTCAGTGATTTTAATCCTTACCTACATTTAAAAATCAGTTAACAAGTGTTGGCTTTAGGTACATTTTAAGGATTAAATCTGCATAGATGACAATATTCATCCATGTCTGCTGACAGCCATAAACCTTCCTAACTACACTCCTATCTCCTTGGGGTGTCAGGGCCACTAGGGGGGCGCTACAGCTTGCACAGAAGTGGTGTGAGCCCTGAGAAGGGCCAAGGCGCAGAGTCTAAGCAATAACCAAGTCTTTTCCAGAGCCTCTACTGGTGAGGATGTTGCACTGCTGATTACTACCAGGTTGTGGTCCATGGGCACACCAGGGTGGGCAGGATGATATACAGTACCAAATCACTAAGCAGAAGAATTGTCAAGGAAGGCAGGGCTTGAGGCAGACAGCAAGCAAGGGAGGTCAGGTCACAAGCCATGGGTCAAATACCAGGGATCCAGGAGACTGAGCTAGCTAAATAGCCAAGGATGATTAGGAGGCTGATTTAGCAGGATGATTTCCTGTTTAGCTGGTGAGATGGGCAAAACTGGAAGAGCAGGCACGCACAGGTTCAGAACTGCCCTTCCGTCACATTAAAAAAAACTCCAGACACTAATACATCTGTGGAGAACCTAACTAATGTCATAAATTGTGACAACCTGTAAAAGAAGAGAAAAGTAGGAGAAAGGGGTGAAAGAAAAAAGAGAGGGACGATGAGAATGCACTTCAAGTATTGAGGTCAGTAAATCCATGACCTTCTTTAAAAACAGCCTGTTTACCCTACCTTCATTTTCTTTAACCCTTTACCTTTAAATCCAACAATATGATGTCCTGAGGCAGAAACGTGTATTTTTATTCTTGATTCAGTAGCTGGGGAATCACTCATCTACAACAAATGTGCAGGTGAGTCTTATCTTAGGTCAATGACTCTACAAGAAGTGTATTAGAGTGACACCACCAAGGTTTGTATTTTAGAAAATTAGTCAGCAAGGGCAACCAGCTACATCCTTTTTTCTTAAAAGATCCCATCTATTTCCGGGACACCATCATTTACCGGGCCAGACTACTCCAGTTTATTTTAAAGCTCATACTCAGTCCCAACCCTACCAGAAGTGCTTACAATCATCTACATGTAGCCTTTAACCCAATCAGTCATTAATCCACCAGGGCTGTTGGCAGTCATCTACCTATATACTTGCATGGGTCTTTTCACCTTTTGTGCCTTTGTCTTTACATTTTACAATCAAGAAAACTGCCTTGGATTACTAGTTCCCCTAATCCCTCTGCCTAACTGAGCTTTACTGATTAGCTACAGGCATAAACAATTCATTTTCCACGGTTTATCTACATCCTCCTTGATTCCATAAATACACCTCACTTCTTTACACAAAAACAGCTATTTGGATACATGCTTGCTACACAGGCAGACTGTGTTAACTCTCTCCTCTTTTTATATCACTCTCTCTTATGCAAAGCATTTTCATTCTGCCTCTTTTGGCCTTGTACAGGGTTAACTCAGACTGAATATATAATGGAAAGCAGGTGGCCAGTTAAAATATCTATTCTTCATACTTGCTTAGGATTTTGGCAATTAACCTTCTTTTTCTGCACTATAATTATTCTGCATAACTCATTGCCAGTGGCACAATATGATAAGTAAATGCGGATTTAAACTGCATCTTTTAAAAATGATTCTGAAATTTGAGTAAACAGTTTTAAAATGGTTGTAAATAGTCAATTTTCTTCCTGAAATTGTATATTATAAAACACATAAATACAGTGAATGTGATTATAGAGCAGCAGATATTGTGTAAGGCATGCATCCACATAGAAACAATGGTTTAAGACATATATGGTGTATGTAAATGTGTATGAGTTGAACTACAGAAAACAACCAAATCTACAGCTCAAGTACGCATATGTGAACTGCTTTACCCTGCAGAAGATTTATAATTCTTTAGAGCAATGTATGCTTTCCTGCGATACTGCATAACCAGGAAGGGAACAATTGTTATCCAATCCAAAAATACAGTATTACCATGTATTATGTCCTTATGTAAGCGCGTCCCCTTTGTTAGACTGACAAATTTGTACAGTGCAATAGAGTCTGACTGGTTCTATGTTAGATGCTTAGGCTTCATAGACTTGAAAGATTTCTATAAGTGTTGAAAGGTATTTTAAGTTAAAGTGTGTAAAGCAGCCTCACTGAATTGTACTCACACGCATGTGCACATGCAATCTTTACTTGTTGTGACCCGAATATTAATAATAGCTACGAGTACAGTGAAGGAGCTTGAAGCTGGACCCTTAGACTCCCAGCTGAAAGGATGTGCAATATAACAGTGATCACATAACTAAGTGTAGTAAAAGCATTGCTTTGTCCTAAATCTCTGTCCATGCCCCTTACAGCTAAGTGGCACAAAGAGACACTACTACACCATTTATGACTGCACTGTAGTTGTCAGGAAGAGATGAACACAGTTGGTTTTTAAAACCTTCTGGCCAGAATAAATCCAGTCATAATGATACATAATGCCCCTAGACAAAAAGGAGATAAAAAAAAAAAAAAAGCTTAAGACGTTAGATTTTCAATTCAGCTAATCAAGCTTCGTTAGTCACATACATTGCTTATAAGATGGCTGCCAGCATCTATTTCTGCCTATTATGTCTATATTATTCCACATGATTACAAATTAAATCTTACCAAGCTAGTTTTAGAATTATCATGTAAAAGGGCAAGGGAGGGCTGCCCTGCTTTATGGAGTGCTTCTCACTCACGCACTAATCAGATTTATTACACAGTGCGAGTATAAATACACATTCATTACATCCACTTGGTTTAGCTTTTTTCTGAATTTACAATTTTACATGTTTATATGAAGTTATGTAAGGAAAATATTGTCATATCTAGGAAAATGTGAGGAACTGCAATGTAAAAGAATGCTCCGTGAGATAAATTAAATACTTATTATAAAGTTACCACTACCCAGGTTTTTTTTAAGGCTGTCTCATGCATTGACTGACAGAGTAGTTCAAACTCTGTCTTATGATGCTGAAATCCATATTTCTATACTTGAACTGTCCATAGCTGTGCAGAAAGAGGTCATCATGCTGCATTTGCATTTTAATCAGCAGTGACAATACCAATAGCCATGCCACATGCAACATTTTTTCATGACATTGTAGTGCAAGCAGGCACAACCCTACAATGAATGTAGCAACTTTGCTCTCAATTCTGAAGTAGTATAACATTATTGCCTCAACATCACAGGAAACAGATGACAATTCTGGCAAACTGTTAAGAGACAGGCACAGAACACGGTAACAGGGCTTCCCTAACCAAGGACTTTGATATCAAGGTATCATATACCAGGTATTATTTTTTTTATAAAAGCTGCAGATTTAAACATATTAAAAACTACTTTAGAAATTCAATTAAAATGTCAAAGATTATATAAGATTTTAACAACTGGGTTTCTATGTTTCAGTAGGGAAGAGCCAGTATTAGCAAACGCAAGAAAGGCTCGTATAGATTTACAAAGGCACTTTGGGATGCCTGCTCTAAATTTATTTTATGAATTTAATAAATTCAACATCACTCAAGGTGTATTCTTTAAATCATTTTGTGTAGCTGGCATGAGTAAAAATATATTATTTGTTTAATGCTATAAAAATTAAACATTTCTCTTTCCTCCATACAATCCATTCACTAGATCTGACAGAACCTAACAGTCATAATAAAAGATGTCAATGACCTATATAAATCCTTTGTTATTGGAAAGGTTAGGGCTCCAAGTAAAGTTTGCACTATATGCAGGACTTCTATCCAGCATGGCCATTTTCAGTAAGAATGGTATGGTACAGTAAGCTCATTGTATCATGTCTATTTTACTATTATCATTATATTATGTGTATTATCATGTGTATTATGGTAATTGGGAAGAAATTTCCTTACCCTTTTGGGCCTCAAAAATATTAGTTATTTATAATACACTTGTATTTCTTTCAATACCATGTAACTACAAGGAAAATTTCGCCCCACTATTTGATTGTAGGTAAAAATAGATCTTTCAATCCTTATAATAATGTAATTTCAAAAGCCTACAGGTCAACCTATGCTTTACACCATTTTACTAGAAGTGAAATGGTCAGTAACATAGCATTAAAACCATGTTTAGTAAACTTAATTGTAAGATGTTAATTATTGTGTACTGTGAGTAGAAAGTATATTCCCCAGGGGCAACACGAATTAAACGGTCTTTCTGTCAGTATCTGCCAGAGAGCCAATTCACATGCAGAGCTTCTCTTCCAGTTCCTCGGGGTGCTACAGTGCTGCAAAACATTTAGCCTTCTCTTGCAGATTCAAATCCTCTGTTCTCCTTCCCAGGCCCCATTAAAACCTGTTCTTTTCTGCCAGCTGCATTCTGAAGGGATTTAATAATTCATAAGTAAAACTATATATAAAGCAAGTTAGTCAGAGAGACGTCATAGCTGCCTAGTGTATCCGAGTTACATCTGTTTGATACTGGGTGTGAAATCCTCTGTAGTCTTTTCCAGGGTGATGTGTGGACTCCCGAGAATGTGCCATTTTCTGCATACATTTTTCTTGCAGGTTGAGTCTGAATTTAATCATGTTTAGGATTACAGTATTATGTAAACTGAAATGCTAGAAGGTATGCTAATCTATTTACTGATCTCATGGGTGCCAGATTTTTGTCATATTTGTCTATTTTTATTGATTTGAAACCCCTGCTAGTTAGAATGCATCATGTTTCTATAAAGGTCAGATTTCTGAATGTCCTACAGTCAGTGCAGCCTTTAAGCAGTATGGAGCCTCAGCAGAGAGATGGTTTCAACTTTCAGGAGACACAGGTAGTAGCCAAAACCACAAATCCTTACTAAAGTTAAAATGTAAATTAAATTAAGGGGAAAGGGGAATGAGCATAAGGGAGCTCAAATATAAACACATGTGAACCTGAAGAGTGCCCAGCCTAAAATACATATACTACTATTATAAGAAATAGGTAAGACATAAAGAAAGGGCAAAATAGAAGGCATTTAAAGTGGCACTCAGAAAGGATGTTTAAAAGGACATAATTTTATTATAATTCAAGTAATAATGTATAAAACCATGTGGAACAACATAATAAAATATTTAGTTGCAGATAAACACGTATAAAGTAATGTATTTTTAAACATCCTTTCTGAGTGCCACTTTAAAAGCCTTCTATTTTGCCCTTTCTTTAGGTCTTACCTATTTCTTATAATAAGAGGAAAGTTAAAATGTACACATTCCCACCCAGTCTGCCAAAACTCACCTAGTTTCATGCTTGCTTTGCTAGGTATACAAAGTTTGGCATTGAAGAGTATGAACTTTTGTCAGTATGTCTGATTTCTCATTAAAAATATAGTGCACTTAAAATAGAACTCCAGACAAAACCTTTTTAGCTATGGAGAGAGTGAGGATGAGGTAGAACCTATATATTCTATAGCTTTCTTGCTGTCTGCATTGTCATTGGAAAGCTATATCTATATATATATATGGAATTTTTTACTCCAATTATGGTCTGATATTTCTTTTGGTATTTGACTTTTACCTAATATTTCAGGAGGACCTGACGATAAAGATTGATAATGCGTTATTGACCCACAGTAATAGATTGGCAGTGGGTTTCTGCATTGCAAAGCCATCTGCAAAAAATTATTGAACCTTTTGCCCATAAAATAACCCTTAAATATGTATTTCAAATGAAGGATGGCTGCTTGCCTAGAGTTCATATTTAATTCTCCCTTGTAAAAAAAAGTTAAAGAAATTGATCTCTTTTACTTAGAAAAGAACTTAAAATCAATTTCAATATGCTCTTTGCCCAGATTTCTTTATTTCAGTGATCACTGCAATACTAAGGCATTTAGAAACTGATGCGTGTTTTGCAGTTGGCAACCTGTCTACTCATTTTACTGGACAAAAGTGGGGGGACATTTGATAGATTTGCCAAAATATGCGAAAATGAAAAAAAATAACAAAGCCAAAGGCTTGAAGAAACCAGAAAACAACATACAGAAACCTATTTGTGGAATCCAGGGTTGGACAAATAAAAACAAATTTGGAAACGTTGCTTTTGGCAATCATTTGGGTTTCTTGTTTCATCTGAAAGAAGCAATATATTTAAAACAGAGTTGAGAGGCTCTCGTCAATCTTGTCCAAAATGAATGAGGTATCAAGCATACTAGTTTGATAAATGTTACACATCCAACTTGTGATTGCTTTCATTCAAATTACTTTTTCAAACTGGTTACAACTTGAACTATCTCCAGTATATTATGTGTGTTTATGGTTGCAAGGCTGTACTATTGTTCTGAACCTGCACACAATCAATGTAAGTATTTTGGTGGTATTCTTTAGTTGTTTTTAATTTTACCTTTCCATTTCAAGATTCAGGTGAAAAAGCTCTTTCTTTGGCCTTTTTCTAATTATATCTGTTAGGGCCTTGTTCCTTTTTTTAAATCACACTTTATTATTTGTCTTGCATTCTACATGCCCACAATATATTCTGCACAAAATGGCCTAATTTATCAAAGCTCTCAATGACTGGAAAATATAAACTAGCATGGGAGAACCTGGCTGATTCAGGAAACCTGGAATAGATCAGGTCCAGGACTGAAAAAGAAATTCATTCCTGGTTTGCTGGAAAACCCATGATAATCGTCTCCTGTCATGAAGAGCTTTAATAGATCAGGACCAATACATAGCTTGTATTGGTTTTCCTTACCCCGTTTCCCTTTTTTGCTTATTGATATGCCTATATGTATTACAAAATATACATTTTGTACCGTTTAAATCAAATTTAGCTTAATGGGACAGTCAATAGTTTGGTATGATATTGAGGATCTTGATTATGGAACATTTTTACCAGGATTAATATTTTTCAATATTTATAAAGCACCAACATATAACAGAGAGATGTACAATAAATACAGGTTGCAGATGACAAAACTGTAATACTTGACAAACATGACAGAAGAAAAATAGGACCCTTTGCAATAGAGATTACTAATCCTATGGCTTTCTTTAAAGTTTGATAGTTTCGTTTACCTCTGTTTTTAAAAATCAAAAAAAGGACTCACCTTACCGTGTAAATGTGTGCCCGATCAATAGTATTTGGCAATGAATTGTTGTGGGTGTGAAAGAGATCGATATTGGCACTAAAAGCTCCAAATTCAAATACAGTAAATGTAAGCATTATGCTGTTTTTAATGTTAGATATTTTAATTTGATATTTAGGGGGGTAAGGAGTTTAAGGTTGGACTTTGAAGTAACCAGGCTAAGTGACAGGTAAAGAGAATGAGACCCTAGGGAATTAGTACTTTTGTTGAACTGCCCCAATCCCATTGCAGATGTTTTGGCTTTAAATTTGACAATTCCCTTTCCTCCCTACAATGCAGCTCCTAACTTGGGTTTGATATGGGAAGGCTCCACATTTCTCACATCTTTAGTCTTACTAATAATTGTTTTGTAGAATGCCCATTTTAAGTTTTGTGATATTTGTGATACTATTGGATTTAGTTTAAACCTTGCTTGTTATTGTTTGACATTTGCTTATTTTGCTGAAATTTTCACTAAAAAATGTTCTTGCACTTGCACTTTCTAGGGGAAACGCTACAAAAATTCCCTGGATAATGTGGGGACCCCTGACTCTAGTCGTGGCATCCGCAATGAGAAGAAGGCTTTAAAGTAAGTATACGTTTATACTAAAGAAATTTTTTAATGGTGTCAATCCAAAGGAAACCTTAAACTGAAACCAGACCAATTGACTGTACTCTAGCATGAAAATCTGCCCAGTCACAGGTTGTACACCAAACCTAAATGTCTTTCCCTTTTGTGGTAAAGTAGCGCCCTCCCTCAGTCTCAGAGTAGTCATGTCACATTAAAGGCAAGTTCAAATAGTAACAATTTATATGAAATATTTTAGCTGCATACCGTGTCATTTTCCCTACAATGTCTCAGAACAATATATTCACACACCCTACCAATGTAACCGAAACAACCCAACTATCAATAATATGTTCCTTTTTATCAAATCCAGCACTACTTTAAAGTATACTTTACCCAACTGCCTGTATTGGGTCATCATCCCTATACAAACACATTCAGTAACATATAAATTGCATTGTGGAACGCCATGGTCTGGATAATAGGACAAAACTCAAGCAAATTGAATGTGTTTCTCGCTCTGTGGAAAACACAGCAAGAGAAGAGGAACCAGAATTAATTTTTATCGTGTGAACCCATTTTGGAGCTTTCTATATTCGTTTCCCTTTTCCTTTTCTTCTTGCTCTGTCGCTGTTCTTCTCCTCCCCTCTCAACAGGTGTTTCTTTTCTCTCCTATTAAACAAAAATTTGACTGAAATGGATCACAGAAAAAAAAGCTTTTTGTCTCAGCATTTTCCACTGAGACCTCTTGTTTCTTCCCTTGTGAACGCAACATAAACGTCTTGTTATCTTCCTCCACACTGAGTACAGTACAAAGTATTTAATCAGCTTTTGTCTAATCTTGGCTGATTCCACTTTTCCCCGCTTTACACATATGGATGTTTATATTTCGCACATAATAGGTTTTGATTAAATGATATTAAAATGCTCTATAATATTATACTGGAGGAGATGTAAATTTGCTTCCATCTGCCACATCATTCTTAGGACCTTTTGTTCCATTGCCTGCATAAGTATGCTTTAATATTAAAGGCACAGTAACCAGACCACTGTGTATAAATCAGGGACAGACCTTTTCCTAACAAGTGTGTGTCCTAAGTGCATCTTCTATGTGCATATGACCCTGTTAACATAAGCACAGTACTAAAAAGTGTTACAGCTTTGAAAACAGAATTGTTTTTAGAGCAGGGAAAGCATTGAGTCTGAAGTCACAATGTTAATATATTGCTCCATATTATAGGAACAAGTTCAAGCCGTCTACTCTTTTCTTTTTCTTATTTCCAGACACAAAATATGGACACATGTCATACTCTGTTATGTATGCTTTACTAATTGTATTTCATTATTTTTTTCATTTTTTTAGGAATAGGGTAAAGAGATAATACAGTAAAAGCAATAACATTATAAATATCAAAACTACATTGAGAAAATTAAACAATGTAACAAAGCAGCCAAAGGCTAAAAAAGATGTCTAACTAGGGTAGGGGTCCACAGATAGATTGGAGAAAGGAATGGGTTAGGGAAAGGGAATAAGCAAGGGGTATACTTTACTATTTGACCAAACCTGTATTAATATACCCTCATAACTGAATTGCAATTAGAAGGAGGATAAATTTTCTTCATCACTCTTCTCAATAGTGCTATGATACTTTATAGATGTCTAGATCATTTATTTCCAAGGGTACATATACATGCCAGATGAGCACAACTGTTTATCCCAGGTGAAAATATAGCATGAGTACAGCAGTCTCCTGATTGTTTATCAATCTTCTCTGGCGGGTTGATGACACTGACACAGACAACGTTAGTCAAATACCTTCAATGATTTTAGGGAAGAATTAGAAAAAGTTAAGGTGTGCACCTTTTACTATGTATACCACACTAATACAATAATAAAATTAAGTGAATAGGGTAAACATTATTTCTTTGAAGTTTTGAATGAAATATAAAGTATTTTCAGTAAGCACATTTATTAGATGCTTTATCTTTACTTTTTAAAATGACATATACATTTTACATGTTTCCTTTTTACTTTATTCCTATTTTTAAAGAGATTTTGAATATTTATGGATAAGCCTCTAAAATCAGGACAAATTGCCTACTACAATGATTCTGCCCAACCTCCTTACCTGTGTTGAAATTGGATATTGTCCACAAAGAGATTCTATCACTTTCAGTCAGTCTGCTGACACAATGGGCCTGATTTACTAAAGCTCTCCAAGGCTGGAGAGGATACACTTTCATCAGTGAAGCTGGGTGATCCAGCAAACCTGGAATGGATTTCTTCAAAGTCATTTAGCATTTGCGAGCAAATGTTTTGAATCGTGGACCACATCCATTCCAGGTTTCCTGTATCACCCAGCTTCACTAATGAAAGTGTATTCTTTCCAGTCTTGGAGAGTTTTAATACATCAGGCCCATAGATGTGTATTGTAAGAAGGAGGAGCAAACACAGCCATTTTGTTAAACTGTAAAGCGTACAAAAAAGCTTTCATGTGGAGTGTACAAATATGGTTGTCTGAAGTACAAAAACAATAGAACATTTTACACAGAAACAATGTTTTTTTTCTCTTTTTAAAGATCAATACACATTAGTAAAATAAATGTCAGTCTAGTCTCTTTTACATGTTTATAAAATAAAAAACCTTGAAAAGGTTATACATTTACATTCAAATCCCATATATATGTCTGGAACCCTCTGCTTGTTACTTATACCTCTGTATACCTTTTACAACACAAGACAGCAGATTTTTATGGCCAGCATGGGAAATATATTACACTGTTCTCTTTTTCATAAAAATGTATTGTTGTGAGTTTTCACAGTTGCAGTAAAATATATTCTAGCTCAGATAGCAGTGAGTTGTTTTAGAAGATAAATTGTACAGAGAATTTAAAAAGAATCTTTTGTACTCTGAATTGTCATATGTATGAAGGAATAATCTGTTCTGATTTCAAATTGCAGTGCAAGTATCAGTGTATGAAAAGATGTTCTAGGGACACTGCATGGTCTCATTCTTTTCATAACCATATAGTTGTGCCAGCCGACACTTCGTAACATTTACAGATCTTTATTACATGCAGGCGAACATATCCAAAGTGGAGTTTTTTTCCTGAATTGTGCCTCACTTGGGTCAGTAGAAAGTGATCTACAAGCACCACATACATTTCCAAATACAACTGCATCAACTATCCTTGTTATTCAGTACACAAACAGGTGTCTAAGGGAATCAATGGTACTTCAGAAAAAAGCTTGGCAGATTAATTTAAAAGTAAACTAATTTACCTGTTGGTGAGGACATGGATGGTCAAATGAAAATACTGTATAATGATTGGATTAAGTATTCTGTAAGTCATGGTTGTATCTCAAATACATTTTTATTTTGTTAAATAAAATAAAGCAAACAACTCTTATGGTAGAGGGGACACCATTTAAAGGGAAGTATCTACCTATTAGCTCCTAAAGACATAACATTTTCATTTGTACATTAGTAGGAAATTACTTAAAAATCCTCCGTGATTTCACATTTTCTACTAATGCTGCTCTGAAAATCAATTTATCCTTGTCTATTATATGAGGAACTTTAATTTGTTACTTTATGTGGATATGGATGTTTTTTTTATCTTCTCACATTCAAAGTAAACCCCCTATTTAGTCTTCATCTGTAAACCTAGGCCTCATCCGATTTTTGACAACACTGTATTATGTGTTTGCTTTGACAGTTTTACTCTTCAAGCTGGGAATTTTCCTTGTAATGCATTCATTATTTATGTAAAAGCCTGTGTATTTCTTTATACTGAAAAAAATGTCAAGGCCATACACACCAGGGAAGAGATAAATGTTTTCTTTTCTAATATGGGAACTGGTATTTTGGTATAGTATTGTGTTGATTTTGGAGATGATAATTTTGTATGTTAATGACCAAAAATGTAAAGAATATATATATATAAAGAAGAGTGCTGCTATGCTCTGTTGTCAACATAGTACTGGTTTTCCCCGCTGCACAATTTGGAGGGGGGTAGACCTATTAGCTAGACACCAAACTCCTATTGAAATTGTGACAATTTAACGTTCTGTGTCCCAACGCGTTTCGCCTCTATGGCATATGGCAGAAACCATGTACAGAAGCACAGAGCAGTAGAAAGTTTACAAAGTCATGAAGGACATGCCAAAGATCTAGGCAGGGAGTAAACTCTGAAACTCAGGAACCTTGGCAACTTGGGAGGCACAAAGGAACTCTGGATCTCACAAAAATTGGGTGTCAGGTATAGTAGCAGGAGGGAGCTTGGCCAAAATGTTGCTTTGCACTAAAAAGTGGCACCAATCAGCAGAGCTGTCTCTACTGATCAACGATTAGAGGAGCTTCCTCCTGTTTTTTGCAGTGGCATTCTAGGTAAAACTTAGAGGTACTGGTGGCCTTATGTTGGGTGAAAACCTAGCACTTGAATCCAGGTGACGTGATTTTGTCATTCTAATTTGCTGGGGACCTGATTTAATGGTAAACATTAACAAGAGAGTCTTTCTTTAGGCTAGATATTCATATACTAAAGTTTTCCACAAAAAATGGAAAATTGGAGGAGGAGTCGGTGAGTGAGACTATTGGTTTGAACAATAAAACTTGGAAGATATTAAGTAGCTTGAGATGCAAAGGCAAATACTATTGATAAACACATGCTGATCTGATATGCCATTGTGCCATCATGGGGTCCATATGTAACTGATTATTTAGAAATAATTTGATCAGAATTAACATCAATTGTGAATGACCATGTTGGTGTTAACTCAAACGTTGTACTGAATACTGGTTGGCATTAAAAAATGTTTATGCACATGTGCATTTGCCGGTTTTAAGGAACCTTTGTAATTATTTGGCACATGTTCCAATTTTTACAAAGAAGTAATATTTTCTCTACAATGTTCCCTATTTTAATATAACCCAGGGAAAGAAGAAGAAATGCAATATAGCTCAATAATTTAGCAATATAAGTATCAACAAGAAGATCTCTTGACACTTTCTAATTGTTTGCTCAAAATATGATTGAAAAGAATGCTATGCACATTTATATAGAAATGCTCATTGTTATACAGTATGCAGATGAATATTTGCTGTAGCAATGCTACAAATTGATCAAAATTATGTTGGGTCCTGTGTGTCTTGGCCTGTGATTTCTGGTCGGAAGGAAGGGTTTGACCTTGAAATGCCTGTATCCCTTCACTGACCAACTAACAGCATGTTCCCAGCTATCATAGAGGGAGTGCAGCTTCTCATTCTTTAAGATCTGAGTATCGGGACAAGAAGATAATATTTTACACACACGTTGCTTATTTCCCTAAAGACACACAGGCTGCCGCTTCTAAAGCTCTTAGTCTTATCACTCAGCTCTCGAGCACCTTCTTAGCGGAGCCTTCTTTTGTTCAGTTATGTCAAAGCAAGAGTTTGGATCAGATACTGAGTAGTGCGAGTGTGCTTTGGGTGGAAGCAGGAGAGGGGGTCATTAATTAGACTATGATTTCCAGAGGCATGTGTATAAAGGACATAAAGCCACCTTATAGCACATCGATCTTTCTTCCTTTGTGTCCCTTGTGAAGGTCAAGCTGTCACTTTGTTCTGAATGTCTGTATGTCATCAAGGGTCCCATGCTAAGAGCTCTCCTCGATGAGCATTCACAGCACCTAATTTAGAACCGCAACCTAAAGCAATATAGCGGGGCAAGCAACGCTTAACTCCCTCATCGCCAGAGAAGCATTAAAGAGATAAGATAGGTGCGACCAATACGTTATAAAAAATAGTTTCTGTTACTGTTTTCCAGCAAGAAGGTTAAAAACATTTCAAGTATCAAAGTAAGCATTTTGTACTCTAATTTCTAAAATGGCTACCTATATTATCAGTGACATTCACATAGGTCAAAGACCAGCAGTTAGGCCCAACTGAGCTCTTTTCGATGTGATATGAGTCCTCCAGATTGTAGTCATGTAGTTCTGCCTAGGTGTGATCAGAGGAGTTAGGGTTGAGGTTAAGTTTGTGCTTTTGGAATAGCCAAAAAGATGTTGCATCTACATCCGATACTCCAATATATGGAGCTATTTCACAAATCAAAGTGGACAAACATCTGTTGATCTATCTAGAATTATCAAAACAAACTATTGGTATTTTATTTAAGTCTTAGTTTTTAATTTTGTTCACCAAGTACAACCCTACGCACTTAGTACATAATATTCTTGGAAAGTCTATAGCCAGAATGTCATGGTATGATATAGGGCATAACACCTTTTTTATAAATAAAGAGTGGAGCTAATTAGGTCCTTGTTTCATATTCTTTGACCAGTTCTGCACCTGTAAATGCTGGCATATATCACATCTACAACCTAAAATTACATTTAGGCTGTCCATGGATAGAATCTAATCTAATGGAGATTTGACAAAACCAAAAATGTGTATGTGTAAACATTCTATTAACAGTGAATGCAAATGCAAACAACCATTATTCCAAACTTTTTTTGAATAACATTTATTTTAAAAAATCATCCATGTCATTACTAGACTTGCATGTACAAAAGTAGCACTCAAAGCTTATTGGCTATCATCATTGCAAGGAAAGGTAAACATACAGTGGAGCATCAGGGTTATGTGAGTACCAAAACAGGATAGCCAATGAGTTTATGGCAAGGAGGGCTTCAAAGTACTAAAAAGCAATTTAATTTTAGTAAAGTCTTGCATTGGCAGCATTGCCATTAAAAAAGGTATATACACTATATCATATTCAAAACAATCCACAAAAAAAAGAACTGAAAAGCCTATTCCTCATTATAGGACAGTGGATAATGCAGAGCTTTCGTTACTGCTTCTGTGATCAGCTGTGCATCTAGAACTTCAGGTAAGGAAACAGTCCTGGTTCAACAATAAAACAGACGAAGACCATTTTAAAGACAGACCTGAAAAATGCACAAATCAACATAATGAATTTGGATTTTTATTTTATTTTTTTAGTTAATTTTAAGTGATATTATTATTTATATATTAGCAAACTGAATCTCAGCGTAACATTCTGTTAGGGATTAGATCTTGGGTGCTGGAGAGTTAATTTGTATAAAATGATTCTTTTTTGGTATTACTACAAGTACAGTGCCCGCTATTGCTGACACAAGCCTTTTTATTTATTCTCTTGTATGCACTTGTTTTGTCACAAGCATAATTAGGTATGGTTATTTTTAGGTGGATGGTTGTCATCAGACACAGAAGATCAGCAATATTTTATATCAATATCAATTGTGAAAATCCTAGCCAGCTGCAGTGCACATAAATACACATCTGCAGCTGATGCAACAACTTGGCTATTAACAGTTAACAAGTGTGCTCTAATTTAGTCATGCATCCTATTCTACCAGTGCCATCTACACAATGCTAGAAAGAGGAGTTATACATGATGATTAGGGGCTAATGATTTCCTGTTAGTGGTCCATGAGCTTCTCATTGCACATCTGAGGGTATAGTTATAAAGACCCAGAACATAGAAGCAGAGCATCACACTGGCACTGAAAGAATCGTTGTGTTTCTATATGGCTCTTAATACTAGCTTATCCAGGTAATTATGAACATATTTTCCCAGGCCTGTCTCTTTTTTTGCATTTATGTGTAAAAAAAAGTGAAGCCTTTGGCTTTTGGGTAGGCTATATTTTGTTTTCATGGGTACAAAAATGAAATGTTTTGTTCATGGTCGGAGTGGTAGTCTGTCAACAAGAAGGGTCATACTATGTTTTTTTTTTTCAATTTTCTGTACTTTAAAGGCGATTGTTCTTAATGAAGTGAAATGTTATATTCACATTGCTTCTTCTGATGGAACAACAGATAAGTGCAGATTGTGTATAATCTGTTTCCTCTAACCTGTCATTTAGTATAGGATGGGTTGACTTTGTAGGGCCCTAAATTTGTTTGCTATAGATTATGTGACACTTTCATTTCCAGGAGCAGGTTTGGATAGAACACTATAAAAGACAAAGACCAAGGTTTTTGCTGGCCACGAGAATGGTTCAACTTGTGAAAGAGAGTCTGTAAAAAAGAAAGGATTGGCCTTTGAGGATAATAGTATGACAGGTAGGGATTGATTGTTGTGACTTGCTCTGAAGTAACAGAAAGCTAAAGTTTACTTTATTATTCACATTGTTATCCTACATGTGTATGTATAGTAGCTATCAGATAAAAAATTCATTCCTAATTTACAGAAGAAATGGAATGAATTCCAAGTATAGAATTCTATGTGATGCAGAATTTGAAATCATAAGCGCTTTTGCCTGGTTATTAATCCCAAATGGTGGAGCACTTTATTGTTTTCTGCTTTCAATTTAAATGTACTATAAAATGTGGTTATCTCAATATTCAGTTATTTTGTGATATCATATTTCAAGCAGAAAAGTTTAAATCTTGCAAATGTTTCTGTGCCTTAGATAGCAAATATTTTGTATCACAGTCACTGAAGCTCCCATACAAACAGACAAATTGGAGTCAGGTTAAGCAGAGACTAATAAACTACTGGTATGATGTTGTTGTGTGACTGAAGGATTTAAAGAAAGCCCACATAAGCAAGAGGTGCATACACTTCATTGATTCTATATGGATGTTTAATGCAGAATCTCAATTAGCCAATATTTCAAACTATAATGACAGGCTTTACATAGATTTATGCTGACATATACATTAGTTACTTGTTTTAGTTACTTACTATATTAGTTCCCAAACCTATTGACCACTAAATGTAAAAGAACAATTGTAGGTGCAGAAGTGTCACTGCTTTTGTCAAAATTTAACAGGATTATTTCTCAATTTTTCCAACCAAATGTAACAAATTTAGCTGTTACAGTTACATTGCTAGGATACAATGATTTAATTGGTTAATTTATATGTTTATTATTTATGTTCAGCATACCTTCTGGATCAATTTAATAGCTGTTTGGAGTAACAGAGTAGTCACATGGTAGTAAATCAACATCCAACATCCTTGTAAATCTTGTAGTATAGCTGCTGACAAGCTATGTGTTATTTCAACTGTAGCATCAAGTGTTAAATTCTGGACATGTGGAGTTTCAGCACACAGAAACAGACTCCAGATTGATGCAAAAAAATATCCTTGTATTAGCAGGAGAAGATATCTGTCAGTGTCAGACTCACCACTGAACATTAATAGACTGATTGAATCCTGGGGACTTGAGCATATTTTTATAGCCATTTTAGTTAAAAGAATTTCTTAGGGACTGCAAGGGTCCAGTTATTTATACCAGCCAGACATATGTGGTATAGCAGATACCACTGTGTCTTATTTTTTGGACAATTGCTTGTCATTCAGCTGGACTGCACAGATATTTCCTAAAAGGTTGTGTAAATACTTTTATTTTTGTTTTTGCAATTGGTAGGTGAAACTATATGCAAGTAACACTATCTTATTTACAGCATTAGATTTTCAGTCTACAAAAGATAGAACATTAGAATTGATTCTGATGTGCTCATGAACAGCACATTTTTTAGCAATTAAATAGGCACATGAATAAGTGTACTAAGTGTACTTAATAACTAAGTGTACATGAATAACTTAAAGTGTAGTTACATTTATTACTTTTATAGGTAAACCTGTAGAAATAAGAGAAACCTAATTAGGTCACAAAGCAGCAAATTTCCAGTTGCAACCTTTGAAATTGTGGTCAAATATGCTCCAGTATCAAATTCTTGGCAGGCCTTATCCTGACAGAACTGGGAGACATGGATGAAGTAAATGAGTAATGCCTATAGGTTCTTCAAAGCAAAGGTTCTTCTGATATTTCCTGGTTGATTTTCCTATAATGCCCTACTGATATGGCACAGGAATGGAGGCTTAATAGATGTTCTGAAAAGGTTGTAGAAAAGGTCATTTCACCTTCATATATTAGAGGTCAAATGAAATGTTACTAAACATAGCATTGTATGTGTTTTCACAGAAACACATCATGGACAGCCCAGGATGCATAGTTCAACATGTATTTTATGTGTAGCTTCACAAACTATTTATGTAATGGGTGTTTTCAGTAAAGCAGAGGGTAACAGGACATCTTTTCAAAGTAACAGATGACCCTATGGCTCCCTGCTGTATAATGATTGGGTATATAATTGTCACATTGATGTGATGTGGTGAGTGGGTTTTCACAGCTTGCTCCAGCTGTGATGCTTTGAACCTCATGTTTCCAAATATAGTATTACAAATATTGTAGTGGTTTCATTTTACTTTCAATTACACTGTATATAGTGAAATATTTCTAATATTGACCTTATAAATGTACTGCACAGTGCACCCACTTGAACTTGTTTTATTTTAAACACACTTAAACACGCAGATATTTGATTTAAATTTGAACCAGGCCTAAAGATTAAGCAGATTTGCTGCCCAAAATACGAGAAGGGGTTGTTTCACCCTGTAGCAGAAATACTTAGTTGTAGGTGTTTTTTTCAGAATTGCACACCAGACTCTGATATCTAGCTGGCGAAATTTGTGACCTTTCTATACAAAATTCCTTTGTTTGTTTTTTGCATAAACAGCCTTTTTCAAATTCCCTGCATCATTTAAATGTGATTTATATCACAACAGTGATTAGGCTAGCCTTTTACCCTCCATTTATTTAAACTGAGCTATTCTTTAGTGGATTTGCTAGTGTGCTTTGTATCCATGTTGAAAGGTCAATTTGGGCTTTTACTCCAGCTATCGGACAGATGACCTTACCTTTTTCTCAAGCGCATTTTGATATGAAGCAGACTCCATAGTTGACTCAATGGCTGCAACCTGCTCAGGTCCAGAAGGTGAAAGCAAAGTTAACCATAGGATTTTGCTCCATGCTTCACAGTTGGTATGGTCCTAAGGTTTTTCTTCCCAAGTGCTGTCTTTGTATTGCACCAAACATGATTGATATTACTGTGGCCGTACCAATGTATCCTCGATTCTACAGACCATAGCATATTGTTCCAGAAGGCCTGGCCTGTGACTGTATGTTCAAAAGAAAATTTTACTTAAGCTTTTAGTTCTTTTTAGACTGCAGATGATATGTCCTGGCACAACTCCTATACAAACTTGGTGCAATCCATTTCCAGGTGTAGATTTAAGTACTTTGACACCAACTGTTGCCAGAGAGTTGCAGATCCCATGGTGGTTTATTATTTTTATTATATTGTTTTTAAATGTATGATTTTTGAGAACTCAAACATCAAACAGCAGGCTAGGCCAGCCATTCCTGAACAAACTAGGAGTCCTTTATAATCTACATCAATTCTACATCACATAATTTTTTATATGTGGAAGGAATGATTTCAAGAAATTTTGGTATCTTGGTAAATCTATTGCCATACTCAAATGCATCCATTTCCTTCTTTCTGATGACTTTTGAGAGTCCTTTAGATCTTGGCAGGATACCACCACAAATGTCAAAAAAGAGGAAAACACCAGACCCTAGATATTTAAGATAAAAATATGACAGTTTTCATCTGCATACTAGCCATTGTTCTAATTGGCACCTTCTCTGGAACATTTGATTCCTATTTTAATGGATTCACAGTGGTAAATTTAGGGGTGTGAATTAGTTTTATATATATTAGAATAAATATGTGCTGTTTGTTTAAGTATAACACCTTTACAAGGAGGCTTAGTGTGAATGATCTAATGTGTGCCTATTTAATTATATTAAAAAAAAAATCAACACTTTTCATTGGGTATAGTTACTTCTTTAGTTGACTGTACATAGTTATTAAACACAGTCTTTACTGTGTTGTGTTACGTACATATTAAGTATTTAAAAATGTTTAAAGTTATGTGGGAACAATAGGCTGAAAGGATGTCACCCTAATTAGGATCCAAGAACACATGAGTGATGTACTTAAACTCTGGTTAAAAAAAAGTTTTTTTTGTTTAACCACTTGGGCGTTTCACTGATGTCTAGATTTCTGTACCAAAAGCGGTACACTATTTTTCATGATTTTTTTTTTTTTAAATGTAGACCTGTAACTTACAGAAATATGTCTGAACAAGGGTCTAGTAGATATCATGAATATAAAAAACGTTTAAAACACACAATCATGTAAAAAAAAAAAAAAAAACTTTTAATAAGATTAAATAAAAAACACAAAAATCAGCTTAAACAAGAATACATAAATAAATCAAAAATACTGAAAATGCAATAATTTGGTATACTGTATAGTAATATATTTTTCTAAAACACCTCCCTAGTGTCGTAAATTTTAAAACAGAGTCCAACGTCACATACCTATAGACAAAACCACATAAATATATTTTGTATTGGATTGGATACAGGACTTTGTATTGAATCCAATACAAAATATTTGAATTTCCCGCTACGACCCCCATTGACAGGCGCATGCCAGGACATCATCAGGAATCGCCGAGGGACGCGTACGCGAACGCCGGGTATTCTAATTCTTTACGAACTTCTGTACTTCCATGCAAAAAGTGTTACATTTTTGGCATGGAAATGTTATATTAGAATGTAGGCTATAATTCACCGAATTACTCAATAATTACTTACAATTCACCTAATTACCACATAACTCACCAAAATATGTCCAAAATTTTATAAATTTAATAATAAAATTTTTTTTATAAAACATAAAAAAAAATCTTTAAAAAAAAATCTCTAAATAAAAATTGTGTATAATGTAATTTATTTGTACAGTAGCTTAAATAATATATATATAATACAATTATATATATATTATATAAAGATTTCTTTGTATTGGACTCAAAACAGCTTTTTTGTATTGAGCTCAATACAAAGTTATTTGAATTTCCCACCCCGCCTCCTGCACCGACGCATGCAGTGACATCACCGGGAAGCCCCGGAGATCGTCACTGCACTCGCCGGGGAGAAGACAGAAGAGGACAGACGTGTCCGGAGGAGCTGCGGGACCGGGTAAGTATATTCTTTCAATTATAATCCGATTGTCATACAATGTATGACAATCCGATTGCAATATAATGTTTGTTTACCCACCTGAGAAAAGTTCGAGTTTAACACTTTTTGCAAAAAGTGTTTTGTTTTTACCCCGAACCAAGGTCGGGTTTAATGGCCAGGTGGGTAAATCTTTAATATCATTGCTATCTGATTAAGGCTGTGTACACACGTTCAATAGTTGTAGTTGGAAAGGATCTTTCACAATCCTTTCCAATGACAAAAGACTGAACGAAAGCTGTACATGTAGTGCCATTCTGTCTTTTGGAGAGGCGAGGGGGGGGGGGAATGACGGAGCAGCACCCCGCTGCTCTCTCTCCACTTTTATTAGGATCGTTCATGGATCCGGCAGGGTGGATCCATGAATGACGTCAGACGAGTGCCGTACACAGTCTTTACTTTTTCACCATACCTAAACCAAAAATCAAAAATGTAATGTAATCAAGCTTATCTGTGTTTGGATATGGTGGCTCAATTAGTTTCCTTTTTCCAGTCTAAAACATTTTTAGCAAGTATAGAAATTGCTGGTTGATCTTGCTAGAAATCCTATGAACTGAACACCAATGTTATCTCTCTTTTGTTAACTATTGTCCCATCAGTCTGCCATGTAAAGTAATGGCTTATTTCCCAGTTACCATAAAAAAAAAACATAAAGGAAAATTAATTTAATTTTTTTAATTTTTCAGTTTAGACATGCTTTAAAATAATTTGAATGTATTATTGTGGGAAACATCTGAATGGGCAACTTTGGATAACCTGTTGTGAAACTAGCATTGAAGTGAGTGTTTTCTATATATACGGATTTTCACTTGAAATAAAGGTTGGCTTAGATATAATTAATATTTTTAAATTATTACAAACAAGTGAATCAATAATTGTATTTCTCTTTTTTTACTTGATCTATTCTTTATTGTTCTGATGCTTTAGAACTTTTGTTGTCTCTCTGTAAAGAGGTCATCTTCAGTCCTCTAATGTATGTAACCTTTGTGGCAGCCACACACACTTCACACTTTGTGGCATACACACTTCAAAGCCATCAGATCACATCAAACATTTTATTTGCTTTCTATAGAACCAGCAAACTAAAAACTGGTAGATATAATATACATTTTTTTTAAGTTAAAGCCATTCTTTAGCTTTTTAAACTCGGGAGCATACATTTGTCCTAGTGGAAACAGTTATTTTGCATTTTTACTTGGAACTCCGTATTGACAATTATAATAAAAATGTATTGCCTGGTTTCAGGGACTGCAATTTGATTTGAATTATTATAAAACAACTTCTCATTTCTATGTATAACATGGAGCAGAACTGTAGGGCAGACATACTTGTAAAAGTATATTTGGAAAGACTACAGTCAAAAATACAAGCTTTCAGATGACTGTTATCGGGATTGTAGTTGTGCTTTGGGCACCGTGCTGGAAATAAAAGGTTAGATTTTTAAATTTAAAACAATTTATGTAAATATTTATGATTTATACAGACTTGCACACTTCAACACAACTAAATACCTTAAAGTTTAACATGCTCATATTTTGACTTACTTGGTTCCTCCTTTCCCTTCCCAACAACTTGGCTAATAAAATGTAAAAAAAAAAAACTTTACAAAGCTTTTTTTTAGACCTGATGACATTATCACTAGGTTTTTATGCTGATTAATACAATGCAGGCTGATCATGGCTAGTAAAAAGATCCAACATAGTGCGCTACATAGTTTTCTGAAAACAGAAAGGTATGGTAATACCACACATGATTGTGAGCCTTCATGTTTAAAAAATGTAAATCTAATGAATAGAAGAGGAACCCCGTCCATCCACCGGCAAGCTTTTACTTTCACCAAGCCTGTCGCATTTATTGCCAGGAAAGGTCTATACTCCCACCCTTATAAAATTGTGAATACAAGATTTGTAGATTGTATTAGACACCAGTCTAATTGCATGTTGTAACATTTAGGTCTGTTTTTGACAATTTGCCAACACTTCCCAAAGTTACTACTATACTTTGCCCAATTCATTGAAGCAGATGCTTCTATACTTTGCAACTAAATGTATCTCATGCAAAAGATTAAAACTGCAAATATTTCTTTGTGCAATTGTTCCAACCATATGGTAAGCATGAATCATACAGAAAAGCTGTCATTTAATCACTGTATGTTAATAAACCATGTTTGCTGCATAATCAAAAAGCTGTGTATAATCTAGTAAAAGAAAAGACATTCCCACATTAAAACTGACCACACCTCAACTAATAATCTTCAGTGTGTACCTAGACGTCACCAAGCCAGGAGACAGTAAATATTTCTCTGATAGCGTGTTATCTCTTGGCGCCTGTTCCTGCTTTTCTCGAACTTGATTAATCGCGTGCCTGTTGTATAAATAACAAAGACATCATTGTTTCCTCATCAATCAACTGAATGTTGCTAACCACAAACAAGTAATCACGGAGGAACCACAATAAAAAGGAAAATTAAAAAGAGGGACAAATGCAGCCAGGCAGAGTTTGATACTATCACCCCTAAATCATCTTGTAACAAATTAGTCTCCGCGGGTTAAAATCACAGCGTAACGCTCATCTTTTTTGTTAAGCCCTCTGGGTTAGGGGATTTCTAACAACAATCCCTGAGATTACAGGATTTAGCGCTGTATTTAAACAGGCAATTTGATGCGGAACGCAGAACAAGTCACTAGCCGCTTCAGAAATAATTTCCCTGACATGCCATAATTAAAACACTTTTCATTTCTAGAGCATAAGCATATCTATTAAAGGTTAAGCTGAGTGAGGACTTATTAATGAATGAAAAGGTCAGTTCTTGGCTATAATTTTTTTGCAATGTACTGGACTCAGGCCTCTTATTTATAAAGAGGAGAGGGGACTTTGGCATACATAACACCCTCCAATGTTGGCATAAATATTCTTATTAGCACCCAAGCCCTCTTTATTAAAAGCACCTCTCATCAGCTTTTGAGTGTCATGACTGTGGCACACATGGAGGGTAATTAATTTGGGTTCATAAAAAGTGAAACAGGAAAACCAAAAGGAGTGGGAAGAGGTGACACTTCTCTGTGACATAATCATTGCTTTCTTTTTCCCTCCCTCTCTTTCAGCTCTCTGGATCTGTGTGCTGCCAACTCAACCTTACTATAATAAAGTTTTGCCTCCCTCGTCTCCTCCAGAGAACCTGGATCGGTTAATTAACAGACAAATACCTTACTCCTCTTCTCAATATTTCTCCCTACACTTGCAGGCCACTATGTGACATTAACTCCCTTCCTCCTCGTCCGCTCCACCCCAGGGATTCAGGCTTTTTCTAGTATTTCTTTTTTTTGTTTTTCTCTTTTTCTGCTGATTTAGTGATCTAGACAAAGACTTTTGGAATAACAATGAGAGCACAGCCCACCAGAAATGGAGCTCTTACCCTCCAAAGGAGTTTATCCTAAACATTTCACCTTACGCCCCCTATGGTGACCCAAGGCTGGCCCTCAAGTGAGTCTTTCTATGGTCGTTTGTAGTGAGTATGTACAACTTCCCGATTCCTCTCACACGCCTCCTCCCACCTGCTCTTCTAACCCTTGCTCCACTTCACCCCCATGGGCGGATTAGCCATGGAGACGAGCAACCCCTCCTAGCTTCCACTAACGGACGCGCCTCCTTTTCTAGCCTCCCTCAGCCTTTCCTCCCTCTCCATTTTAAGGCCAGGAAGGGTTGCCCGTTATAACAGCGTGTGCTCTACATCCGCACTGTGTGGTCTGATTCACTAACACGCCTATTTCTTCCTGTGGCTGGCTAGCTGTCTGGTGCCTTTCCTGACAGATTTTCTCCATGTTAACCCTATGTTGTTTCTTGAGATGTGGAACTTTTTACCGTCATCATTCCCGGGCTGCCGTCTTCCTCCCTATTCTAACAAGAGATGCTTTGGGTTATTTTATACATGTTGTCTTTTGATTTGCAGTGCTGACTTCTCTCTCTTTTTCTCTTTTTTTTCCGGTGTCTTTGTGTGTGTTTCTTCACCCCACTGTGTGTTTATGTCTTTACATTTGCTTGTCCTTTCTTTGCTCGTTGGCACATTACAGTGGCACAGTGTTGTCTGGTAGTAAGTCTGCTGCATGTGGAACCTCTGGGTTACTGAACAAAGATGGCCGACTGGGAGACCAGCAGTTTCACAGTGAAAGCATGAAGATTAGCATGTCCTCCCAGAGCCATCACAGTGAACCAGGCCTTGGGAAACCAGGGAGGGGTCGATGGCACACAGTCCAGAGCCACATGGCATCCGGGAATCTCAGTCGAACCAAGTGAGTGTTTTATTAGCTCAAATATGAGTACATGACAGCCATGTAAATTAAACATTTTAAAAGTATTTAGCTCCTGAACCTAGTAAAGGAGCTCCTACCACATGGGACGTCGGACGCACCTCATGTCTGGCCACGGACTTCATTCTTGTAAGGTAACTCCAGTGTATTGAAAACAATACATTACAGAAACCTTTAAATACCAGCTGACTTTTTTTTCCAAATATCATTAGAGATGAGTTGTTAACCACAGAGATGCTTGATGTGATTCGCACATCAGTGGTAACTGATAAGGCCTTAAGATTAAGCACTGCCGTGCGAAATGTGTAGTTATTTGCTGTAAAATGTTTTGAATAAAAATCTTTCTGGTCTCTGGTCCTACTGTACGACATGATTTTCTATATACTGGAGTTGCTTTATATCAGCCCTTAGCCATTCAACAAAAAAGGCTTTGGATGAAGTCACCTTAGTTGTCTTGTTGTGTCCTGTCAAGTAGCAAAATAAATGTATTGTTAAACTTCAATTATTTTCATATGATAACTCTGGCCAACAGATATATTTTATTGTATTTGAATGTATGATTAACTTTATTATTTTAATATTATTATGATTTTATATTTTTTAAATGGTATTGCTGCCTGTAACCAGTGGGAAGATTTTACCTCACCCTTGGTTCTGATAACCATACAGGTCATGGAACCTTCCAAATGGGCCACAAACAGCAGTAACCTCATGCAAGTCAATCTCATATCTTTCACACCTAACTGCTGTCTGTGTCCTCACTTTTTTGATTATACTTGCTTCCATCATGATTTTAGGAATTATGGCAGTAATCTACCTATTGGTGATAGACCACAATAAAAACTTATCTCCTCATTTTACCCAACCTTTAATTTTGTCTAGCGCTTCTCTTTAAAGAAGCAAGTGACCATTTTTAGATTTTGTAAACTTTACCTGAAAACGATTTTGGAATTTGTTTACATGTTGACAAGTGATATGTGCTCATTAACTGCCAAGATACAATCAGGTACAGAATAAGCCATCTAGAGATTGGTATCTGTTTATTCAAAACATGTAAAACAAGAAAGTTCAGTACTGTGTAAATATTATTAAATATTTCAAGGAAATATGGCACTTCTCTACCGACCACTAATTAGGGGAAACTTCTAGACTGGCCACCAATGTATAGGAAAGACCACATTCATTTCATGTGTAAAAATACTACGAATTGTCATTATATTCTCCTGTTTTTCCTGACTTCCTACACAGGGAAGTCTATATGCATCAACAATGAATGTAACTATACTGTAAAAGTTGCCCTGCTAAATGACAATGAATAGTTTTAGTTAACTACCTATCTGTATAATAATCTTCAAAGTGTCCTCTATTAGGAAGTTCCATTTTTAAATCGATCAGTGGTACAGTTGACATGCAGTCTGACTATTTTACTAAGTGATGCCAGTATTGTATGGTATCCCCATTGTTTTCAAAGCATAATCATGCAATTCTCTGCGGACCTGAACATGCATGTTTATGCACAAAATTAGCCAAAAAACCTCTTCCAAGAACTCAGAAATAGTTAAGATCATTTTCAATATGTATAGACCCTTGCTAATATAAACAAGATCTTCAGTTTTCTGTTTTTTTTATATAAAACATCTATTGTTGTTTTTCAAAACATTAGGGTATATATTGTGTGTCTATATATATATATATATATATATATATATTTAAATTATATTTATACGTCTGCTATAAAATTCACCTGTCTAATCACCTCTGAGGAAGTTACATCATCTTGGCCTTGCCAATCACGATGGCCAAAGATACAAACAATGATGACATGAAGTAAGAAGATTGAGGTACCTGCAACTGAATAGGCACAGGTGAGTAAGAGCAGTTTAGTTTTGCAATTCCAGCAGCATCCCAATTTCATTGCGTGATATATGACTGACTGTGGCAGATAAAATCGCTGATTAGTCTGCAGCACTAGCACAGACGATGCAAAGGCTCATGGGAGAGGTCAGATGACAATTGAAATTAGCCAATAACTGCCAAATAATCCTGGCATCTATTTTTACAAATTGTAACTGGCTGTACTGCAAGTGATCAGTATGCCAATAGATCAAACACATTATTTTCAACATTCAGAGGCAAAAGTCAATGAAATTTGTAAGTTCTAGGGAAACCTGGCTATACTAATGCTTCCTATCAGTGTAGCTCAGTTGTACTTTATGAAATGCTTGGATGCGATAATGTTGACTCCAGACACACAAAACAGAGAAAATCTGTGAGATATGACAGGCCTTACTGTAGTAAAATCATTTTAACTCATTAGCTGAAATCTGGGAAATGTAACAATTTGAGAATTACAAGTAAAACAGCATAAACTGAAAAAGGAAATCAGATTGGCAAAATTATTGGCAGGATGCAAACGAGAGTCAGACAAAAATGAATCTTAATATTATTAATTTTTAATTAATAATTAAAAAGATAAACAGCTGAGCAAAAAGGTCATCTAAAAATAAGAATAACAAAAAAATAACAATGTATTCCTGTCAACACAGAAAAAAAAATATTTTATTAGAAGGTGTATAAAGAGGCATGGTGACTCTGTTGTACATTACTAGGCTTATATTATTAAACATTAATAGGCATCAAATAAATATAACCTGTACCTGGGCCAGATACACTCCCAAACTGATTTACAGAGCTGAGCTAAGTTATAGAATTCTGATTTTTATGGATTCTTTTATGACTCCGTTGTTACCAATAGATGTATGCAAAGAAAATCAGGGACCTGAATTAGCTCTAGGCGTTACACCTCCTGTCTCATAATTTAGAGAAAAAAAATCAACATAAAGTGAATTTTTGTAATGTCAGAGACTAGGGTGGGACTAGAATCTCTTGGAGTGTTTCGACTCCTTTTGGAGTCCTTAAAAGTCTGTATTTCTTCAATATTAGTTGGACTTCATTGGGCTGGTCTGTAGATAAAACTACATAATATCTGTAATCTTGCTGTAGTTTATAAAGTTCCTCTAGCTCTTTTTATACATCTGCCCCTTTCCTTCTGTGTGTTAGACTGCACCCCAGTAAAATAACACTTAATTCAGGTAAAGAAAATATATAGGCTGAAACTGCTTTTCAGTACTATGACTTGAATTTTCAATGTGCTATATAGATAAAATAATTGTGTAAAGACTGTAAAGGATGTATTTATAATTGTAATGTAAAGATGGGGCACTAATGTATTTTAAATAGTTACTGAGGAGCCAGGGTCTAAAAATCTCAGTAAGTGCTCTAGGTGCTTATGTTTTAATGTAGAAATATTTTCATATTTTCATATATATTTTTCAAGATAGCAATTAAGAGACGTGCCCAGGGAGTGTTTGGAATACTTGGAATGAGGAACCTTGAACAATTATTGACACATGGACCTACAGAGTGCTGTGGGGCTGAAACTGGAGCAAAGAAAAGTGGAGCTGTTCCCATGACAGCCGATTGGATTTCATATTTCATTCCCCAGTGACATGAAAACTAAAATCACGCTGTGGGCAACTTTAATGTTTTTGAATTTTTGCTGTTTTAATACTTCAGCCCCTTACGTGCGTGTGCATAAAACAGTTCTTGAATCGAATACTAAGCAAACATGTTTGTTTTGATTTTTCTGCCTAAAAGGGCACAGATTAACAGAAATTCTGCTGTGCATATTGTAGATCTCCCTTTCCCCTTTTTCTTTTTCCTCCTTTTTTCTTTTGCTTCCCCTAAACCTTTAAAACTTTTTTGTTTTTTCCCCTTTTCTTGCCTCCCCCCCCCCTATCCCCCCCCCCTACCCTTTCCTTTTTTAGGTATCCCATTTTCTTCCTCCCCCTAAAATTCTCTAGTCATTATAATCATAACTTAGATAACTAAGATACTGTCCCACCTCTCTGAATATTTTTTTTATCCAGTAAGGAGTGGAGCAATTATTTTGCACAATATTTTTTAATATTTCATTACATAATATAACATTATATGTGTAATGTAGGATCTCCTTAAATTTTTTTGTTACTGTATTGATGTTAAAAAAAAAAATCTCCTTTCCTGTTCATTTCTTTTTAGTGCAGTTATAAAAGTTAATATCTGGTTGCTGTGGAAAGCAGCTACTTTTAAAACTTTATTATCTTTTAAAAATCAAAAATGAGGTGATTTTAGGCTACGTACACACAAGCAGTGGTTCTTTTCTGATAATCCACTCAGGGCTGGTATCCGACAAGAATCTTGCGTGTGTATAGTTCTTGTTGTCTGAACGACCATCCTGACGGATCCACAGACGATGTACGACAAAAGATGGTAATGCAAGTTAAGGGGAGAGAGCACAGTGGGGTGCAGCCCATCATTCTCCCCCTTCTCTCTCCATTGAGCAGAACGGTGCTGTATTTACAGCACTCATTCATGCTTTATGCAGTCATTTGTCATTGTAAACGATTGTGAAAGATCCTTTCCAATGACAAATATTGCACCTGTGTACGTGGCCTTAGTTTCTAACCTCCCTTCCTTTCCTCGTTCCCATCTGCTGTAATGTTCTCAAGGGTGATGACCTTTTTTGAGGGAATGCTTATCTATGTGAAAAGTCCCTGATTGAGTGTCAGAGCTTTGCTCAGGGACCAGTCCCTTAATCTGTCTGGTAGTCTTCACCTGTAAAATTGCCCCTGCCCAACCTCAGGGGCCGAGTTGCACCATCCCAGCTCTTAGTTGCCCCCTTGGGTAAGCAAGTACTGACACCTCAAAGACTGGCATGCAGCCATGAAACCCCATAGGGGGACAAAGCCAGAGGAAAGAACAGGGATCTGAAATTAAGCCAAGAATTTAGGAAAGGGGTGCAGTTGATTAGGCCAAAGATCATACACAGAAAGGCAGAGATCAGAATATATAATACTAAGAATTCAGATAGTACATAGGTTGGCATCTAGGTGCCAGCTGATTCTAGTTAAAGAGTTAAAGATTGAAAATGTATGCCTGCCCTGCAGATACAGACAGTTGGAAGGTGTTTTCTTCACCTCCAAATATACATTACACTTACATTTTTAGTTGTACATTTCAACTTTTAGCATTATATGAGTTGCCAGGTCTCTCTGGTTTAGAAACAATATCACAAATCCAATTTTAGTGAAATTATTTCTCAAAAATTTGGGTAAAACCTGGTAGTCAACCCAAAAGATTAAGTAACAATAATAGGGTAGTAAGGGATAGATGTGTGCATCACTAAAATCCACAGTTCACATAAAGTGTTATGACATGTGTCAGCATTATCAAACTATTACCTTAAATAGTAAGTAAAATGCAATATTTATATATATATATATATATATATATATATATACAAAACTTTTTTGGGGATGGCAGGGGGAAATGTTAGAAAGCAAGCCAGTTTTGACACTTTTATTTAGGGATACAGCAGAATGGTTACTCCACATATTCTGTGTTTTATACATGACCAGAAGAAAAATCTGAAGCAGAAAGCGGGCAACTATAAAATCTGTCAGAAATTCTAGAGGCACTGGAGATTAATGTACCAATATCAACAGAACAGAAAAAGATTCTTCAGAAGCTCATTAACTGTGTTGAGTCTGCTTGTACCACAGAGTGACAGGGTGACCCCCGTCCAGAGGTCTAAAAAATGGTTTGAAGTAAAGAAGAACGATAGAGCACCAGTCAAAAATGTGTAAAAGTAACTTTAATTTCCCATCAAAACACAGATATCTAACATGTTTTGGGGATCAGGCAACAGTTTCAATATTTTTATACAATTTTCTTTATATTTATATATCCAGTGCATGCCTCTTGATATTTAAAAATGTGTTTAAAACTTTTAGGGATCATTATGTATTTCAACATTTTATATTAGAATATACAGTTTACATATCAAAATGCTCACATTGGGCCAAATTTATTAAAACTCTCCCATGCTGGAGAGGATACACTTTCATCAGTGAAGCTGGGTGATCTAGCTAACCTGGAATGGATTTCAAATTAATTTGCTATTTGTTTTGAAGCCTGGACCAGATCCATTCCAGGTTTGCTGATGAAAGTGTATCCTCTCCAGCCTTGGTGAGCTTTACTAATTTTAAATTTTACTAAATGAGCTTTTGTTACCTAATGACATACTGAATGCAGTAAAACATGCCAGAAGTTCTGTTTCTTCCATACTCTGTCCAAAACCCTATACATAAATATATAAGGCCTTATAGCGAAGCAATCCCCCTTCTTTAAATGTAAATGAAGCAATATCACTTTTATATGGTTCTCTTAAAAAAATAAATTGTTCTTTAGAAATTAAATGTTGATTTTTTGACATTAATGCTATTTGATACAATCATAGGGCTCCTTTTATTAGACAGGGAATCTAACAATACTGCCATACCCATCAGGGAATCTATGAGAGAATGTGAGATTCCCTGTTTCATAAATAGAGCCCATAAAGGTTGGGTTAAAGATTAGTACATCTTTCATGTGGTTTTCTGTGCTGTGTGGTGGAAGTTTTTGTTGTATACTTTGCAAATAATTTTTTGGTGGTATTCAATATTCTATATTTATGTTATATGCCACAACTTAGGACAACTTACAAGCTCACCGTTGTAAATATTTTGCTTAGCTCAATATAATTGTAAAACAACCTTATGGTTGGAGTCATTCATCAACCATAATTATTTGAAAAATAACATAACAAAAGGTCTCTACATTTTAAAAATACACCGGCATAAATTATTAAAATGGTATATTTCTTATTCATGACCTTGTGCCATAAAAGAATAACAACAATGGTATGATGTATTGGTTCTTAGTGAATAGTTATCTGCTACCCCAAAGTTAGTATACCTCCTTTATGTTTTCAATTCTTTACCTAAATTAGCAGCAGTAAAACATGATGGAAGCTTTACCTTATTTTCAGGCTGAGAAATGTTGGAGAAAGTGTAATGCATAACAGATATAACTACTGTTCAGTCAAATGGTAAAGTTGCTACTTACTCAAGACTTGTCTCCCATTTCTCATTCTCTGCAGATGTATCGCATAGCCCATAGTTGGGCCTCTTTTGAGGTGATATTGTACCTTGCAAAATGTTCCTTTTTTCCTTGTTGACAAATAATGAATTACTTGTGCTTTAAAGTGCAATATACTTGTCTAACCTATGAGTTTTGGCGTGAGATGAGTCTAAGAGAGAAATGCTTAAAAAAGCCTTCTCTAACATCCCACTCACCACCTGCCAGTGTGGTACACATGCCGTGAATGCAATATTAACCTTTTGGTTGCCAAACACCAAGGTGAATTAGCAAGTATAGTATCTATTTTCACCTTTAGACAGAACTACTTGACACAAATGGTAAATTTGAATATGAATTTTTTTTTACATGACAATGATAATTGACTTAACGTCAGAGAGAATAAAGGGTATATAGGAAGTGTGACAGATGTGGAAAATACATTTACTGCCTTTTCTGCACAGCACAGAATGAATTTTGCTAAATTGAACTGAAAGGGACACTACTTTAGAATAAACAAGATCCATGTATTCTCATTTTAGGGCATATTACTGCTCTTTGTGTTTTTTACTAATAGCTTTTAAAAATCTTTTTCAACCATTTATGGTCAATTCATATAATGTTAGAAAACATTTATTGTATCATTGTTGGTTTTAGGATTAGCACATGTTAAACCTAACAAATTACATTGGATACGTTCGTAAACACTGTAAAATTGCAGATCTCAAATCATTCTCTTTAAAGTGTTATTCTTTGCACACAAAGCTTAAGATAATCATTCTTCTGTGTGGCTATGCACAGGACTAACATGTTTCTAAACATGTAATTTTACTAGGAATCAAAAGACATTAAAGTTAAAGTCTTATACACTGCAAATAGTATAACAACATTTGTTGCAGATTCCTTATCCTTTTCTGTTCTGAAAACAATTACTTTTTTAAAAAAAAAAGTTCTTTCCAGACTAATTCCTGAATGAAAGGGCCAGCTTTTAGTTGACCTAACTGAACAAGTTCTATTGATGATAGTTGTAATATTTATAATCCTTAAGTATATATAGATATAAATAACTCTTTCTAAAGCCCCTCTAAAAATGTTGCAGGTGATACCTAAAATAGAGTTAGCTTAGACTTCAGAGAAAATTCAGTTAGCCAATCATAAAAGCTGCTTATGACATTTTGGGGGCATTCAGTACAGAATGCCTCCAGGTTGCCATGTTGCATTGAATTTTTTGACAGTTTTAGAACATTACAATGGTTGCATAATACAATGGGGAAAAAGAGAAACTTTAACAATAAATTACAACATGGTAATAATGTTATTATCTTTTTTTTAAACCTTCTTCATAATTCATTAAACAAGTATACATGTTTTTTTCATACACCTGCAAATGTTTCTGAAAGCCCAATGCTACTATCAATGTACATCTGCTTGTCCAAAAGTTAAGCTGCGTACACACGTGCAATTTTTGTAGTTGGAAAGGATCTTTCACGATCCTTTCCAACGACAAAGGACTACACAATGCATGAACGGTGCTGTACATACATCACCGTTCTGCTCTATGGAGAGGGAAGGGGGAGAGCGACGGAGCGGCACCCTGCTGCACGCTCTCTCCCATCCCTTGCATTAGGATCGGTCGTCGTTCATCGTCCGTGGATCCGCCAGGACGGTCGTGCGGACGATGGAAGTCACCTACTGTACACACGGCAGATTTTCGCCCGATAAGTGGCCGATTCCGATTATCCGGCGAGAAAAATCTGACGTGTGTAGGCAGCTTAAGTGTAGTACATTTAAACACTATACTTGCTTTTGACAGCTGCAAGGTGATGTTCCAGGAGATGCAATACCTCAGCTAGAACTGTTTTATTGATAGCTTAAAAAAATAAACAAAACGTACAAATAAATTGTGATGATAATAAGTCTAGGTCCAAGGGCAGATGTTGCATTGAGTTAGTGATGAGTAAGGTATAGATGAATTTAGTTTTTCCTCAGGTTCAAGAAGACCTGACAGACAATGGTAGATAACTCAAGCATAGAAAATTGTTGAATTACCTAGATTTGCATGACACATAATGGAGGGAGACTTCTAGGTTCTTCCTTAATGCTGGGGTATTGCTTGTTGAAATGTAACAATGTAAATGTTTGTTAGATAAAAGGAATAAAAACTAATAATTACACAAATGTATTTTGGTTATCTAAAATACGGGAAATTTGTTCATGGATACATTGGAGGTCACACATGGCATGTAAAAAAACACCCACCAGAAGATGTTTAATTTTTAACTATTAAATAGAATTTAAAAAAATATAAATGGTAATGGTATTCCAGCAGTAGCATACATATTAGGGATACTACCATTTAGCTGTTTGATTTTCTGATATATTTGATTTTCTCTAATATACTCTTACTACTATCACTCTTCTCATTTTCCCTGCTTTGTCAAAATGTTGGGAACATATTAACTGGTGGGGAGACCAGATCTCTTTGATAGCTTGCTCCCCTGCAACAGTGAAGTAATATTCACAAAATGCAGCCATGAGCTGCATGATGTCTATTAGAAATTATTAGACTGCAGCACACATTTTGTTCAAGTACTGCTTTACCCCAATGGGCTGCCCCACCAATTTACAGTAATTAGGACAGGAGGTAAAGATACATCTGCCAATTGGACATTATATGAGGGGTCCCATAGGGACAAAATATACATTTCATATGTCCTTGTGAGAGACTAGACAAAGCAATGGGTAAAAAGGAGGGAGAAGGTCTTGTCCATAATGACCAGGTAAATGCTTACCATTAAATGAAAATAACATCTTGAACTTGATTGCTGTTGGCATCACTAACCTTTTATTATATTCTAGGCCTACTTAGTCATAGGTTTTGTCTATATATTTAAATCGCAAATGTAAACAGGACATATTCTCAATTTTGGGTGAGTACTGGTAGGGTCTTTACCTAATAGCCTCTAATATTTTTTTTGATTCCGCTTTTTAGCAACCCACCGACACTAAAATTGAAATTTTTGGTGGTAATTTATGTTAGGAAATTCTAGAACTTGGGATGA
>NC_092866.1:44700382-44724071 GCF_032062135.1 Pyxicephalus adspersus | reverse complement strand
ATTATTATTATTATTATTATTAATAAACAGGATTTATATAGCGCCAACATATTACGCAGCGCTGTACATTAAATAGGGATGATTTTCAGTTACAATTGTAATACATGGTAAAAAGTAAGAACTGTTCATGCGCTCTTTCTAATTCATCACTGTATTTATATGTTCTTTTTTTGGTATGTAACTGTGTATGTTTTCTAAACTGCAATGTCTACCCTTCATGTTTCCTTTTCTCATTTCTTTTCACCCTTGCCCAAGCTTTGTGGACCCTACTTTGCCAGCAGCTACTACCCTCGACCATATCCCCACCTCTGCAGGAGACAGAAAGTGTCAGCGTCCTCGCACGCTGCTTCGCCAACAGAGCCTCCAGCAACCTCTAAGCCTTCACCAAAAGCACAATCACTGCCAGCCAACCACCAGCCAGAGTCTGGGACAACTACAAATGCAGCAACAACCTCCATCATCAAGCAGCAGTAATACCAGCAACCCCCGATCACAACGCACTGGCACAAACCGGCCCCCATCCTCAGCTGGGTCCAAATATAGGCCAGCTGGCATCAGGAACCGGACCAACCCAGGCAGCTGGGACTATGTGGTTGGTCAGATTCGCAATCGTGGCCTGGACATGAAATCTTTCTTGTAAGTTTCTGTCCTTTTCTCTTTCGCTATGCTTTGTTTCCTGTTATCACTATTTGTTATCCTTCCTACTTTTCTATATCAGCAGCAATAGGAGCAATAGCATTTTTATTGTCATCACTGCTGGAATATCTAGAACTGCATATATAGCCATATAATCTTGGTAGCAGCGAACGGTTTATGTGTAAAATAGTCCTGTAAAAGGAAAAGCCTAAATGAGCTTGACCATCCAATACATTTGTCTGCATGAAGGGGCCCTAGTGGAGCTACTGGTGTGAATGGGACTTTGGTATAGCTAAAATAATGTTTTAATGTGTGCGGGCATAGTTTGGGACAACTGGACATTGGTAAGTTTCCATGTTAACAACAAAAAGGTTTAGGTCATCCACAAATGTGTTCTTTCTCTGTTTTCATTTGTTATGTTATCTTCTGCATTAAAACAAATACACTAAGTAGTAGCAGTAAACAAGTGGTAAAAAATAAACAGATATAGTTTCCCCTCTCTTACTGCCCCAATAACATTGATTTCACTGACAGCAATAAAAAGCTGTGGTTCTATGCTTCCCCATCTCTTCTATAAACTAAACATTTGTACTTTTGTGTGTCACAATTCCTGTGTGGAGAAACCAATTGTCATCAGAAAAGTAAAGTAGGGGAAACCTGTCTAATGGAGCCCCAGTAAACAGAACATTTAACAGGGGTTCTAATCCTTCCTCTATATCCACTTTACCATGTTTTACCTAGGGCTAGAGTTGAGGAGAGCAATCTGTCCCACAGTTTAACTCCTTGGTGTCCAGCTCCAGAATGTATGAATCTCAAAGAGATTCATAGTACTAACTAGAGCATGGAAAATAAGAGATTCCTTGTCTCTAGTTTCTGTGTCCATGGTAACTTCAGTAGATAGATAAATTACTGATCATGAAATTCATTATAGTTACCTGTATGAATGACAAGAAGTAAAGAAAGATCAAAAGGTCCAATATAGTATATTAAAAACTCATAATGTGTCTTATGCCAGTATGAACCTATTGCCGTAAACATGAAGCACACATGATTTACAAATCAGCATTCACAAAAACTGGTGTTCGTATTCTGTTGTCACTGTAACAAGAATTGAAGGGAAATCTCACAATGAGGACAGCTGTTCCAATGAATACTAAATGGGGATTTCTTTAACTTTTTAGAAATTTCCTCTAAATTTCTGTTGCCTTCCCTTATATTTATTGTAAAGTAGTTTTAACAAAATAAGGTCTCAAAAAAGCAGCAACGAGCCAATTTGAATTTAAATTTATTTGTTTAAAGTGGTTAGATATAAGAGATTTTTGATTGGATGTGTTAGATTGCTACTCTTTGAAATATAAGATAAGGGTCACAGTAGCAGACATTCCTTCAGGTTTTTTTCCTTGAGCAAAACACTGCTAGCAACATCTCAGCATCACTTCTCATGTTGATAGAGAATACAACTATAAATATAAAAGGTGAAGCTCTGTTGTCTTATCACATGAAGTGTACGGTTCTCATACAGCTGTGTGGATAGATTATGAGTCCTTGCTAGGCATACGCTACTAAAATAAATCAGATGTTTTTTTTTTAAACTGCAAGACATTTTGTCCAAAGCCTCCAACTGGACACTGGTGCTGATCCCTTGCGAAAGTGGTCACTCGTGGTAAAACAGTTGCTATTGATTGTGAGAATAATTGCCTCAATTAAGGCTCTGTTTTTATTTTTTTAGAAACCCTGTGACTTGTTTTTCCTTTCATGATCAGATCAGATAGACTGTAACATTAAAAACATATTTTCTTTCACATCTGTATATCTCTTGCCATGTTCTTAGCACATATTTCTTTTTTATTACTCAAAACAATATCTTTCCTATGTTCTAGCCTGAAAATTAATATCTGTGTTTTCAGTCTGCTATGTTAGGAGATGGGGCCAGCCGCCTGCACTTACGGTTCTGAAAAAAGACACAAAACATGTGTTTTATACTTTAATCTCATCAATAACAGGGACTCCTGCATAAAAGAGAACAATTAGTATGCTGACCACAAGAGAAAAAAAAGGAACATGCAGATCTGTTGTCTCTCCAAGACAACTGGAACACATTCTGTTCTTGGTGCATTAACCGATTGTTTTTTATGTAACTTCAAGCTGATGAGTACAGGTAGATTATAGTCATCCGCTGACAAACACTGTCAATTAAAACGTACCCTCAAATGTACAAACTCTTTCATCTAAATAAACATGTATTTAGCAGAACACAGAGATACCCCCCCCCCCCCATTACTTTATGGAGCACTTATTAACAACACATGATCTTTATACTTCAGTTCTATTAATTACGATTGACAGCCAGCTAACTAGTATTTTAGTAGAGAAAGATCGGCAGGGGCAGCCTGCCGATCTTTAAAACCTTATTCATTAGGTTTTTCCTAAAGCCAAACATCAACCAATACCTTTTTAGTTTCATATAGATTTGAGAAGAGTAAATACTTTTCTCCAGTTTTGCAATTGTCAGATACCCTGCGAATGTATTATACTTTCTGTTCTGGCAACAGTTTGTGGTAGCAGAACAACAAATAGGAGTAGTTGTCACTTGGGCAGAAAGTCAAAGACAGTAATAATTACCTGACCGTGCTCCTAAGTTAAATGAAAAAAAGTGTTTTCCCAATTTCCAATCTCCCCAATGTGGTCATGGATAGCACACAAGCCTGATTAGGATTGGTTGAAATCAGGGCTCAACTTATTGTGGAGAGAGGCAGACTGCTAATGTCTAGTGTCCTACTACTAAAACACTGTTTAGTTTTGCTCTTCCCTGCAAACAGTAGCCATTTGGTTGTCAGCAAAGTTGTTTCATGCTCATGAACATGGCCAGGATGGGGTTCCAGGACTTCTTTTAGTCCCAGTCTGGCACTTGACTTTATGCTTTTTCAATATTTATGAAAGTGGCAGATAAAGAGATCATTTGAAAGTATCGTTTAAAAGTATAATAAATATTTGCCCTTACTTTGGGAGAATTCCTCTAGCTTCCTGTTGAAGCTGTGGAAGTCAAAGGCATTGTAAATTTGTATTGCAAAAAGTAAACTCAAGGGTGGGGAGGTTCAACCATAACTTTAAATAAAAAAATATTTTCAGGTATTCATACACAATAAAATTGTTATACACATTTAAGTCAATAATTAATTGATTATTGACCATAGACACCAGTAACAAGTCAAAGAGAGAGGGTGAATCTCATGAACACAGACATCAGAAACAAACTGACAGGGGTTTTAAAATGTACCTTCTCTATCCATTTTTTTAAAAAAGTACAAGTTGACAATCAAAAATCCTTCGGACCTAAGGGGTGCCAGATTTTCGAAAATTCCTGATTTTTTTTTATACTTACCTCCACACACAGGGCAGCCTTCCTCTTGCAGCACCTGCGGACATCTGGCACAGTTCCAGGGAGCAGGCAGCAGGGACGTCTCAACGTGTATTTAGTTTAGTAAGCAAAACCTAACAGCTGTTTCTGCAGAACAGAGCCATCAAAACATTAGTGGCCAAACAGTGTACTATAGTCCCCATATTGAAAATGCGAACCCAAATCCAATCTTGAAAACTGGACGAACCGGATTATAGATGGCTGGATTTTCGATTGTCAACCTGTATTGTCATTTTTTACATTTTATAGAGGTGGTTAATGACTGTCACATTTTGGAAGGCTAAAACAATGCAGCACCATGTAAATTATATCTTTCTATGATAATATCTCTAATAATTATCATTCATAGGGCTATGCTTCACCACGCTGCTGTGGTAAACTCCAGAAGAAAAATAGTTAAAAGATCCTCAAGCTTCATTTTTCTAGTTAGTTTTCCTTTCCATGGCTGGCAGTCTGTATGCAAAGATAATTCATGCTTTCATGTTTCAATAATTACACTAACTGGCAGTACTTATGATTGAGGGATAATGGAGTTGTAATTGATATGACAGCTGCAACTCTGACCTTCTTAAGGAACATCCACAAGCACCATTCCACATTTGCACATTTTAGGACTTTGTACTGTTCTGTCTGCTCTTTGGACAGCGATATAACAGTAGCACCATAGAGCAAATGAGAAAAACAGCACTGTAGCTGCAATTTAAAAGGTTTTACCAAAGTAAAAGCAAAGTAGATTCTTGACTATAAAGCAAAGAAAAGAAACAACAAATAAAAAATGAAACTGTTGTAAAATGCGTACAGTATAAAAAGACCAAGAAAGTTACTCATTACCATTCCACGAATTTTTACCTTCTACTTGCCTTGACTTTATTTAAATGCAAGTAACCTTTGTGTCCTTATGTCCAACAAATTGTGACTCTGGCAATCAAATGGGTTGCCTAGCAATGCCAGAATCTAGTTAAAAAACCAAACATGCACATTGAATTTCCAATAAATATTTGGCACATTGTGCATTGAATTACTATGAATGGCTTTGCACTTTAAACAAATGAAACTTCTGTTTTGCATGCACTGGAAAAACCAAGGAAAAAACCCAACCATTTTTCACTGGTGAGGTTTTATAGATAAATATAAGGGGAGGTGAGTTTTGGGCATTGGGATATAAAAAGGCTTTATCACTTCACCCTGAATACCGAACCAGGTGTGTTTAATGGCTAAACATATTCATATCACTAACATAATCATATCACTAACTGGCCCTCAAAGAGGCTAACAATCTACAAAATTCATATATCTCCTGTATTAAAAAGATTATATACATAAAATAAATATGTGGATAAAATATTTAAAATTAAATTGAAACAAAACAATAAAGAATCACTTACATTTGTACAGCGAGCCAAGTATTAACATGTGTGGCATTAGCGGCAGCCTGTTCATACTGGAAAAGCTGCCAATTCACCCCAGTGTGTCCAAATTCAGATATGACCTTTTGATCACCTTGTGATACAAAGCATGACAATTGACATGACAAAACCAAAGCATTTTGGACGGGTCACTGGGATGACTTGCCTAAATAGTTTCCTTTTTAAAGGTACATTGCAGGAAAATGTACTTGCAGATATATCCCAGAGAGATGTATTGGTAACATAATGTTCCTGCCCTTGTCTGGTGTTTTTTAGTTTCAATAGAGTGGTATTAAAAAGATGTTTTAAAACATCCACAGCAAACTAGAACCAATCTGTGCATACCTGGAAATAGACCCAGTCTGTGGTAAAACAGTTGCTGGTCCTCTAGAGTTAGTGGCCAAAGTGCCAACAGTAGTGGATATGGTTACTTATGAGCATCATCGTGTAAGATCATCCAGGAAACAAATCATACTGTGTGACCCTAACTGATTATTAGAAAAAGCAAAGAGATATAAGGGAAAAAGGGGAAAGGGAGAAGGGTGGGAACACCCAGAGATAACCAGCCATAGCATCATAAATCTAGAAAGGAACTGGAAGATCACACAAGTATAGATGAACAATCTAGGTCTCCAGAGAAATAATGATCAGTCCCAAAAAGATCAAATCCACTGGAATTTGAAAATCAAGTCATAAGGTACATAAGGTAACAGGTCTACCAGAGTATTTAACAGTTTCTACAGCTGGCATGAATGTGATCTTGTGTTTTTACATTGGTTTAGTGTGCCAAGCCACCTTGTTGTGTATAACTGGTTGTCAGTAGCCTGGTATTCTGTCAACAGCAGCTCCTGACCCTGTAATTCTAGATATTACAAGTAAGGGTCACCTATCATTTAAGTTACTCAAACCTATTATAAATTCATTTTGTGCTGCCTCGCCCCCTCCACTGTTTACAAAAAGCTTGTCTGACAGAGCGACATATATGTGAGGGAGGTGGATTGCAAGAATTGGCACCATGAATGCTTTCTTTAACCTTAATACAGAAATAATTCATTCAATGCAAAGTAAGGTTAAATTGATGGGCTAGATGGCTTGCAATTTTTTTGAATGGCGTTAGAAATTTACTGAATGGTTTTACTTGTGATCTAGGGTTATACTGTACACTCAGACACATTTTGCAGCAAGTACTTGGAGAATTTGCACAGCACACTTGCACAATATGGCAGATATATCCCTAATTTAGATATAAAAAGTCTGTGCTCTCTCTTGTCACTCTGCCTGCAGCTGTCATCTTTTTCTTTTTCTTCGGGCCAAGATCTGTTGAAAGAACTCCACTGAAAAGAAATACCAAGTTTCTTATGAAACCATCACTTGTTAAGGTGCATAGCTTCTGTTTTGGTTTCAGAAGAAATTTTATGCAGTTATTTCTCTTCAGTGGAATGGCCTTTACCCATACAGGTGGTGAGAAGTTTAATATATATTTCTGCTTTACAAGTAAAGCTTTTAAAGATACTTTTAGTTTAGCTTTATTTTGACTTTTGACATTTACAGTGACTTTAAAACAATGGTATGCGGTTCTGTGATTAATTAAGTTTATATCACAATTAAAATTTTGATAGTGGAAGTTTTACACCAGCTTTTCTCAATTGTCTTACCCCTGATGAACCCCTAAAATAATTTTCAGGTCTTATGGAACCCCTGCTAAGTTCAATATATTGGAGTGAGTGAGGTAAAAAAAAAGCCTATTAAATTGATGGCCGGTAAACCAAGAATACTCCCTTTACAGTGGTGACTAGAAAACTACCTTTAAAGAGACCTAAAGACATCCCTGGAATTATGCAGCAGGCTCTGTCAAGTGATGTTGGCCCGAGAACTATGCAGCCATAACCAAATGGGAGGTGAATCAGCTGCAGTTTGAGGAACCAATAGCAACATCTGAAAGAATCCAGGGGTTTCATAGAACCCTGGTTGAGATTGGCTGGTTTAGACTTTCACTAATACCATTTTATTGGCTGACTTCAAATCATTACAAAATTCATAGTTTTGGAATTACTTTTACAATTCTCTAAAAAAAGAGGGACCAAGTCATCTCAAAAGCATGTATCTTTAAAAACTTAATGTGGAATTAATTTAAAAGTAAAAAGAGAAGACACTCTTTTTTTGCAGAAGTGATTTGCTACTTGCCAGTTCACAATCTTCTGTAGAATGTACACTGAGCTTTGCATGTGGAAAGTGTATGACATTTGCATACTAAGCAGTGCATGGGAAGTAACAGCATACCAATCAAAAGGGCCAAAGATCCTAAACCTGGAACATGACTGGGTGAACTAACTATTACAACAACATTTAAATTATTAGGACTGGGCTATCCTTTGCATTTTTTAGTCAAATATAATATCTGTCAGAGGAGTCAACTGTATATTTTTGGACCAAGTAAGATAAGTCATGTTCACTCCCTTCCAGTTCCACTATTTCTGGAGAAGGTTTCTAAATGCATTACAGCAATATAAAGGGTTAAAATGCCACAAAACAGATGTGCCATAGACAATACATATTTATGAATACAGAACAGCAGGCCTAAACCCAGGACGAGCCACAGAGACACTTTCCAAGTTCCATCTCCTGTGCACATGCATAAATAACAGAAATCAGGCTGCAGCCTCCTGTGTGAATATCTCAAAATAAAACAACCAGATGCCCCCTTATCCACAAGAGATTTGTTGCCAGGAGAGAGTGGTATGGCCTTGATTGCAAATACAGCAGCATGGATCATAAGTCATACATCATCACAGTCCTAGCTGCAAATGGAACAATGAGATGCTAACCAACCTGACTTGTCTTACTTTCATCTAAAAAGTGGCTTCCAAATTCTAGACAATGCTTGCTGTAACAGCTAATTTTTATAATCATTTGCACATATTTTTGCTCTGTGTCCAGACCCTTTCATCAGTATAGTTATGCTTAGAGGCTTTAACACATTAAGAATGACCTTTCATTACAATTCATAGTTCACATTAAACATGTCAGTAAGCCCTACCAAATCAGAATATAACTACTTCTTTACTTACTTTACTTTATCCCCCTTTAACAATGCTGCAGATACAGAGATATTTCTCTTGATCTGCTAGAAATCCAGAGTACTCCTAAAGTAAATTTCAAGTCAAAAGGTTTCAGGTTTTGGACAGAGTTGAATAGAAAGGAAAGATTTATTCTCACTTCCTCTAAAATTGACCATAAACACTGAGCAGTTCTAATTCCGCCCAACTCTATCCAAAACTAGTAAAAACTATTCTTGACTTAGCATCCACTTTTTGGGCCTGGTTTATTAAAGCTCCCCAAGGCTGAAGAGAATACACTTTCATCAGTGAAGCTGGGCGATCCAGCAAACCTGGAAAGGATTTGTTCAAATTCATTTGCTATTTGCAACCAAATATATTAAATCCTGCACAAGATCAACTCCAGGTTTTTTGGGTCACCCAGGTTCACTGTTGAAAGTGTATTCTCTCCAGCCTTGGAAAGCTTTAATAAATCAGGGCTTAACTTTCTGTTTGGACTGATAACACCATGCCTATGCTAAAATCACAATTAAAGTCCTTTAATAACACATATGTTCATAATGCTGCACGCTAACTGTAGCACTATAGAGCTGTTCAGTCAAAACAAGCAAACCTTCTGTATCTAACATAGACCAAAGAGACAAGGAGGGCACGTCCCACAATAGTTTATTCATTCTGACTGAGAAAAAGAGGGAACATGTGTCATGTGTGCACTTGTTTTGTATGAATCTGCACTAAATACATTGGACATCCATTCCCATGTATCACAGATTTAGACTCTGTTCTTTCTCCTAGTTGACATTATAGAGTTAATAATCTTTATTTTTTTTTTAATCAGTTGATTGAATAACTGCAGCCATTTTCAGAATATTGTAAATCCAAACAGACTGGGAGCTTGTTGCTGGTGGCCTGTGAACTCAATCAATTTTAAGCACCAGTCTGGTTTATTCATTAAAGTCGCACTGGACGCAAACATTTACTCTTGTTTGGAAAATCACACACATTTAAAGATTTGTTTCACATGGGCAAATTCAATAATGAAAGGGCTGTAAAACCATTGGTAAGACACTAATTAACACTTCAATGTCTGGTAGCTGGCATAGTTGTCAACTTGTATACCTGATTACCTTTTTATTTTGAATATTTTTCAATGGATATTTTAGTCCCTGATAATGTTCTCTTTTTTTTCATAACCATTTACACAATAAAGGTACTTTCTTACCTGTATAATGCATCATTATTCATAAATGGTATCTGGGCTTTTTACATGAATATTTACTGAAGTGCAGTGTTTAAAATGTTAGAGAAGTATTGATTGAAATTTTATATAGATGCAATATCAGTTTATATCATAATATGGGTTTCTGGAGCAATGTTATGTGTAATAATGTATCCCAGGAACTTTTTTAGTGACTGTGTAGGCCAAAGAAAGTTTCCAAAATTATTGGCAACCTTGGGAACTCCCAGAAAAGACAAATATTAGGCAGAGTTAAGGCTTGTGTTGCGTCATTTTTCTCTTCAACAAAGTGGTAGTTACCTCTGCTGGTCTTATAGCTGAAGATTCTAACTGGTAAGATCTTGAATCCCTGTAATCTGTGTACACATAATCCCAGGGACACATGAGAAGCATTCTTGCCCAAAGTTCCAGGTTCTATTGATCAGATAAACTAAAGAGGATATATGAAACTAAGGGGACTCCATATCATAACATTAGATAAGGGAAATTATACAAATGACATGATATTCATGACATTAGGGAAATTTTACAAATGTTATTTGCCTTTGGGTTTCCTCTAGGAAGGCTGCTGTTGGTTTTGCAAGGATAAAGAGATTGCTAGATCCTTAGGGTCATAAAAGAAGTGTGAGTTTGATTGTTCCTGCAAAACAGCAAACATTTGGAACCAGTGGTTACTACCTAACTTGCCATTGATAGACACAAGATCTCTGTTTTATTATCAATTTTTTGGTTACCTGGTATTATCTTTTTTGGTGCCTGTCTCTACCTTGTGCCTCTGATTATAGGATTTCGCCTTTGAGTTTTATTTTTTGTATGGTTTCCTGTTAGTTGCCAAGATCCATGACCAGGGTGAGTAATGCAATCAAACTGAATTCTTCTTGTGGAGGTCTTTTATACTTAGCGCAAAGAAGTCCATGACTACATCTGGTGACATAGAGGGGCTGCAACATTTCTGAACATTTTGCCCAGGTTATGGATCCCACTGAAGTACCATTTTCTAACACTCAGCTGAACCAGTCTTTTTTAGTTAACCCTCTAGCAGGTTTGCATCATTTAGATATTTCAAAACCTAGCTTTATTTTTTACACCAAATCCAAACTACTTGGGGCTTCTGCAGTTTCATTTCTGCCTCCTTTGTTTTATACTCTTGCAGTTATCTCTGTGTTCTGCATTACAGATTTCTCACCTGCACATTATAACATTAATTCCAAAAGACATAAAAGCTATCTAATTAAGTTTAGGTAATAAAAGAAAAGGGCCATATGCCTTGAATGTTTTCAATTTATTCTACTGCAATAGCTGTTAAGGTATATGTTAAGGTTGACTGTATATTTGGATCTTCGATGTAGCAAGCAGCAGGGTGAGAAGAGTCAGGGATCCCACCATATGAATGGTGAAGGATGTTGTGTGGGTATGATGATGGCATATCTATTTACCCAACCTATCTATAACGAGTAATGATGCTACTAACAGTTACAATTATTATTGGAACAATGAAGTTAAAGGTCACATAAAAACACATTGGTTGAGTGCTTTCATACTTCTCATACAGCTCCAATGCAACCTCTATTCTTTTTAAAAGGGCAACTTACGTACCTAAATCCACTTTATTGTGCTGTTCTTGTTTGGGAGTGGGAAACACCACAAACACATCAATATGTTTGACACCAAGTTAAGACTCAACAGTTTCCAGAACTAGACTGTTCTAAAATGTTATACCACTTGACTTAAAAAGTGTGTGTGTATTTGTAAGGCGGCACCTCTCAAAACGCTTTAATTCCCTTTAAATTCAGTTAATTCTGTAAAGATCCTATTATTGCTTATATTTATTTTTTAGATTTTTTTTTTTAAAAGCACAACTATTTTTTTAATGTATCTGTCTTTTAAGTGCTGTCTTTCAGTTATTAGAAGGCATTTTAAAATGTGGGAATTAACTAGTGAATGTTTTTTTCCTCTTTGGGTTTAACAGCCTGACACATTTGAAGTACATTGTTCTCTTTCATTGTTATTTCCAAGGCTGTAGCTAAAAATAATTTTTTTTTCATACGACTGTTTTAAAATAGCAATAGAAGATAGAGTATGTAGGTGCTTCTTTTTAGAGAGTCTGCTGACTATTGCAGCTCCATCTGGCAGGGGAACAATAAGCAAAGCATCCTTTTATGTTATACTTATGAACTGTCTCATCATCCTAATGCAAAAAGGGGGTTAATTTAGGAGTGGCTCCAACACATCTCGCAGGCTCTATAGCAAATGCGCCAAAGCCTCATGTCTGACTAATCGGAAGAATCATATTTCAAGCTCTGCATAGTTTGATCACGAGGTTAATTAATCCTTTCTTGTAGTAGATTAAAATAACAGCGCCTTGTACATTGTCAGTAGGAAGGACAGAACATAAACCCTTGCCCTGTGACCATCACAATTCATTTATACAGTCAGTATGTTAGAGGATGGGAACTTGTTTTATCCTGTTTATTATGTGATGGAACAATGTGATGGAAAATGTTTTGGCAAAAGGAAACAAGAACCTAACATTTAAAATCTAGACTGAGAAGATGGATAAAGGCTAATAATATCTGTTGCAGCTTTTAGTCACCTAACTCTGTTGGAGATTGTATTACCGGACCAGGACCAGCTTACAGTAAAGACCTGATAGGAGACAGCAGGATCTTAAAGTCATCAAAAAAACATACAATAAAAGAATACTAATATTGTAGAGTAGAGCGGTATATACTGCAATCCAACATCATTGGCCAGAAACAAATATGGGGTATTTGTTCTTTAAGCCACTACCTTATGGCCTGTAATTACTGTGGGTGTTATGTAGCCAGTGCAGGATATATGTAGGAAGCCTGTGACATGTGCCTTCTTCCAAGACTCAAGCAAAGTGTCACTCTGCTTGAGTCTTGGAAGGAAGCACATGTCAAAGGCTCCCTACATACATCTAGCATTGAGGGACAAACATTTTTTAGACCTGACCCCCTAACTTCACTCAATGCTGCATGTTGTTGATGCCACCTCTCTGCTTCTTTGAAACATATTCCCTTGAGATTTCAATACCATATTTAAACTGATCACCTCTTCTAAGGACATCTACGCCAAATCTCTTTGAACCAATTTGATTCAGTATATCACACCACCTGGTTTGAATTTCCTATATCCCCTGAAGAAGCCATTGAAACATGTTAGTAACTGGCCTATAGAATTAAATCACACTCATGATATCCTTTGGTTCTTTATATGGACATATTTGATACTGGACTGATGTACCTAAAAACTCAATGAGGAAAATATCAAGATTGTATTTAAAGCTATATGTTCAATAAGTGTGTTCATCATACAATATTTCTTTGTTTTTGAAATAAGATTGATTGATTGATGTACAATCACAAAAAATCAATTTCCCTACCCTGATCCAGGATTGGGCCACAAGTCTCTTTTGTGCTTTTATTGTTTCTTGGAGTTTGGTTCCTGAACTGACCTAACTAAAAAGGTAATTTCGTGGTACCCATTTGTACTTATCTTTTGCTTGTCCTGTTTCAGATTTCTCAGCTTGGTTTGAGGTTTTTTATTTGCTGCTTTCTCAAAGGTTTCTAGTTCTCTCCTCTCAGATGTTTCCTTTTATCATATCAAACAACCATTGACACAATTGGATTGTGGGCACACAAATGGTTAAAGTCAAGGCAAAAGTAGGTCAAACCTTCACCCAGTGCATTACCATTTTCATGTTACTGCAAATCCCTGCAGTGAAATGTGAATGTCATATTCTATGTAGTCAGAAGGTATTACAATTATGGCCTAGAAATAATTTATGGTTAACATAATGTTTATGTGCAAGACTGAGAGAAAGACAGTATGCAATCTGTAAAATGTGTGATGGAAGCATATTTGCATCCTAATTGCACATAGCTCACAATACAGTTATAAATCAAGAGACAAGGACGTATATGAAAGGTAATTAGGTTTTGTATAGAATTGGGCAAAGACAGCACTTTCATAGATAGATAGATAGAATTGGTAAAGGATGTATATATGACTGGATGTGATAAAAGGGTACAAGGTGAATGAATGTGGAAATAGTTGTGTTAGATGGCCAGGTATAATAGGACTAGCAGTAGCAAAGATTGGCCAAACAGAAGGACAAAAGAAGCATGATAAACATTATGCAACAAGAAGGCTTTGTTGAGAGAGATCACAATAGAAGTAAATGGAAAAAATAAAATTTTACTAGAAATGGTTCTCAACCATCATTCAAAGTAAAGACCACGGTGTTGCATTTAAAGCAGAGCAGCTTAGACTTCTTCTATTCTGTTCTTTTACTTAGTCCATTGCATCAGACTTTCAGCATTCACTTAGTTTAGATAGAAGATGCGTTTAGTAAACCTCTGGATGTCATTGCAGCTGAACAAACCTACAACAGTTCCAATGAAAAAGGAAGGTCTGTGGATTGGGTATAAAATTTAAAGCTTCTAAGGTATCTACATAGCAACATTTTTATCTGTGTTTTTTTTTCCTGCATCTGCTAAAATAAAAATAAAAATATTTAAGGTATGAGTAATTTGATGGCAGCCCTAATCTGATATTCTGTTCTTTTGAATGCTACAATATTTATTTCCTGTCTGAGTGTTGGTTTGTTTCTTATGCTTCTTGAATTTAAAAAAAGGAAACAATATCTGCTTGCTTTAAATACTTACTGCTTTATGATTACACTTACTTCTCTGATTCTTTTGTCTTCTTTCTTTGCTCTTTTCATTTCTTACCTCCTGGACTATGGGCAGGGAAGGCCGTATGGTGGTGCTGTCTTTGGTGCTGGGTCTCTCCGAGCAGGACGATTTTGCCAATATTCCAGATCTACAAACCAATGGGTCTCAACAGAACCAGAATACTCAGGGTGAAAAGAGGTAGGGGGGAGCACAAATGTGCCCTCCTTATATGAGGTACAAGTTTGTGTGTTAAGTGTGGATGCAATTGATATTAGGCTTGCCATAGACAGTCCTATTCTTGAGAAGATTTGAAAAATATCTAATAATCTATGAAAATTTAAGAAATGTTTAGCCAAAGTAGGTATAAAAACTGTGAGAGAACAATGTAAACATACAGTTTTTTTGCAATTGTTTCATGCAGGTTTGATGTAATCCCTCACTTGTATAGAAACAGATATCTTTTACTATAATTGCCCTTTGTGATATTGATTGCATTTCTAAGAATTTAGGTAAAAATCCTTTTGACCAGTATTCCCCAAACAATGTGTCGATTACACCTTTAAACTTATAATGCTGCAGTGTTAATCATGAGCATTAAATAATCTTTAAATATTCATCAGATCTTCATTTAATCTTCCCAAGGTAGGCTTGCCTATAGCCAGTCAGTCTTGTTTATAGTCTCTTTGTCACACTCCTATAACATTTAGATAAGGGCAGAGGCTTGAGTGCATGGGATGCCTGTGTATCTGAGTGCTTTGTTGTTAAACTTTACCTAACTGTAATAATGTACCTTATATATCACACTTAGGTTATACATAAGTCATTTACTACTTACTAATACAGGATAATGAGCTTCTGTACCCTCTCACCCCAATTACCATTACTGTAGCGTCATAAATGAATGTTAATTAGTCAAATAACTTGCAAGTCCATGTAACAGACACACATAATTAGAAGAGAAGTGACAGGTAGAACAGACATCATATTGTGTAGGTCATTCCCTTAAGATGTCCTACTGAGTGTCAGTTTGTGGGATACATGTCATTTATTCAAACCCGTAAGTCAATTTAGGTTTTTATATAACTGATACAAGATATGTTAATGATGTGATTCATTAGAGGACCAGTAAACTCAAATGACCAATTTATATTTGCAAAAGGAGATGTTATGCATAGCTCATGCAATGGAGCACCATACACATTGTACAATGTCTCTGTAAGTATGGGGTCCTTAAAAAGAACCTGTCAGACTATAAATATGGGAACTTTTATTGCTACCTTGCTCTCCCACTGACTCACTCTTGTTTTCCTACCTGGAGAGGCAATGTATCTGAAGGTCTGAATCTGTAAAGTCAGACCTCTCTATCTGCATGCTTGATCTACTGTACCACAATGACTATGCTACAGCTTGCTCACGTCAGCAATGACAAATATTATAACAAAAAAAATAATTAAAAAAAGAGTTCCAGCCTGCAAAGAAAAGGATAAACACATACTCATCATGCTGTCCAGAATTCCTAATGCAGGCTTCAAGAGGTTTCTTTACTGACAAATCTTCTATACCTAACACTTCCTGGAAAGTTGAAAGCCTGCTTCCACCACTGAACTCTTCTTTCATCCACCTGCCATTACATCACTACAGGATACAGTGGTGATGTGGGTGCTGCCTAAAGAAATATGGTACATACTGTACTTACCTTGAATTTCCTTAATGTAAAAAAAAATAGGAGTTCAACTTCAGTCTTAGTTTCAGAAACACATTTTTTTTAAAGAAAAAGTGGAAAAAAAATATTATAGTCCGGATATGGCCACTCTTGCAGCATACCATAGTTACACTGATCTGAATCAGTAACAAAATAATTTGTGCTCCCATACCACAATAGCAGCCTCTTGTTTTTCTCTCTATAAAGCTGTCAGCATGATGTAATAGAGTTGGTGCCCGGTGACACTAAACTATAGGAAAGTCTGATCCTGTAATGTAAACTTGATGCTTCCCACTGTACTGCAGGTAAAAGTGTTAAGTGGTTTTGTTTAATGACCACAACAGCTCTACATTTTAAAAAATGTTCACATGCCTTTTTTGAGACTGTCTTCAAGGTCTTTGGAAAGGAAGGCATATCTATCTATGCTAAAATGAACATTCAAATCAAAGGAGGGAAAGAAAGAGAAAAATTTCTGCTTCAGAAAATCAATAATCTACTAAGCAGACAGAAAATGTAGGGTATAAACAATTTATTACTTACGTATCTAATTTTATAAAGGTTTAAAAGATACTGTCTGCACAGTAGATTATCGATTTTCTGAGGCATTTACACACTATGGATACACTATGGACTTTCTTATGCACTTACACACTATGGATACATATATCTCCCATAAACATTGTGTAATTTTAGTTTTTCATTTATCACTTGAAAAATGTTTGTTAAATCTGATACAGTCATTTACTTGATGAGAAATTTCATAGATTGATGATATTATGAACTGAAAAAATCCTTTTGACATACCTATATATATTATTGATCTTGCTGTGTAAACAATGTATTTATTTCAATTTTCTTTTTCATTATTTAATCTCATATGTACATATACAGACCGTTAAGCTTGCTTATTATCATATCCCTGAGGAAGCCCATTTGTGGCGAAACGCGTTGGATTTATTAAACTTTAAGCACGGTCTTCTTCATCACCCTTTTTTGTATATAATATACAATTGAATATACGTTTATATATAATATATATATATTATAAAATAATATATATAATTGAATATATGTATGTACCATGTTACCCATATACTGTGAAGTGTCAAACAGTTAGGTATAGATCTGTCTGAACTTTTTTACTTTACTAAATGTGAAAAAAAAGTTGGAAAAAAAATGTAAATACAACAATTTTGTTCTCAAAACTATCTGGGAGCCCAACACCTTCTTTCCCTCCATGATTTGAATGTTCACTTTAAACTAATTAAAGAGGTGGGTCAACATTCACTGTAAAACTCTAGTAAGGGGAACACACTTCTCTTCTTATCTATCTATGCTAGACTACAAATAAAAACTGACTGCATGATCAGTTATAGAACTATTCACAATCAGTTGCTGTATAATATATATGTATAATGTATATTGAGTACATGGGAACCATGGTGATCTATATACATGATCATGGTTTTTGACGATTACGCATTGTTGTTTACAGTTTGATCTTGATATTTACCACATTTAATTTATATTTTTATATTCTGGCCTAACGGAAAGCTGTCAAAGGAGCTTAGCCCAAAAGCATTTAACCGTAAAGTATTATACTGGTGTCCACTTTTCTGACTATACCCAATGTGCTTTCAGTATTCAAAAAGTATTTGTCCAGACAAAACTATATTTTCTTGACATTGGATGGAGCGAGGAAGAGTAAGGATCGTAGTCGGGTTTATATCAACCAAGGAAGGTATATCTCCAAATCCTGTTCCTTCTGAGAACTTTTTACTAGACAGAAACTAAAAAGAATTTCTTTAGCAGAGTAGGTATAGGGTGGAGCCACTGTCAAAGTTTTTACTTTTGTCTGTGTGCCTGTTGCAGATTCCCAGAATGTTAAGCAGTAAGGGTACATCCCTATGTATGATACATTGCTTCATAGTATGTTGGTGCTATATAAATACAGTTTATAATCTCTTTATCAAAGCTCCAAGTACCAGTAAAAACCTGGAAGTTCTAAGCCTCCCTCCTCTATTGAAAAAATTAGACTTCTTTGCAAACATATCAGTAACTTTAAATTCAGAGTGAAAACATTTCTGGCATACCACAATTATTATTGGTTCATTGTGGAATATAAATTGAATTCAAAAGTGGCATCCTCTTTTTTTGGATTGCTTTTGTAAAGAAAAACGTCTTACAGGTGATTACATCCTAGACCCCTCCAAGGTATAAAAAACCTTTCTAACCTACTGTGATTGTACTTTACAACATGCTATTAGGTAGGGCCACTGTAAAGATGCTTGTGAATTGAAAAGGCTTTTTTAGCTCAATCACACCTTACTAAGTGTCAATAATTGCCATTCAGAGGTCAGTATATACTGTAAGTCTGTCCCTACCTTGAAAAATAACACTGCATACACCAAGACCCAGTCAGTGGCAGCTTTCTAGTTAAATTATCTTTAGCTAGGAGGTGTGAAAAGAAAAGGAGACATGTGGCTGAAAATGCTTCTCAGAGCACTGTGTTAATTAAGTGGTCCAATTTTCACTCTGAGGTTATTTTTATTCTTCCTATACCTCACTACATATATTAACACATTTATGCTGTCATTGAACTGCAGTCTGTCACACATATTTTCCAAAATTAAAACAGAACAGAAAAAGAATCTCAATCTGGAGTCAGCATGGGGGAAATAAATGACGTACTTGAGTCTCAATTCCCTAACAAAATGTGGGTGGTAATTCTTCTTAAAGCTTCAATATCTGCTGATGATGTTATGACATCTCTATTAATGAGAGACATTACAGACAATTCAGACACCTTGTTATAGTTAGAATAACATATGAAATATTGACCCAACTAACAATGTATTGCCTAGACTTGTACAGTGTGAAATACCCAACATGATCAAAATCAAAGGTAGTGGCAAACAAAAACATATTGGGATCAGTTTTTTTTAATGGTAATAAATATATAGTTGTAATCTGCACAGTCATTAGGCCTAATAAAAAGAGCTTTTCCCAAGTATACATTTTTAGACCTGATTGGTGACTGTTGGATAGTAAAAGCTCTTCTTGTTTGGGAGAGCTGTGTACAAATGTGCAGTTATAGCAGGAACAAATAAATGCTGTACGGACAGGGCTGTTTTTTCTATGGAGAGAGAATGGGGGAAGACAAACAGGAGATGTCCTGCTGCATGCTTTCCACTGAAAACAACAGGTCTGAATAAAAAATCTAGGCTCCCTATATAATGATTAACAGGCTCTGATGAGTCTTTGAATCAAAAGTTTATTATCATATAGATTCCTGAGATGCCACTTGCTGACATTTATCTCAGGCTTCCCAGTGTTTTTATATATCTTTTGTATATGGGGAGGCCTAAAATGAACAGTACCTACAACTGGTACTGGAACTATCACATTAATAACAAAGGGAGGTCCCTGATTACTGACTGTGACCTTCCTCCATCCCTTTTTAGCTTTGTTGTAGCTTTATTGTTTGTATAGTAACTGTAATATTTTTTTTTTGCTGTTAATATAAGAAATGTTAACTGCCCTGCATACGTGCTGGCATTATCACACTGAATGAGCATTTGCATTTCTACCACAATGTCATTATCCTTCAGGCACTCAGTGGATAATCATCACTACTGACAAATGGAGGTTTTACAATAAATGTGTTGAAAACATTTTGTTTTATTTGGAAAAGATGAAATACAGGACTTCTGAACATAAACCGCTATACAGATTTCAGATAGACAAAAGATTTTTTGTGATCGTTTCCAGTGACAGATGAATTTGTACACTGCACATACAAAGCTGTTCTGTTCTATGGAGTGGGGAGGATGGGTGGTGGCATCCCTCAGAATTCTCCTCCATTGCAAGTAGTCCTTCCTGATCATTCATTGATAATTATTCTCTGTTGGCGATTCTTCCAGGTTCATGTGCTTCAATATTAGTAACTGGTTCTCCAACAGGAAATGTGTTAGTGAATGTCAGATTCACTGCTTTATAAACAGACCTCATTGTGTTTATCCAACGAAAGTTTAAGTTCACTTACTGTTAATTGACTTTGTATCTTTGTACTTTTTAGTCTTCTTTTATGTTTCTCTGTTCATTTTATTCAAACAGCTCGGGTAGCTATTGTCATATGCATATTGATTGATTGCAATGCATTGTGAAACTTGTCTTTATTTAGTTCTTTTATTATGAACATCATATTGTGGGAGGTGTAATCTCTGTTGTATTCTGATTTGGCTGCTAGTGATAATGCTTCCACTAAACAAATCATGTGGCATGAAAAATGTCACCAAGCATCTCCTGCGATCTTTGTTGGCTATTCATGTTCTGTAAAGTAAGGAGATTGTTGGCAGCTGGCCTAGATTGCTCTTACCAAAAATTCATATCTTCTTTAAATCCTGGTTCTTCCAACAAATGTGACAGTGTTTTCTTGCAGCCACAGAATTTTAGCTTATTTCTAGAAGAGTTAAATTCTGTTTGCAGCTCTGCTGCTAATTGCTTATTAATGTGCATGGTTGACCAAACCTGCTTGTAATCCTAGGAGATTTTCTGCATGAAGCGTCAAAGGATTATGCTGAAGCTGTAACCCCTTTATTCCAATCCTTTGCCTGATTGAGGGATTTGATTCATGAGATCATGGAATTGGTGTGCATTTCTATAGCCTTTTTTTTATTGCCCTTTCCAAGATCATACTGACATGGGGTAAAGAAGAATTGCACAATATGCTATGTATTTCTATTAGATTAGCTTCCATTGCACTTAGCAAACATACTGATTAATGATGCATTATTAATATGTTATTATATCCTATTAAAACGTCCAAAATGTTTTGCTGTACCTTTTTATTAAAAGCACATTTTCAGTTTTCTCATAAGCAACTCACTGTATGGCCAATGCATTTCTCTGTACCCTGCAGTTTATCCATCTGTCCACATTGATTTTCCAATAAGGAAAATCCTTGTTGACTTTAAGGGTTTTAATACCCCAAACCCAATATATTGATGATAGGCATGGCACAGCATTAAAGTTAAAAGTCAACCAAAGTCTTCATAATATTTTTAAAGATATACTTGAAGTCAGTATAATATAAGTAAGCTTATCAGTGTGTGCTAATATATTAACATTGTTTCTGTGTATGCTTTAAAATTATATTTATACATACAAGACCATTATATATACAATATAATATAAAAAAATTTTATGGTATATTTATTATCTCTACTTGCTGCTTTGTAGTACAGAAATGTGCCTTAATAAACCTTTTATCCTATTCCAGATTTAGAACACATGGTCTGTCTGCAAAAACAGACTTTCTGCTGTCTCCTAAAACATTTACTATTAATACTTCTGGTAGCCAGAGATCTAGGCTGCTGAGCTTAATGATCACATGTGAAATGTACTTATTTTACTCAAAATTGTAATGGAATTTGGTTAGGAAGAAATGAGAAGTGTTGGTTAATGTGACTTAGTCACTACAACTCTCACACCGGTATACTTCCTATAAACCAAACCAATTTGTACATTTCAGTGTTTTTTGATTCAGTAATAACTTTGATAATTTTTAAATAACTTTTTTTATTGTGGACAAAAAAAGCCTTGCTTTTAGTGATATTAGTTTGTAAAATTTTTTATTCTCTTCAAGTAATTGATAAAAACATAAGAAAGCTAAAACAGGCACTTTTTTACTACTTTTATCAGTTTAGTTAAAAAATGTTTAGTGTTCTGTATTTTTCTTTTTCCTTTCAAATATCACATTAAAATTAGAATTCTGATACAAATGCAAGGTATTTATAAAAGAAGTAAAAGTCTTTTTTTTAATGCAACACTTAAAATAAATTAAAATTAAATACTTTTCAATAGTAATGCTTTGAAAAGTGGAAATATAAAAAAATATCAGGAAAATAACTGCTGAGGTTGAAGGGAATAAAGGAGTTATTTATAATAAACTAGTCAAAGAGATAAAAAAAATATTCTAAATAACACATTTCTTTTTTCTTGTTAAGTTGCTTTAACTGTTATGATATGCGGAAGGAAGCTCACCTTTTTTAGCTGCAGATGAATGGAAGATTTTAAATGTAAATGTAAAAGGTAACAATAATGTTACTTGGTATATCTGATAACTGCATCTGAACAGTGTTTAGAAACACTGGGCTTGATTTATTAAAGCTCTTAAAGACTGATTACACTGGTCAACAAACATTTTCTTGCCAAACAGATTAGAGTCATTTTAGGTTATGTTTGATGCACAGATTTCAAATAAGGTATTTTGCTAGATTGGCTCTTTTGTAATAATGACCTCAATACTTACCTAATAGAAAACTAATCAAACATGAAAATTATGCAAAATTTAACTAGATATGCCTACGTATACAAAACTTTTTTTTTAAATAATTATTGTCAATATAATAGTATATTTTATATTCAGTATATTTACATAACTAATCACAAAGAAGTAATTGAAAAACTCTGTATGAATTCCTTTTATGCTGATGATCAGGACAATCACGTTGAAGGCTCCAGCAGTCTGCCATCATGTGTCTATCCCATCTGACATGATACATTTCTTCCATCACCTTTATATCTTTATGGCACCTCTCCTTGTTCCTCACTGAAATCGCCAAGGTTTTCTGGAAATTTTTGCAAATGGCTGTGGAGACAGTTCAGTTCAGATAGTTCAGAGCTCTAACAAATTGCTTCATTAATCCGAACTTTATGTGTGGTGGAGGGAAAATTATTTTTCTTTGTCAAGGATTGGCTCGTTAATCATGTTAGCTGCACCTTTTTTCAAGTTTTCCTTTGGAGGCCATGTCACTTTTTTCCAGTCATCCTGCTTTGCTCTACTATCCCACAAGCAGATGAAACATGAGTACTTTGTCTATCCACTTTGCTGTCCAAGTAGGAAGTTCACCATTTTTAAATCAACACATATGGACCATTGGTGTTCATGATAGCAAAGCTTTTGTAAGACCATTTTGATCTTTTCATATTCTTCTTTAGTTTTGCTGAGTGACCAATTGGAATTGATACATAGCAGTTTCCATCATGCAGTAAATCCGTCTTCTGCTCGGTATTCTGGTACTCTCATATGGGCTAGTAGTCCAGGGTTGCTACAACAGTTTCCATCTTCACTGAAATATGGTAGGAGTGTCACCTCTCTTGTCCTCTAAACCGTTTTTTAACTTCCAGTCTCAGACAGTTCTTTTCTTTTAGCCTGGATACTAAAAGTTCAGATGCTTCCTTTGACAGACTTAGGCCACGTATTAAATCATTGCACTCTTCTCAAAACTGCTGGTTTGATGAAACTCTTATTATTCACTTCCACTACTAACTCCTGGATTACAATCCAAACCCTGTATATCCTCCATGTCGGATACAGGAATATCAGGGAGTGTACTGAACACTGGTATGGGAACATCGGCACCATGCAGCACAGGTACCGTGTTTCCCCGATGATAAGGCAGGGCCATCAAATAAGACAGCCCCCCCTTTTTAGGTAAAAATAAAAAATAAGCCCCCCCCCCCGCAAATA
>NC_092866.1:44689557-44699758 GCF_032062135.1 Pyxicephalus adspersus | reverse complement strand
TGTTCATGATAGCAAAGCTTTTGTAAGACCATTTTGATCTTTTCATATTCTTCTTTAGTTTTGCTGAGTGACCAATTGGAATTGATACATAGCAGGAACTTCCAGTCTCAGACAGTTCTTTTCTTTTAGCCTGGATTCTAAAAGTTCAGATGCTTGTTTTGACAGACTTAGGTCACGTATTAAATCATTGCACTCTTCTCAAAACTGCTGGTTTGATGAAACACTTCCTTCATATTCACTTCCACTACTAACTCCTGGATTACAATCCAAACCCTGTATATCCTCCATGTCTGATAGAGGAATATCAGGGAGTGTAGTGAACACTGGTATGGGAACATCAGCACCATGCGGCACTGGTCGTCTTGCTTATTCCAAATCAGGGTACTCCCATTTGTTTTTCTTGCATTGATTGAAACCTTTTACATTCACAGCACATAAATAACAATCATTATGTTATTTTTGGGCTCTCCCCATACCATAGGTACACCAAAATATGCAGGATATGCTTGTTTCGCAAATTCTGTAATGTTTCTTCTCTGTTTTTGCTGAAAATATTCACCATAAATGTAGCAAAATGCATTAGGGTCATTTAAACAACATCTTCTTGAAGAACTCATATTTCTGTAAAAAAAAACGTATGAATAAAAAAAAGGCAAATTAAAGTTTCATGAAAATAATGCTACATTTAATATATAAAATGCAAAACATTGGTGTAAAAAAAGATAGATAATTATATGCTGTGTTAACATTTGTTGTTGGTAAAATCGTCTATTCTGATTCCTATATCACAGAAACTAGAGCCAATGAAACTGATGTCATTTCTAGATTCAGCAGACCTGAAATACACTAAATATACTGAAAAAAACCTTGGCAAGTGAAAAAAATATTTTTGTTGTTGAGCTGTGCTATCATGAGTAAACCTGGGTGATCCACAAAACCTGGAAAAGGATTTCATAATTTGTTCTTAGTTGGCAAATTCTTTAAATCCTGGACCGACTCCCCATTCCTGATTTGCTGAATCACCAAGTTCACCTACAATAGTCCATCTTCTCCAACCTTGGAGAGCTTCAATAAATCAGGCCCCCTGTGTCAGAAAGTAATCTTTTTGGCAACAGTAGCTGTAATAGCTGCTGTATTTACACAACTGCTGGCCTTGTACTTCAATAAAGTTACAACAACTGGTAAGCAAAAGGTACACATGAAATACCAAATTATTTTAATGATACACTTTTTTTATGACTGATTCCCATTTTTGTGATTTGGTAACACAATGTTATTGGTATTATCAAACAGTGTTTATATAGCGCCAACATATTAGGCAGAGTTGTATATTAAATAGGAGTTTGCAAGTGACAGACAGATACAAATAATGACACAGGAGGAGGAGAGAACCCTGCCCAGATAAGCTAACAATACATGGCCCTCGATGAGGTACATTGTACATCCATTCATTTTAAATGTCACTTTACCCATGCACCACAACAGTACTGCATTTCATGCACACCACAACCCACAATTGTCAACAAATTTTTTTTGAATATTCACAGTTGCTGTGATTATTCAAAAAAAAAAAAAAAAGCTGAAGGTCCAATGCATTTCTGTATGTTGTCACTCTATCTAAATTGGCAGCCTTATCACAGCACATTAACATGCTGCATTACTGAAAATTGTAGTGGAGCTTTTTCCTAATTCATAGAACATGCACTGTGGTGCCCCGCAGATTAGAAGTGTTTAACAATAACAGTGGGTTAGGATGCCATTTGAAATGAATGTCACCACAAGCACTATAAGTGTGATGCACAGTGTAAAATGTACAATTCTATACACATTACCTTGGTGTAAAGGGGCTTTAATACCAGATGTAAAGTGCTGAGCTGCATCTGATCAGTACTGAGATTAGTGCTTATCACTCTCTCCTGGTTACACAAGTGTAGGTGGGTCAATCAACTTCCACAATCATTAAATTTCAAATCACTCCAAAGCTGATGTCAAATGGACACTGTATCTGTCAATTAAAGGATTCCATTAAATGACCCCATAGCCTTCAGGGTTACTTTTTCAGATTATATGACAGGAACGCAGAGATTACTATAGCACCTCATAGCTGCACCTCATGACATGCCAATGGAAAACATTTCAGTTTCTTACTGTATAATCAGACTTTAAATTAATTCACTCATGGAAATGAATGCACGTGTCTGAAATCACCAGGACTCAAATACTCAAATTTTTTCACAGTGCAGATTTAACCCTTGTTGGCATTTAGCTCATTTAGTTAGTAATAGAGTTCAGTTAAAGCGGCACTATACTTGGTAATGGGTGGTGAGCTTCTGCAATAATTGATAAGTATGCACAGCATACTTACCGAATATTTCACAAACCTACTCTGTACTGTCGTACTGCAGCAATGACAGGTTAAGGACTTGTCATCCCTGCATTCTAGACAGCCACCATCTTCACCGCTGGATCCACTGCGGACTTTCATGGAAATGGCAATCTTGTTCATTCATTGGATGATGTAACCCCTGCACGTGTGGCTTTGGCTTTGAGTGCCTGTGGCTGGCTTTGAGCTTTAACAAAAAACTCCAGGTGCCAGGGAGATGGTTTTTAGACAAAAGAGACATTGTGTGTCTCTTTTGTCAAATAGTACTACGTCCTTTTGGCTTTTTGTTTTTTTCAGTTTAGATCTGTTTTACAGACATGTCAGACTTTACCATCAAAATACTTGTTACAACCAAGCACTGGAGCCAGGATAGGGATTATAGCCCCTGGAACCTACACATTTTAAGTAATCAGTGGCTGCTCCCATCTTCCTGTCATAATAGGTTCACTTTAAGTAGGTAAATTGTAATGTTCAAATAGTGGTAAACCATGGCCACCTATAGGTAAAAAATTTTCAGTGATATGACTGCTGTAAACTGATAAAAGGTGAAAAGTGATTGGTTGCTTGGTTACTAGATTCTGCACATTATTATTGCTTTCTGGACTGTCATACTGAACAAGCTTTTTCTAATGCGTGATTTTGCATCCTTTTAAAGATAACCTAGGAAAATATGCTAAAAAATGTATCATAGTGAAGATAAATAAGATAAAATAAAATGATTTTTTCTGATCGGGAAAAGAACATATATCTATGGGTTCTCTACAACCAGAGGCATACCTAGAGGTTGGGAAAAACGGCACCACATAGTCTAGGATTGGGGAGGGGGGGGGGCAATAAAATGTAAAACACCAAAGGCTGAATCTTTACAGCTTCTGCCCTGAAATGTGCAGCCCCCCACCCCACACATTTGCTCAAGTGACTTTAAAGTGGAACTAAACCCTTGTATACTGACCTGTCTCCCATTCTGCCACAGGCGCCATCTGTTTTTTTTTTTCTTCTCTTGTTTAGACATTCAGCCATATTTTTTGGCTAAACCGGGTTGACGCAATTCCCACACAGGCCCATGGGAGTTCATTCAGTGCCCATCAGTTGCAGGGGAAGCCGGGAAGTGCCGGATATCCTGGCAACTATTTGATGACAGCTAAGGCAGTGATCAGGCAGGAGAGTATGTTTTATTGCAGGAGGGTCACCGCCTGCCCCTTTCTGCAGTAAAATCCTGCCTGATCGCACAAGCTTAAAGTGGAACTTTGGTTCCATTTTACATCTATCTGGATATTAATATTTGAAGGTTTATGGTGTGTACTTTTATCTGACTGTATCTTCTCCTTTGTGTTAATAGTTGATTTGAGCATTAATGGGCAGGCGCACTACTAATATCTAGGGATGGTAAGTGAGATGCAGAAATTTTCATTTTATATAAATTGCACTGACCTAAATCTGGACCAATCAAAATTAATACAGGGAAATATAGGATTTGGTTGGCTCAATTAGTGCAATTTACATGTAATTTGAATTTTTTTTCCAATGTTTTCTCTGAGACGTGGTGTGCAATTTTAATTTTGCATGTTGTGCTGACTATATAATGCTCTCTTGTGGCCACTGGTCTTGGATCTGCAATGTAATTTGTTCAAATTTTTTAAAGCCAATTGATTTTTGCACAGGGATTGTTGCAGCATACCCTATGTAGAAAATGTAACCTTTACCCTCTGTTGCAACAACCCCAATGCAATGCATGTTGTATAGGTAGCACTGACAAATAGAATGTTGCATCACATAATATGATGAAAAAGGTTTTAGCATATATGCTAGATAGATTGCTGCATGGATGTGCCAATTATTGCAACAATTTATTAGCAATTACATTTATTTAGGTATTTTCTTATTAACACCATTAACTACAATAAATATTTAGGTATTGAAATTAAAAAAATAACAACTAAAACAATATTAATTTAATATGTTTTAACTGTGTTTTATTGGACAAATAGTTTATATAACTTTCTTACTTTTATTAACAGAGTAGAAATTGTTGCTTTAAAGATCTTTTAACATTTTATTTATGTACAGTATTTATTTACTGGTCTATATATTCTATTGCCCAATTTCAATTTTACTTATAACACTGCCACCGTCCCTAAGAGAGTTCAATCATAAGTATCAAAAATATCAAAGTATGTGACTTTAATGGCAGTTGAATATCATAAAATTCTCATATTTTATTTACATCATTTAAAAAAAAAGTTTGTTTTTAAAATCATACATGCCTCTTTCCATTGTGAAAATTCAGGGAAAGTTAAATAACATCATAACATACATAAGCTGAATACATTGTACACAAGTATTAATTCTGATGTTGGTGATCACCCAAAAGTTATTTACTGATGACAAGTAGCTAAATGATTCCGGCTGAAGGAGAACAGTCTGTTGCCTTTTAAGTGATGTATCTGACAACTAATCAAAAAAAACTGAAAAGTTTTATCAAAACCTTCTAAAAACCATGGTCCTGCTACATAAATGAAAAGCTACTTTTTTGACAGGACTATTGAACTTACAATTAAAATGTATAAGCACAGAATTTATCACGAGCTAGAAATGTTTGGTATAACATTCTATAACACAAAACATTTGTTTTTAGCTGCTATCACATGTACCTGACAGCATGCCAGTAGATTAAATTGTGGCAAATGTAACAATAACTGATATATTCCTTTACTTCAAGTAAATTCAGACATGGAATAGAAAGCACATACCAGAGAAAACATTGAGAATGAGACATTCTCCCTGTGTCTTAACAGAATTGTCAATGAGTAGTGATCTTCTCAGTGACTACCCATTACTCTGATTTGCTTATAATTGGAATGTAGTTAACCTTTTAAATCCTGGAGATAGAGCTGTGCTCATTTCCTGTGCAGAAAGAAGAAATGAGGAATGATTGGGTAATATTCTGCATAAAGAACAAAGAGCATTTTTTATAGGTGTACATTTATCTTTAATGCTCTGTAAAGTCTACTGCGCATTATATGGTTGCTGTCACTCATAACTCCTTTAAGATGTCAGTTGTATAATGGGAATCTATAGATGTATTGAAAGATAAATCTCACTTGCTACTAAACCTATAAAAACCAAAGAAAAGACTATCTTTTTTCATTTGTAGCATTGATTTCCCTTAATTAATGGGCTTTTCCTTTTTCATTAATATTCTTCAGCCATCATTCTTGATATGTCAGACTGTAAATCACAATTCTTATCTGGGTAACAGTTCCTATGGGTACTAGAAGTGACACTACAATGAAATGGAAATAATTCTGACACTCCTAGTGACATCAGTGCCTCTGTTCTTCATCTTCTGCCATAGATGCTTTTTGACGGCATAGTATCTTCCTGGGTCCTGTCTGCATTTGAAAGCAAAATGCTGCTAGTGTCACATGACTATACCGTGGGGGTATACTACAGGGATTCCTCCTCCTTGGCTGACTATTATGAAATAGCATCCAAAATATTCTGATCATAAAATGTGATTTTTTGTAAAAGTTTTTTAATTAATGAATTGAACTTCTATTCCTTTATGTATTTATTTAAACTGACAGCAGGTTTTGAAATCAGGAAGTTTATAGTTTTATATGCTGCCTAAAACCAAGAGGTCTGTGCTTTGGCAATGTTGAAAGCAGTATATAAAGTCAATTCTCCATGACCAACTACTCCCATACCTTACTATTTCGGGGGTAGGATGGAATAGTAACATGCTCAAATTATGTACTAACTTGAACAGAGACCCCACATTTCTGGCATCCTAGGACACTGTAGGTGATAACTGAAAGGAACGTTTGAATTTACATGCTTCCAAAATCCACTGCAATGTTTTATTACTGTGTTTCAGTGACCCTTTCCAATTTATTTATTTTTTATGCAATTCAATAAAAATAAATGTCCTAATAACAGTGAGAATTAAGGGCTTTCCTTTTCAGTAACATATATACAGTAAGTGTGTTTATTTTTCCTTTGAACGGCTATAATCGCTAAGTGAACCTTAGGCTAATGTTTAAAGCCTGGAACTGTTTATTTGTTGCAGTGTGTAATGCAACCATAGTAAAATCTATAAACATATGCAGACCCATAATGTATAAGTAACTGGATGTCAACACAGAGATTGATGGGGTAAAATAAAGATTCTTGAAATAGTAGCGTGCCTGGGGAATGGTGGAGGATGGGTTGTATTTGCCCTTCTGAGATTAAATTGACCTTGAAATATAACATACGGTATCTTTTTACTAATATATTCCTCTGTCCCCTTTTAGTACTGATATTATGATTCACATGTATTCATGCTCTGGTTGTCCAGGAAAAAGGTGACTGCAATTCTGGATCTAGGGATTAAGTCACGTTTAGTGGTTTCATCAAGTTATTTAATTACGGGTTCTAAACCAATGGGAGTTGTTCCCAGGGGGTACTTCAGATTCGTTCAAGGGGTACTTCGATATCAGTAAATGCATGTATTTTTTATTGTATTATTCTGATGTAAAGCTCCAGTGCAAACTGTTTCATTGTGACAGTTTGGATTTTTTTTTGCATATGTAAAATGTGTATGAAAACCATTATCAGTAGAAATTTTGACAGATTGGAAAACAGAATTTTATTTTGCTAACATTTACCTGCAGACCAGGAATAGTAATAGCAATTTACCCTGTTTAAAATGTATGTAAAAAAAAAAAAATCATATATACTATGAAGTCTGTCACTAGAATTCCCACATGAGTTTTTTTGCCTTTTTAAGTATCCTCTGTAAAACAGGTTTACTGCTGCTGCCCCTAGATTCATTATTGTTCAGATTCGTTTAACAGGGTGACAATGCTCAACACTTTTTATTTTCAGTAAAAATGCGCACAACAACTTTTACACCCTGTTAACAGGATAGTGGGTATACACTGTTCAGTGTCAACACAATTACCAGTTTGCAATACTGGTCACTTTAGTGGTCCTTTAAAGCAAATTTTAGGTCACATTTTAAAATGTGCTAAAAAACACACTTTTTTTATGACAAATAATAAAATGCTCCTATCTTTTTGTCAGCAATCTTTTTTCGCACTGGAGTGCTGTGGAAGCTAAGTATCATAATGTACAAATACGCTTTACATATTTGCATGTATGACACAAAAGATGACCGGCACCCACATGCACTGACTTCAGTTCCTCTTTGAATATGGCTTAGAAATACATTTGTAAATAAATCTGTTGCAACTTGGGGCATGCAAAGGACTAACAGCCTAAAAACACTCGGGATGCAAAATGAAGGTCAGTATGTGCATTGTTTGGGGTACATATTAAAGTGAGCCTGTTGCTTTTACCTACATTATAGGTAAAGTTCATATACACTTTAAGCATTAGTCAAGAAGCCAGCCAGTCAGATAGACAGACTTTTTATTCAGCCAAAGTTAATGCCATTCCATATACTCCCCCCCATTGTTTAAAATGCTAACCACAGAGCCAGCACAGATGCCCTCCCATTAACTGTTAATTGTTAGAAAGCACTCACCTCTGATTTACATTAGCCTGCCCGATTATGGGTGGAGGAGGAAAGTGGATGGCACTTGATTATTACAAAAACAAGCATTCCTGATTGATGTTTCATCACTATATACTCCCTGTTCACCTTTTTAGGTACACCTTGCTGGTACCCAGTTGGAGCACGTTTTATCCTCAGTACTCCTGTAATTCTTTTCAGCATATATTTAACAACGTGGTGGATTTTATTCCATACTAACATTATACCATCACACTCTGGGTGTAGACCTGTGGGCTGTCTATCAATGGTGCTTTTTTGGAATGAGATCTGGTGACTGCGGAGGCTTTTGTGTACTGTCATTGTCATGTTTAGGGAACCAGTTTGTGATGGTTTGATCTTCGTGTCATATCGCTTAATACTGTTGGAAATAGACATCAGAAGATTAGTGAACTGTGGTCATAAAGGGATAGACACAGTCAGCAACAATACGGTGGTAGGCTGTGGCATTTAAACTATGCTCAGTTGGTAATCGGGGCACAAAATAATGTACACTATTACATTGTCACCACCAGCCTGAACTGTTAATGCAAGACAGGATGGGTCCATGTTTTCATGTGCGTGATGCCAAATTTTGACCCTACGTCTTAATGTTGCACCAGAAATTGTGATTCATCAACATTTCTCCAATATTCTCTTGCCGTATTTTGGTTAGTCTGTGCAAATTGGACCCTCAGGTACCTGTTCTTAGATGACAGGAGTAGCATTTCATTGTTACTGTCTTGTGCATTTAAAGTTACCTCTTAAGTGGCACTAAAATTAGCCCCCAATTTTGGTGTGCTTTGTGTGCCATTATTAGAGGTTTTTATTTGGCTGGCTTACTCCTAAATTGTTTATTATTTTACAGGTATACATGCCATGTACTTACATGTTGTTCTCCATACACAACACTTTTTCAAATATTTTCAACTGTAACATACTTATAGGACTTATGCCTGTTCTCTACTACAGCCACTGCTCTACTACAAAAACAGAGGTTTGTAATAGAGACTTGCTACCTAAAAACATAAGAAAGGCTTCATATTAATCCCCCATTGCACAATTATATGCACTTTGAATATGAGCTTATTTTAACATCCAATGAAATATTTATAACATTGCACTTGTACAAAAGGAATATTCTTTCCATTGTACAGATTGTACCAGAGGATTGCTGTGGTTATATGTATAGAAGTGTAGAAAAGGCCACTGGCTATGCTGAGAAAGCTGTAAGCTGCTTTTTTAGTACAGACAGCCCAGTAGCATTCAGCAGCTGCTGTTCAAGGCCTGGGAGATGATATGAACATGATGATCAGTACAAATTGCTGAGGTAGACTACAAAATAGTACATTTCCAGCTGGGAGAGGATACATGTGCACAGCCCAGAGGGGTTATCTGGAATAGAGAGATCTAGACAGGCGGTTTTGCTAAATGTAAAATTTGTCAGAATGGACGGTGCCTTTTAGCTGGAATGCTCACGGTTACATTTGAGCTTTAATAGTCTAATAATTGCATTTTATGTAATCTAATATATGGTTAAATATAGACTAAGCAAACATAGTGAGTTTGTGCTTGGGAATTATGCACAGGCAATGCGAATCAGCCTATGTTTCTAATATTACAATCAACTAACATAAAGAAAAAACATAGGCAAGTTACATAAACTCTGTCAAGTGTTATTTTATCTACGTCAAACTTGTAAAGTGGACCTGCCTTTATGTAGGAGATAACCCTGGAGACTGGGAACATTAGTCAAATTAAGAAATAGAATTTGATTATTAGGAACTCCAGTGTAAATGTAAAGCAGTAGCAATCACTAAAGATAACCAGTACAGAGGGTTTGGGGGCTATCGCTGTGATCTACTCAGAGTTTTTATGTTCTTCCCATATCTGGGGTCTCCTCTTTTTGATTAGGTTTTCTAGCTTTACATAGAACAGAACAGGACTTTGTGTATAGCACTCATTTTCTCCACTGGAAACAATCACAAAGGACTGTATGGGGCTTACCAGATACTGGTGACCAATAGAACAAAATTTGTAGTATGAACGTTTTATGCCTAAAGTTGCCAATAGGGGGGGATTATGGGCAAGAAATTTGGGCTTTACCAACGTATTTTTGGACAGTTTGCAGCTGTGTACTTACCGTATTTTTCGGACCATTAGACGCTCCGGACTATAAGACGCACCAGGTTTTCCCACAAGGGAAAACAAGAAAAAAAAAATTGATTTAATTTCCCCTGAGATCCAGCGTGCTGCACTTGTGCCCGCCCATGAAGGCGGCG
>NC_092866.1:44686591-44689076 GCF_032062135.1 Pyxicephalus adspersus | reverse complement strand
ATGCCCCTGTACCTCTGCATTCGGACCATAAGACGCATCCTGATTTTCCCCCCACTTTAGGAGGAAAAAAAGTGCGTCTTATGGTCCGAAAAATATCACTTATCACTTATATCGGTATCAAAAAATATCGGTATATCACTTTAGTAGGAGCATGAAATTGTAAGCTTTATGTACTTTCCCTTAGCTGTCCCTCCAGCTTTATTGTTATTTGCATGATATTGTTGATTTTAATATAGGAATATTTACAGATATTTACAAAAATATATGAATATTTTGGGGTTGTTAATAATTTATAATGAAAACAGCTTCTTTTTTCCAATTATCACAAAGTACCTGTATACAAGTGAAAAGGAAACAGACTCAAACTAGATCATGCTCAGGGGACAACCAATCATCAAGATCTGCAGGGTGTTAATTGAGCCTATGACATTTATAGGGCTATATTTTAGTCTCATACTGCCTGCCTTGTTATGGCATTTCCTACTGTGTGCTAGGTAACACAGCTCTGCTGAGTGCCACACATTAGTGTGTCTGATCTGTCATACTATGTAAAACAAATACCACAGTGTGTAAAAAAGCACGTTTCATTAAGTTAGTATACTTGGCTGTCTGCATCAGGTGATTCAGCAAAACAGAGTTTCATTTATACAGTATATACTTGTATATAGCTAGAATGTGTTATTACGTTTACATACCTATTACATATTCCTATCGTATCTAAGGCTATTGATCCAGGATTAAAGAGTAACAAAATAAAAAAATAAAAAAAGTAAAAGATAAAATAACGAAATCGGCTTCCGCTGGAACTGAAGAATCTCCATCCAGAGATTTTCCCCTCAGTACTTTTTATCTTTCACTCTTCTCTGTGGTTTGATGGCCGACATCACTCAAAAGAACTTCCTCTGATCTTACGTAATTTTAAACCTACACCAGCCTCTGAATGGACAATGAAAGTGGAAGCAGTGCATTAGCTTAGTATACCTCAACTCAAAATCCAATGTAGTTTTTCTAATGTACAATTTTCTATATGTCAAAGTAACTGTATCTACAGAGTTTTTTTGTACAGATAGAAATCTCAATGTACACTGACATCATGAGACAGGGAAAGTAATAATACACATTAAAATTCTTACCTTTGCTAACATCTCTTATTACCGAGTAGAAAAGGTAATAAGGAACCAGATTTAGTTGCAAATACCACTGTTTAAATAACTCCCTAAAATGAACTTTCACTGTTTCTGCATTGTAAGCTTAGGTGATGTTTGTTCTTCCCATATGTAAGTACATGTAACATCTTCAGATTTACAATACTTTTTTTCTCAGCACATGTGAGTAGTGTAGATGTTGTTAAATATGTATGGACTGAATATTAAATCCTTGACACTGTGCTCTGAACCAAAGTACTTTTCTCTTATTTTTTCTACAGGATGCTAAAATAGAAATAGCACTTAGCACGTTTCTGGCTCCAGTTGCAGGCAGCACGGTGGCTCAGGGGATAGCACGCCAGCTTTTGCAGCGCTAGGTCCCAGGTTGGATTCCCAGCCTGGACGTTATCTGCATGGAGTTTGCAGGTTCTCCCTGTGTCTGTGTGGGGTTCCTCCCTTATCCCCAAAACATGCAGTGAGGTTAATTGGCTTCTCCCTAAAAAACTGACCTTAGACTACAATAATGACACATGACTATGGTAGGGACATTAGATTGTGAGCTCCTTTGAGGGACAGTTAGTGACACGACTATGGACTTTCTACAGCGCTGTGTAATATGATGGTGCTATATAAATAATGTCTAATGATAACTGTGTAATAACTCTCCTCCATTGCCAATGCTCTAGGTATTGGGCAGGCCCTTGCTCTAAAGAGAATGGCATCAGTGGTCACACTAACTGGACAGCAAGGCTTAGGAAGGGATGGTCTTATGAAGAACAAGAGAGTGATGGCTGCTGCAGAAGCCAGGAGTTAGGCAAGCTTTAATTTTATTCAGTCATCACCAGAAAATACAAGAAATTCACCCCATTGCACTGCTTGTGATGTATATTGCATAAACAATCAATTGGCAGTCTATGAATGAATTAATTCTATATGGCTAAATGATTCATTATCTGATTTTCTTTTGCTATAATCCTAAATACTATGACTTTCCATCGACTATGAATGGAAACCAATAGAGCAAGCATGCAACAAATAAATGTCAGTGACTTAAAACACTAAAGCCATTGCGTCAGCATGGTATCCAGCTAACTAGCATTTTCAGAAGAAATTGAGAGGTTTGTGGTTTTCAAGAAATATTCTATAATCAACCGCTATCTTATATATAATTTATGTACACCTACTATGGCCAGAGGCTTGGCAACATCAAAATAGAATTTTTACAAAATGCCAAAGTTACATTTTGATTATGCTATGGACAGTCAAATATAGTTTCTTTAGTAACAAATGAGATTTCACAGATTAAGAACTAAAATGCTTCATTTTGTATTTCCAAACCT
>NC_092866.1:44678864-44686075 GCF_032062135.1 Pyxicephalus adspersus | reverse complement strand
TTCGTTTCCAACTACTTTCCTCGTTCGTCGGCGTCGTTGGTTACTTTTTTTACGAACGATTTTTGCCCAATCGATCGTTCGTCGTTCGTTTTGAACGATAAAAATTGGAAGTGTGTACGCACCTTAACTCTTTAATAACCAAGACTAACTCGGTTGCTTCATTTTGCATATCAATGCACAGCTTGCTCCAGAAGTTAATAAATGTCTAGGCTCCATAAAGTTTTTTTGTTTTGTGCCTTGTTTGTGATTAACTCACAGTAAGGATTTTTTTACAGTAATGACACCATGCTGCCAAATAATATGTTGAGACAAACATCTGTCCTAATTGCATTAATTAAAATAATGTACCTGTTCCGACTTACATACAAATTCAACTTAAGAGCAAACCCACAGTCCCTATCTCGTATGTAACCCGGGGACTACCTGTATGTAAGTATTTAAATGTTCAAAGTCAGGTCAAAGGTTTTCTTTTTAGAAAACCTATACTGAGAGAAATATAGGGGTTTCCATTCCCAACAACTTGGGTATCCCCGACTTACTGACCCCCAGAGGCACAGGCAGGTTAAAATGGATATGATGTATACTGTATTTATGCCACTAGGCAAGCCCTGGCCAATCTCCTTTCTATATGCTGATATGGGGTATTTTATCAAGAAAATTAGCAACAAATATTGGTTGCACATTTCCTGAATGTCATGCTGCTTCTAAATAATCAAAGTGTATGTGACAAATTTAGCAACCAGTGTGCTTGTAATGCCAGCCAACCAAGGTCTGCAGCAGACTTATCATTGTACATGAGACACATTTGTACATCTCTGTATGTATGAAAATACATATGTGTTAATGTTTAGGTAACAAATTGTTGTTTAACTTGTTGAATTAGCAAGGAGTGGGAGTAAATGTTTCTTAGGAAAATATCTTTCCACAAAAAAGCAGACCAATGCTTCAAGGCTGAAATGTTCTCTGTGTCTGATTGTGCAGCGAAGGCTTTGTGTGTGTATGTGTTGTGTTGTGTCACGTGTTCCTGCCTCTTTGTCCCTGATCCCTCCACATTCCTTACAGTTAATTCTCACTCTGCACTCTTGATGACACTCTTTAATTGGACGATTTCTGTGTCTTTTTGCTCTGTTTTCCTTACATTTTTAACAGCTTGCAAACGCTGATTTATTATTCATAACCACACGAACTCCAATCCCTCCCCAAAAATCTAAATGTTCTTACAAAACCCCTCTAGACTGCTGATAACGCACACACTGGCCTAGTTTGCGCATCTCGAATGTAAATCTAACACCTCCCGGGGAGGACTTCTTACATAGACATCTTTAACTAAGGCTATCATATATTTTGCCGGCATTGGCCTAGATTCATCAAACCATTAGATGTGAAATGTCATACTCATGATAATCTGCTAAACCATTTTTATCAAACAATGAATGAAAATACCAGGGTAGGTTGTTATGAAGATGTAACCATCATATTTAATCTGTCTCTTGTTTTGCAGCCTTCAATGTTGCTTACTCAATGTTTCAATATATTTGTCTGCTGCTTTCTCCCTGTCTGCTCACTACCTCACCGGTGCATTACCGGCCATTGTATTCACTAACTTTAACCTCTTTCACGCACAGCTGTTTGTGCATTCTTCCACTTTTCACTGCTTTAACCCACACCTCCTTTCACAACTTTTCTTCATCCCCTTAGATTTTTAACAGGGCACAGATCCTTTTAGCCGCTGGCTTTGTGAGTCACCAGTGCTGAATCCTAATTCAGTGTAACCCCTTGTCTCTTTTTTTCTTGTTCTGTATTCACTGTATTAGCTGTTCTGTGTTCTCTTCTCAGTGTGCTTTCTGCTCTGCATGCAGGGTCTGCTGCCTCTGTCCTTCTATGCTGCAATATTAATGATGTCTTTGCTAAGCCTCCTTCTTACCAATGTCTAACCTCTGCTCCCTCACTTCATTCTTTCCCTTTTCAGGGGGACTTTGGAACCCAAGAGACTTTCACAAAGTATGGTCTAATATCAGACAGTTTAACTGTACAGACTTGGATGGTTTTCCCAACAATGTACAGTATACTGCATATATGTAAAATTAAAAAAAAAAAAATATATATATATATATCTATATATATATATATATATATATATATATATATATACATATATATATACACACACATCTGTCTACTGACAATATTACATTCCTGTGAACATGGAACCCCTTTGTAGTACTACAAAACTGTGTTCTCTGCTATAAACTTTGAAAACAACTTTAATAGTTAAAATGTGCACACACTAACTAAAGCACTTGTTTTACTAAAATAATGCGAATTTCTAGGCTGACTAACACAGACAGTAGACCTCATTCAGTGATCTTCTTCTGACACTCAAACTGATTCCAAGCCCACAGGGAGTGTTGTTCCTGATTCGAATGTACAAGCTAAAAATTATGACAGCCATATACTAAGTAGCACCCATTACTGTGACATACATCCCATAAAAGTGGTCATATAGGTATTACCACAGTTGTACACTAAACATCACAGCAGCCTAAAATGAAAAAAAGAAATTGGAGTTAAACATTTTATTTATTTCTCAAATTAGTTTTTAAAATGTTATTCCCTGCAAACCAACTTTTAGACTAGCAGAACAGGAAATGGACCTCAGAAGACATTTTGAGGCTGGTTTTTAAGATAATATGTTTATTAGATTGGTTGGTATGGTTGCTTGTAGACGTCCCAGTACTATGACAGATTGGGTCTGATTTATTAAAGCTCTCCAAGGCTGGAAAAGATACATTTTCAGCAGTGAATATGGGTGATTGAGCAAACCTGGAATAGATCTGGCGCAGAATTAAAAACATTTGCTTAAAAATAGCAAATTAATTTTAGGAGATACAGTCCAGGTTTGTTGGATCACCTAACGTCACCAATAAAAGTGTATCCTCTCCAGCCTTAGAAGCTTTAACAAATCAGGCTCATTGTTGGGAGGCAACCATAAAAAGTTTGGCTGCCTTTGCCTAAAGCAAATCGTTATAGTTAAACATTAAGGTGTTTTTTTTAGTGATAATGTAAATTTTACACAGCTCTTGCTACACTATATCCTGCAAATGCATTCAAACATATATGTAAATCCCGAATTGTATATACATTTTTAAACAAGTATTATAGCATTACACTAAACTCAGAGAATAAACTCAGAAGTTGTAGTCAGCAATGAGCTCTGTGATCAGTCATGGCCAAAGATGTAGTGAAGCCTCTTGAGTTTGTTATATCGGTATATTCCTGATAGTTAGTCATATGTGTGTGACATCGCAAGGCATGGTCTGACATAACAAACCTTAACGGATAAAAAAGAAATCAGTGTGAAATCCCATGACTTTTTAATATGATTAATAATATACTCTGTGATGACATAGTTTCGATCTGAAATCAGTAACATTCTAGATGTACTGTACAATAATTTTCTAAAATGTAACAAAAGTGCACAGTACCGTGATGTGTAGCAACCCAGTTAAACAATGGTTATGGTAATAGTAATGGTTGATTGAAACCTTCCCTCAAAGTATCAACCTGTATCAGCCCATCCCTTAGTTAAAAGACCACCAATAGATTAGGTATCAATACACCTTGGTTGCATTCACACTGTTATGTACCCTGAAAATTCTCAGCATTCTGTATCCACACTTGTTTGTTATATCAATCACTGTGGGTAACCAAATCATTGCCACAATGATCCCTTCCACACCCAAATGTGAGGTCACCAATCTGCCATCAAAAGTATTGGAAATTTCCCTTTGTGTAAATCACAACTGTATAGCTGCATCTTCTAAATGTCTTCTTTCATTTTACTTTTCGTTATATTTGATACTTGTGTTTGTCAATTACCAAAAACACTGTTAGATATTTCTTCTTTGTATTCTGTATCTCAAAAATTCACTTTACTAACTTTTCGCGTAGACTGAACAATAAGAGGATAGCTTTCTTATTTGAGGATCTCCTTTTGGACAGTTGTCATGAGTGTTCATCCCATAGAAAGATTTTCTCTCAATTTCTTTTCTAGGGGCAACTCAAAGTTTTGGATTCACCTATACAAATAAAAGTTAGTAAGGGTAAATCCAAAATGATGTGTTGCCACTATTTCTACTTCTGCAATAGGAGGTAGAATTGCAAACTGCTTAAACTTCATTGTAAATTAATTCATAACTTTTATTAAAATCATACATAACCGGCTTTATGGCTGTAGGCAGCTGTCTGTAACATGCATCCCCATTATCCACTGCTTGTAGACTTCTGAATATCTTAGCATGTATAGGGCACAAATGCTTTTACCTGGATGAACATTAATATTTTGTCTTGATCAGTGGCTGACATTGAACCCATTCATTTACAAGGCCACTTCTCAATTATCTTGCCTGGAAATTTCAGCATGTCTCCTTTTTTTCTTTCTTTCTTTAAGAGTACCAGCAGGGACCAAAACCACAAATGCAACAGTGGTGCCAGGACAAGCGCAGCCAGATGAGACGGACCGAAAAACAGACCAGCGATCATCAGTGTCAGACCTGGTGAACTCCTTGACCAGTGAGATGCTCATGGTAAGTAAATCACAGCTTGTCATTATGGACATGTACATCTGCTAATTTATGTTGTTCCGGAGGTGCTCAAAGTACAGAGGTCACCCTGACTGTCCTCTCTGTGCCAGATTTAATGCTGAATCAATAGGAAACCACTGAGCTACACTGTGGAGAGGATTTGTCCCTGGCTTATCTCCAGGGTGTACTGAGGAGTAACAGCATACATAAAAGATAGGGAAAAAATAAATAATGATTATGAGACATTAGACATAGTTAACAAAATAGTCATACAAAAGGAACTGGGAAACATAAGCAATCAAGATAAGTGGCTAAAAGCCAGTAAAGAGTTAAACCTATACAATATAGACTAGGAATATAAATAAGTGTGGTTCACTAGGTAAATGATCACCCTTCATTTCTGTAATTTAATTTGTAGATTCCCACATACAAGCTTTTAAGCATGGCGAATCAGGTCATTTCTTTTATTTATACTTGTAAAGGCAAAATTGTGTGTATATATATATATATATATATATATATATATATAGGCGGTCCCCAGGTTACATACAAGATAGGGATGGTAGTTTTGTTCTTCAGTTGAATTTGTATGTAAGTCGGAACAGGTACATTATTTTAATAAATGCAATTAGGACAGATGTTTGTCTCAACATATTATTAGGCAGCGTGGTGTCAGTTACTGTATAAAATCCTCATTATGAGGTAATTACAAACAGTAAAGAAGGAAAAAAAATCTTTATGGAGCCTAGAGATTTATTACCTTTTGGAGCAAGCTGTGCTACGATATGCAAAAAGAAACAGCTGCAGAGTTTGTCTTGGTCATTAAAGAGTTACAAGAGGCTGCAGAAAGAGCTCAACCCCCTAAGATCATCCACAACCTCAGGTGTTTTTAGCAAAAGTCATGCAAACCACCCCCTCCCCCCATCAAACCTCCATCCTGCTCATGAGCAGGCAGGGAAGCCCCGTTCGTATCTAGGAGTCATCCGTATGACGGATGTCCTTAACCTGGGACTACCTGTGTACATATATATATATATATACTATTATGGCCAAAAATATTGGAAACCTTGCATTTATGTCAGAAAATGCGCCACTTTCCCAGAAATTTTAAATGCTATTGAATTTCTTTTGTTGGCACTAATTTTGTTCAGACCATTTTGGATGTTTTTTATGCTTTTTTTGTTCATCCAGTGCCAAAAACAACTGAATAGAAAGTGCCTGCCAGTAGTGTTGAAATTGTAAAAGAGTAAAGTTACGGGTTCCTGTGCTAGAAAGCTATTGTGAGTTAGACCAACCAAGGTGTAAAGAAAAACCCAGAAACCATTTTAAATCAATACGTATGTCTCTGCAAACAAGTAGTGTTGCTGTTTCAAGATGTGAAGTAAAAATGGGCTGCACAGTTGAATTTGCAAGAGAAAATGTTTTTTTTTGTTTTTTTTTTCTGGCGGCTTACAATATGCCAAACAGCATCTAGACAAACCTCAAAACTCCTGGTATGAAGTCCTTTTGGAGTAATGAAACCAAAATTGAACTTCATGGTCCCAATCATAAATACTTTGTTTGGATAAGACACATCAAGGCTTATGTCAAAAGTACACCTTCCCTGCTGTGAATACAATGCAATACAAAGCTTTAAATATGCACATCTTTAAGAGGGACCATCTAATTGTCTTCCATATTGCAATGTTTTGTTTAATGGTTGAGCCAATCTGTGATATCTTATAGTTTAATTTGGATGCAATTAAAAGTAAATGAATGTGTTTTGCCTGATCACTCATGTTTTTTTTAAATGGCACACATTTTACAAATTCTAGTATGTAACCTATTAGCACATCTGTGAGTTAGTTAAACATCAAAAAGACTGCTGATCATTTACACGGGTGTCATCAGTCCTTTGGAACATGTTTTGTACCAAAGATGCACATCCTCTCAGAGTCAGGGTAACCTATGCAGGGCCCTAGGGCCTAAAAGATGCCCAGGCGCCAGCTTCAGCTTTCATGCTCCTGCAGACGCTTGAAGGATAACACAATTTGTCAGATCTGTGCACCTGCATGTCACTTTACAGGGGAGGATGCACTTGTAGACAGCTGATATCTAATGGGGCCTGGGCTGCTTATCCCTATAAATGTGTATCAAATAGGGGGGTAATGCTGCTCGTGAGGTTTAAGACTACTATTGCCTTGCCAAGGGCCCATTCTGCCTCAGTCTGTCTCTGCATTTACTTCAGTGCATGTGACATTAGGTACAATCTTTTCTGCAGCAACTTACAGTAGCAATTTTTCAAAAGAATTTCCATCCTGCCCAGTCACATCTGCTTTGACTCTTTGCACTGAAAGATACCTGCAAAATTGTGACAGGTTCATTGATGTGGCTCTCTAAAGAATTATAAAAACATTTGACTTTGTGCAGTCTCCTCCTTTTTGGAATCCAAAAATTGGGCAGAAAAAATAAGCTAATATGATGGAGACACAACATTTCCATGATGTTTTTTCCTAGCATACTAGATGTTCTTCCATTACAGGTAAAGTTGACCTTCTTTATTTGGTATTGTACACTATCATTTTAAATAAAAAGCCTTACCGCTGCCTTTAATCAGCCCAGAAATATACATTTTTAAAGATTTCATGA
>NC_092866.1:44662603-44677422 GCF_032062135.1 Pyxicephalus adspersus | reverse complement strand
AAATAAGATACCTAACTACTTTTTTGAAGTCAATTAGAATTGTCAAAAAAGAAACAAAGTAGTACTGTTGGATATTACCGCGAAAGTGTTTTTAATAAAATATATATTTAATAAATTACCTATTTTATTATTTATCTATTTTATAGCTTTTATTATTTAAAAATTAGGGTTAAAATAATAATTATAAGTGTAAGTACCTATAAATTGTTATTTAATAAACCTTAATAAAGTACAAGTTCGTGCTGTAAGTAAATGTTTAATTGGTTTAATTTTTTACCTACATAATAGGTAATTATCTAATAATGCCATATATATCTAATTTGTTGTGAAAAACACTACTTATATATGAATAAATAGATATATTTTCTTATGAATAAATAGATTAGTTTTTTTATCAAAAAAACTTTATTAATGCGAGTACTATTTATTGTTGGCAAGAAAAAATTTTGCGGCTCTTTAAAAACTTCGAAATTTTGTAAATTGTAATTTTTGGCTCTTCCGACTCCAAAGGTTGCAGACCCCTGCCCTAGGCAGTATGAAGCATGCATATTGTTAGCTCTCAAGTACATAATTTTACATTTATCTATATTAAATGTCATTTGCCACTTGGCTGCCCAATCAAACAGTACATCCTGGTCTGCTTGTAGATTATAGACATCCTGTATGGAGTTAATTCCATTACATAGTTGGGTGTCATCTGCAGACACAGAAAAAGGTACTTTTAATCCCAAACTCTTTATCATTTATGAAGATGTTAAACAGTAAAGGTCCCAATACTGAACTCAATGAAGCTGGGTGATCCTGGAAACCTGGAATGGATCTGATCCAGAATTGAAAACATTTGCTAAAAAATAGCAAATGACTTTTAGGAAATCCACTACAGGTTTGCTTGATCACCCAGCTTCACTGATGAAAGTGTATCACCTCCAGTCTTGGAGAGCTTTTATATATCAGGCTCATAGTCCTTAAAACACAAGTGGAGTTCCTGTCCTGTTGTAGCTTCAGTGAAGTTTTGTAAATTCAGTGAATGTAAGGGGGGTAGTTTATAAATGTTTTCACTATGGTATTTATGTAATATGAAACTGGGATTGGCACATTTCCAATCAAATCCAATCATTTAACTGTATTATTAATTGGTGAAAGTTATGTGAATGTTTTGTAAAAAGTTTTTTTTTTTTTAATTTGGTTTCTGCACTTTTATTGCCTCACTGTTTGTTCTGTAGATAAAGCCTCCAAATCCAGCAGAGATCCTCAGCTGAAGACCAATGAACTTTGTGTAAGAGCTGCAATCTCTATACTATGCAACAGTCTGCATGCTACCTGCTAAGTCAGCTTTACAGTCTATAATCCTCACTTCTGTTTGCAGAGCTATTGTGGTTACTGGTGGTGGCAAACGTGTTGGTATAGTGACTGATGCTTACACACAGAGAACAGTTGGTTTTAGTTGCAGACTAATGCAGGGTATAGACTTCTGTCCTGGAGCTGGGGGGCTTTTGCAACAGAATGAACAGTAAGGCAATAAGCATTTATTGCACCGGTTCTCCCTGACCTAAAAACACTCATTAAACTATATCTACAATAAACGTAAGGTATTTTATTAAGGAAAGACTCTTAAAAATATATTGGGGGAAGGGGTTCTGGAGTTTTACCAAAAGACAGTATGAACAGTATCTGATTGGTTGGGGAATGTCATGGTGTTCATTCAAATCTGCTCAGAGAGAAAAAATGAAAAAAAAAATGATTTAACAAGTTAAGTGCTACATTTACCTCAATTGTTCTAACTAAGAAATACTATATCAAACAAGCAGCTAGCAGCTAAGAAGAGAACAGAAGAGACAGAGACCCATGCATTGAAGAGAATATAAAGGAAGTTGAGGAATACAGAGAAACAATTCCTCAACTACATATACATGATACAGAGAGGTAGTTCACTAACCTAGCATCACTTTTTCTTGATATCAAAGTGTGGTGAGGAGGTAATTTTCTACAGAGAATATAAAAGGCATTTTGGGATTAGGTGATATGGATGGCAATGTGGGGGTAACTAGAAAGGAGATTGAAACCTCCAAAACAATTCAATTCAATACATCTCTTTCTCATTAAGGCTATTTCTAGAGGAATAATAGGTGGATAGTGTTTCTGCTGCATTAGTAAAATGAGATTAAATATCTCTGAAATGTGAAATCCAAGCTACATTGTTTGAAGTAGTATAAAACAAAAAAGATGAATTCATTTTAAAAGCAGTCTCTCAGGCATGCATACTTCTATCCTATGCTCTTAAGATACTTTTTGGGGTTAGCTTTGTGAAACAAAACTGCAGACAAAAGAAAGCGTCTGCATGATTCCTGAGAGGCCATACATTGCTGAAATGTGGCTGCATGAACACACTATATTAAGATTTCCTATGGATCTTAATTTTCCAAGAAAAATTCTGTCTAAGGTATATCTAGTGTTACTGCTGTTATGTGTCGCTGCTGTTTGAAGTTCTAATAAGCTTATTCAAAAAATAGGAAGTTTCAATTTCTCATACTAGAATATAATTAATCATAGGAAGAATGTTTGATTCATGTAATCATTTTCCTGATACCCTGATTGAAAGTGGTTACAAAAACTATAGAATTGCAGAGTGTATGCCCAGCATTTATGTGAGGATAATCGTCAAAGGGATTGGGGTCCTGGGTGGTCTCAGTTTAGTCTACTTTTATTTTCAGGGTTAAAATTAAACTGTATTTGGAACCACTGTCACAGTTTAGTCTTCTGTGTGTCCTCAGTAGGGAGATTTTCCCTTACTTTCTGTCCACATAACTGATATCAGACAGGAAGAACTCTCCTCTATGATAAAATCTTCTTAGTAGGAACATTGGCAGGAATAATTCTAACTCTTTTTACTTTATCCTAACTAGGATGGTCATTTCAGCTAAATGCTTTTGTGTAACTTGTACTTATTTGGCCAATCACTGCTTTTTCTAAGCCTAATGATTTTCACAACTTTTGCTACGAATATTTTTCAGTCAATTTGTTTTTACTCATACACGTCCTTGTTTTTAAAAGCAGTGATCAAAGGTTCATGGCATCAGGTGAAAATGAAAAATATATAGTGTTTGACTACTTTGATAAGATGTCTGAATGGTCTAACTCTATTAGATATTCCCTGAACTTGATGACATGAAAGAAGCTGACACAAATAAACAGCAGAATATGAACAAAATGTGGAAGCTACGAGCCAACATTTTATTCAGTGACACATCTATGCTCTAGAGCATTTATTTATTCTGAAGTCATTTTTATATTGATTGACACTGACTCAGACTGTCGAGTCCAGTAAATGACACAAATAGTTATGCATGATGCTCCCGTCTTATGACACTTGTGCTCACCTTAATAGGTGCCTTGGGTCTGGGGACGTTTATTCCTATTATTCTGCAGCCTATTTGTTGATGTTTTTGCTGGCTCGTACCCTCCCTATTTAGAAATGAAGGGGAAGACTGTAAAGTGCCCAAGATTTTCTTCTCATCTCCCAACAAACAAGCTCAGTGAAGCAGTGAGAGAGCATTGAGGTGAAAGTCCTGAGTGTTATTACACGTGACAACTTCCTTCAGGGAGACCCAGTGGCCGGCAGTGAATGAAACATTACTACAAACACACAGGAGTGAGAGGATCAATAGAAAAGAGAGCATCTTCAAAACCACAGTGATTTGCGGCCAAATCATTGTGCTGGCTATACAGCAGTAGCAGGTGATGCAGATAGAATCACGCTATTCACAATGCAGTTGATAAAGCAGGTCTTTAATAACTCAATTGTCAAAAATAATACCCAGAACTGTTTTGAGTTTTGGATCAAGTGGAAAAGGATTAGAACTGTAGATTTTACTGTAGTCAGAGGCTCTGGTGGAGAGGATCCTTCACTTCATGTCTGGTAAAAAAAGTTGTCTTGCCAGGACAGGATATTAAAAAAAACATCAACAAATTAAAAAAATATTTATTTTTTAATCCAAAGTGGCCCTTAATAAATGTTTGTGTGTCACATAAAAGGTTAGACAACAATCAAGGCTTAATGGGAGCTTAGAGCCTCCTGGAATACATATGTCATGGATCTCAGGAGGCTTCTGGCTGCTCCTTCTGCGCATGCCTGACCTCGAGCATGCACAGAAGAGGCATTTTCCTATATTGAGGAGTAGGAGATGCCGATCTCACACAGTGTGCAGTGAGATCACTCCCTCCCCCTTAACAGCAGGCTACGTCACCTGATCTTGCGCCTGCGCAGTGCGAGATCAGGTGACGTACCCAGAAGACAGAGGAAGATGGGGGCATCCGACGCTTCTTTCGTGCTGGGACAGAGGAGAATTTCAGGACGGTGCAGGACCCGATCAAGAACATCTCCATCGGGATTGAGGAATCTTAGGAATCAAAGGTAAGTGTGATTTTGTTTCTGTTTAGTTCTGCTTTAAGTAGGAGAAAACCACAATCTGCACACTGTTATGGCAACCAAACTGTGAACACTGTGATGGTAAAGGAGCATAAACCTATGCGGAGATTTGTGAAAATACTATTTGTGTGCAGAGCTTATTTAAAAGAATAAACGGATAGTTTGCATGTTATAACACACTGGGATAAAAAAGCCTGGGGTTCTGGGTTACCCCATAGAAGACAATCAACCAATTAGGGACAGTGCATTAGATAATGACCTTGGTGAACAAGCAATTGAGAATCAGGGCCTGATTTATTAAAGTTCTCCAAGACCAGAGAAGATAGACTAACCTGGGAGAATCTGGGTGAACCAGCAAACCTGGAATACATTTCTTAAAAATGATTTCCTAGTAGCTGGGCCAAATCCATTCTAGGTTTGCTGGATTACCCAGGTTCTACCATGATAGTCTGCATTCTCCAGTATGAGGAGCCCAATGTGTTATCATCAGGGAACAGCCATAAATATTACATCATCCCTACAGTTTTCATTCTGTAGCATCATTTGTTTTCTGAACAGCTATACCAGCTACATTTCATTTTTACAACCTAACCTCCTAATAATTAAAAAGTTAAGTAGATATATAATGGAGGTGCATAAACTGGGTCCTAAACTAGCTATTAGCCAAATCATCAGCCATTAGTACAATACCTCAGATATTTACCAGTCTTATATAATACCAGGTATTATTTACAGTGCAATATACACGTACATTTAAAAATCTTTTTAGATTATGGAAACTTCATGTAGACAATTTGAGTTACCTACACGACCTACCGTATATATCTGTACCTTACAGTCAGTGTTAAACACGTTTAAATGATCTTTTGACTTCAGATAAATGTGCTGTTGGGATAAGTGACAGGCCATCTTTTTCTAATTATTTAGGACAAATATTAATTTTAACAATTCATTTTTTATGGCACAGATGCTAGGTTCCAGACACCATTCTGTTTACTCTTTAGAGAGAGCCAATAAAAGCTCATTATTGCATAGCTTAACTCATTAACTTTGAGATACTCATGTTGACTATAAACATACACATCTCATAGGATCAACCTTAGAAAAAGTCTCACATTGTTTGGCTCACCAATGGACATAATTGTATTACTCTGCAAGATACAGGTGCTTCAAGACATTGCATTAACATCCAGTCTGAGCACAGTAGTCTGCCAAGTCATTAGCTCTCTGTGAGGAGGAAATTATTGTACTGCAGCTTTACGATATAGGAATATAATGAAACATCTCATACTGGGTTATGGGTCTTGAGGAATTCATAGAGGTTTTCCACGCAAATATGTAAAGTTGAAGATTATTTACATTTTAGTCAATAATGGCTTACAGCCCCAAAGAACAGGTGGTAAAGTCAGGGCAATACTAAATGTATTTCACATTCTGTACAGTCATGAAACACAACTTCTACCTCCTTCTTACTCCTTTCCCCTGATTTATTATCTACAATCTGATTGTGTAGTGAGAATTGTTGGGGAATACATGAAACAGAACCATATTCTATTCCAGTCCAGGAAAAAAGAGCAGCAAGGGTAGGATGGTGCCATCAATTGATTTTGTTAGGCAAAAAAAAAACTATTCAAACTAATAATAATTATTTATACAATGATTAGTCTTGCTTTTACAAACTTTGTCAATGTTATGATCTGATTTCATAGCTCAAAGGGTTGGCTCCATGAGGAAAATATTTTATTTATATGTATTCTGGGAAACTGCGTTTCTTTTATTTTTGTTGATACACCAAAAGCAAGATCTTCCTTCCATAATTCTCAGCAGTGCTTCTATCCAAATGGGAATTTTGGGTGTTTTCAATCAAACTTGCATGTCCTGGTGGGGCTCAGGTAGATGGGTGTTCTTTTGACTCACAACTGTCTTATCTCACCATATTTGTCACTGGTCATACACACGTTTAAATATAAAACACTGCATTTGACATCTGACACCTGAAATTCAAACATACCTTAATAGGAGATGTTGCACCTAAAGAAACACAATACAAAGCCAAGCACATCACTACACTGCAACTTACATTTGACATGCTTTTCAAACACCTCAAATGCAAGAAAATGTTACCTAGCTGTATAAGGCTTTTTAAATCACTGAATTCTTCATAATACAAAATAAATAAAAAAATCCAACAGAAAGAATTAAATTCCCACACAGAGCCACAGCTATTATGTAGGGTGTAATTCTTAACATCCACAACAAAAATCTAGAAAATACAATTATAACTCATACAATTTTATTCTGCACCTTCTATTCCATACTCTGGTGTGAGCATGAGTAGCATGACCATATGTGACAATGACCTTGTGTGACTTGTGTGCCTCAGCTAGCTTCATCAAGTCTGTTCCTATATTACTCATGACCCTTTCTGTTTTTCCTGGGTGACCTATTTTATAATAGTTTCTACCAAAGCAATATGGGAGTCAACCCATAAATTCTTCAATTATTTACTTGCCTTCTTATAGTTTCTATGTCATATTTCATTAATGTTTCATAGGTTCTCCGCAAGATGCTTAGTTAAATCAGGATAACATTCACTTGAGTTAGATGTTTAAATGACACCCAGAGTTAATTTATAAAATACACTGTATTGAAAAATTGCTTTTCTAATGTCCTCATTATAAATTCAATAAAATGTGAATCCATAGAGCCTGATTTTTTAAAGCTGTCCTAGACTGGAAAAGATAAGTTATCATGGAAGAACCTGTGGCATCCAGCAATACTGGTATGAATCAGGTCAATGAATAAAGACATTTGTCAACTAATAGCAAATGATTTTTAAGAAATCTTTTTCAAATTTGTTGGATTACCTAAATTCTCCTATAATCAGTCTATCTTCCTCTGTCTTGGAGAGCTTTAATACATCAGGCCCATAGTCTTAGTGCTCAGTAAATGTTAGTAAATGTTATTTTTAATCTGTTATATAATTTTGCAGAATATAGCATATGTAAATATGTTTTTATGAATGTTGTCCGAATGGACTACACTTTCTTCCATTGATGTTACTGAAAGCAACTATTCAATTAGTTGGCATTATTCTGCTTTCAGCTAAATGCCGGTTGATGTTGGGGAGTGAAGGTGTTTGGGGAAATCTGTCTAGAGTCAATTCTGGCCCAGCTTTCTTGTTTTCCAAGCTTGGATCAGAACACAAAATTTTACCAATCCAAGTCTTGTATTTCGCAAATGTGGGAAAGGTCATACGAGCACAGCCAGCCACATTGGTATGCCTTCCTCTGTCTTTTACAGGGCTGATACCACTTTAGCCATCTAAAGATGGTGTACAGCAGCACAAGGCTTCATTTTGTGGTATTGTGCTAATTAGAGGAGGTTAGATTGATGCGGCTTAGAGGGTGGAAAAAGAAAACATGCAGTGCTTGCAAGTTGCCACCATTTTACATCATTGTAGACATATGAGGTCAGTTTGTAGCAGCTATTAGGGAAAACTGAAAAATAAAATAAATAAATAAAAAGGGCATACAGCATTTACCAAGGTATCATTTTCTGCTACTTCTAATTAGGGAAAATGGAGCGTGACAAAACGTAAAATAGAAAAGTGGCATATATTGGCCAAGATGGCATTTTCTTCTCCTGGTAATTAGTGTTTGCTAAAGCTGCATTTTCTACTACTGCTAATTAGCAAAATTAGGGAGTTAAAAGAAAAAAAATTAAAGTAAATTATGACAAATATTTACAGTTACACACAGGCATTTTTTTCCCATTGTTGCTAATAAAATTCACCAGTTTTCATAGTGTGATTGTTAACATGTGGACATGTTGTGCTACTGTGAAAATATCCTTATAGCACTAGCAATGGAAGTAGTGTCACAAGAGACAAGAAGCCACTAGTGGATTCCCGACTTAAAATAAACCTTTTGGGGCTGTACAGAGGAGCTTCTATGCTTGTTTTTAAAAGGTAGCAAGAGGCAGCTTCACCCCTTGTGAACTACCTACCTCCTTCGTCATCTCAGTCATAGAAGGGAAATGAAGACAGTGAATGTGATACATTATCCAAGAGTCTCTGCTTCCTCCATACCACTCATAACTACTCATTTTAAGAGCATAGATTCTTAATCCCCTCTTCTCCTTTTAGACAGTATTCTTGTCTCTCAGAAAATGGAGACAAGCAGTTTGTGTGAATCACAGGAGCAAGCAAGAGCTAATGGAATTAAAGGAGTTTTGCAATGAATCACAAAATGTATTTAATTCAGAAAAACTAAAAGTAAAAGGCTGTGGAGGAAAGCATTAATAGTGGCATGATTATTCAGTGTCCTGATCCTGGAGCTTCTTCTGCTAGTAGCAGTAGTGGTAGTTTTGCTAGTGACAGTTGTGCCAAGGCTGATGGTTTAGGTCGTGATTCTGCTGGTAGCAGTCGTGGTGGTGCTGATGTTGATAGTGGTGGTAGTTGCTGCGAAGGTGTATTACAAAAAAACTGGTCTCAGAAAATAGAAATTAGACAGTCAGCATTGGTGGCAAATTCAGAGGAATAATTCTAGGACCAGAGCTCTTTGTTACCTTTAATTTGATGAGCTATAAAAGCTAAAAAAAATCATCTTCTATGGACAATTTGTTGGTATCTATGTAATCCACACAGCCTCAACTTTAATGTTGTACAACAGAACTGGGGATTATTTTCGGTTTAGTTTTTGGCTTGCATTAGTTTTGAGACACTTAAATTATTTTTCTAATTTTCTACTAAAAAATTGGGTTTGTCAAACAGTAGTGCAAGTATTGAGCTGCTTTCATTGTCTCATAGGTAGTTAGGTTTTAAAAAAGACATAAGTTCATCAAGTTCAACCACTAGGGAAATAACATATCCCACATAAAACCCCTATGGACATAGTTGATCTAGAGGAAGGCAAAATAATCTGAACACAATTTGCTTCAACGGGAAAAAAAAATCCTTTCTGATCCCGTAAGGTAATTGTATGTTCTCTGGATCAACAGTCTCTGTTCCTGAGGGAGCCTATTCCATGTTTTCATAGACCTTACTGTAAAGAATCCCTTCCTTATCTTGAGATTAAATTTCTTTTCCTTCATATGTAAAGAGTGCCACTTTTCCATTGTAATGACCTTAAAGTAAATAATTAAGAAGAAAGTTCTCTATTTGGACCATTGCAGCTATAATATTTTATTCTACAGAGTCCCTGCTTTTGGAAATGGGTCTTACATGTGAGCCATTTTTACATATATTCATGTAAATTTACAAGATTTTCACATTACCTTGCAATGTAAAACATCTCATCAGCATCAACTCGTGGTTTATACATTTGAATTCAATGTGAAAAAATATGGGAATTAGGGGGAGAAGTTGGGTGAAAATATTTACAAATAGGCCCCATATTTTCTGGGGGTCATAAGTAATAAGTTCTGTTTTTCCTTTTTGTCAGATATTGTTACTTTGGATGTGCATTAATGATATATTCTCCTATCCTTCTTTGGATTAGTGATTGGTCATAAGTAATCCACAATTCTAAACTTTGCATGAATAAAAAAAAATAAACAAAATCAGCTGTATGAACCTTCTCCCATCTAACAGTTCCCAAGAATAGGACAGCTATTCTTTTATGTGAACTATTTTGAACTAGGTAACATGTTTCCTGTACCTCAGTAGCTGAAAGGTGCTAACTGATGTAGGCATGAAGACATTATTCTCCACATCATAATACTGTAATGAGTGCAAGGCGTGGTGTTAATGCCCCCAGTGCATGGGCTCATGATACTTTTCACTTCAGGAAGGAGGTCAAATATCACCGGCTGTCATTCATCTTATAGGAGGCACAGAATTGGATCAGTCCATGGGAAAGGTTGTGGTGGACAGTGCTGGTGGAATGTAAGTAATACAGCTAAATTGCAGCTTTTCTAATATTATATATATTATAAAATATATATTCTAATAATATATATATTATCTAAATAAAAAATAAATACTTGGACTATCAGTGTGTATATCCTGGTTTCTATGTTAATACAGCAAATCTTGATATCATATTTTAAAGTTGCAAAAAATATTGGCCATTGTTTTTCTCAACAACCAATCATCTTTTATGTAAAGCTAAGAGGTAAATGTTTGGTTGCTATCAGAAATACAAGTGCTTTTAAAAGTTATCCCAAAAGTAAAAATCAAAATAAAAAAGAAATATTTAATGCCTATTATATAAAGAGACAAAATACTTAAGATGAGGTACACCATAAATAAAACCTACTTTAATTAAGTAAAATGAAAACTTTATTTGCATTTAAATATGCATGAGAAAGCATCTTTGTGATTCCCCCTACTGATTTAATCTATCACAAGAAAAATAACATAGCTGCAGAAATATTTCAGCCTGCCGGGAAGTGTACTAAAACCAAAAGGCCAAGGCCACTGAAATCATTTGTGTAAAAGCAGTTGTCAAAGACATTCAAACAATTTTTTCTCATTGTGAAAGTGCAGAGAAAAATGTTTTCTGATGTCAAGTACAATAAATGTACAGTTTAGGCTCGCAGTTGCTATAATAATAATTCCTATGCTGCATTTTCTTTTTACATTTTAATAATGACCCAGTTCTAAATGATGTGCATATTAATTTAATGCTTATGACTTCCTAACAGTCATATCAGGAGGCGTGGACAGTGTCCTTTGCATTTGCCCGGGTTGAGAATGTTCTTACTTGTACAAAGAGATTGACTGAAGTAAGCCAGTATTGTGTATTACTGGTTTACTGGCAGCTCAAGGAAGGTTATCTGGTATATATGGAATAGGTTTAGCATGGGGACAAGAGAGCCAGCCCAAGTGGTGCTATAATGATTTTGTCATGAACCCTCCATCATATTCAGTTTCAGTATGTATGATGTAAAATATAGGTAAAACAACATTCTACATGTATTATACCTTCAGAGTTTAGATATGGCTTGTCTTATGAAACGCATACGCAGCAGCAGTTTGATATTTTATTGTTGAATGCTGAAATGTTGTATAGAGGCCCTTCGAATAAAATGAAACTTTACAGCTGCATTGTACATGGACTAAAAGGTGTATCCAAACCAAAAAACAATTATTTAATGCATTGCAGCTTATCAATCCTTGTATTTGTTTGTTTTTTTCGTTTCCCTTTTGTCCTGGGATTTTTACCTGGTTACCCTGTAACCTATGACTTCACTCACCATAAAAGAACTGAAAAGGGTAACAATGCTTGGAATTAGTGCAGCATGTATTGTTTTTATTTTTAATATTATTATTATTATTATTATTATTATTATTAATAAACAGGATTTATATAGCGCCAACATATTACACAGCGCTGTACAATAAATAGGGATTGCAAACGACAGACTAATACAGACAGTGATACAGGAGGAGAGGGCCCTGGCCGGAAGAGCTTACAATCTAGTAGGTGGGGGAATTTCACACACAATATGATGCGAGATATGTAGTGGTGGGAAGTAGTGGTGGTTTCAAATGACAGAAGAAGACGGGTAGGCAAGTTTGAAAAAATTAGTTTTGAGCGCTCTTTTAAATGAGCAGAAAGTAGGAGGGTTGTCTGATAACTCATTGTCTCTCTGCTCTTTCACTCTCCTTATTTCTCTGTCTGTGCTCATCCATTGCAACATTAAAATCACCAAGGATTAGGGTGGGCAGGTCATGGGAAAGAATGTGTGGGAGCCAGGATGCAAAGTTATCCACAAATTGTGATACTGGGCCAGGGGGCGGTAGACAACAGCAACAATGAGGGGTAAGGGGCTAAAGAGTCGGACAGAGTGGACAAAGGTGAGAGAAGGAGACCCACACCACCCCCTACTTTGTTGTCAGGTCTGGGGAGTATGTGTAAAGTGTAGGCCTCCATAGGAGAGAGCAGCAGCAGAGACTAAAGCTACGTACACACTTCCAATTATTATCGTTGTTAAACGAACGACGAACGATCCTGCACGATATCTGCGAACGATCGTATAGCACCGATCCTGTACATACAGATAACGACACGATTGTTCGTAGATATTGTACACACAATAGATGCGATCGTTTGAGCGATACAGGGAGTGACGTGCACGACAGGAAGTGAACGAACGTTCGTTCATCACGCATGCTCAGACCATGGACGATCAACGAACGATCGTACACACGAACGATGGTCAACGATCGTCGTCCAATCCGATCCGCTGGTCCGGTCGTTCATTTCCAAGGACTTTCCTCGTTCGTCGGCGTCGTTGGTTACTTTTTTTACGAACGATTTTTGCCCAATCGATCGTTCGTCGTTCATTTTGAACGATAAAAATTGGAAGTGTGTACGCAGCTTTAGAAAGGAGAAGGTTGTGTATGGAGGTTAATATGTTGCCAACATATCTGGCATTCCATAGACTGCCAGAGAGAGGGGGTAAGGACTTATGGGTAGAATGAATGGGGATGAGGTTGGGAGAAGGGAATGTCTTACTAAGAGTGTATGGAAAGTAGAGGCTGTGTGGGGGACCAGGGTTGGGTGAGATGTCACCAGAGAGTATCAGTAAAGTAAAAAGGTACAGGAGCACAGTTAGATATATGTCAGGGGGGGATTTGGAATTTGAAGGGGGGATGATGATGAGTTCTGTTTTATCCAGGTTGAGTTTCAGGAATCGGTCAGACATCCATGATGAGATGGCTGACAGGCAGCATGAGACCTTATCCAGGACTGAGGGAGACAGGTCAGGGGTGGACAGATAGATTTGAGTGTCATCAGCATACAGATGGTACTGTAAGCCAAAGGAGGATATGAGACTACCGAGAGAGGAGGTGTACAGAGAAAAGAGAACGGGTCCAAGGACTGACCCTTGGGGTTATGAATAAGTAATTTGTCTGTATTTGTAGCTTTCCCAATGAAACAAAAAGCTGGAAATATATGCATGTATTGTATATAGTAATGTAGATGTATATTTTTATTTTTTGCCAACATATGCAAATTAATCGTAACCTGTCCTAAAGGGGAACTAAAGTTTCTCTGTAAAAATTTGCAATCAAGCAGATCCTAATTGCAGAAAGGGATAGATAATGTCCCTTCTTTAAAGATTCAAAAACATTGCAATCAGGTAACATTTAAAAGAATTGCCTGTCCCCTTTGCAATAAAGACCTCCCTGATCACAAACATTAGTGAGTATTCCTTGTAAAGATATTAGGTGCCCTCTTGCTGGAGTATTTAAATACATATTAAAAATATCTGAATATTAAAAACTTTAGATTCCTTGTTACATGTATAGAACCTTAACCTGCCAATTATATTAGTGGCAACACTTCCTGCTTCCGTGTAAATAGATAGCAACAGGGTTTTATACTGAGGGAAAGGTGTTTCTGCCTGTTCATTGTGACTACAAAGAAGCCACATAAACGAAGAGGAATATTCCCACAGCGCAGCTCACGTTATAAAAATAACATCTGCACAATTCTGACCCCAGATGGAAACAGAGAATAAAACAACTGCTTCCTAATGAGCTTGGCAGGTAAGGGATGTGTAGACGCAAGGGTTTGTTTGTGTACAGGGGAGAGGCATGAACACAATGGCAATAACAGACACTCCTTGTAGAAGCAGTACACAGCAGTTTGTGTACCCACTTACATTTGCACAGTGTTAGTCCTGAGGAACAATACAGAAATACATTTTATATGCCATCTGGGAGAGGAGAAAGATGCGTTACATAGACTGTACTGAAGTTAACCATCATTTATCTTTACAAGTGAAACTTGGAGCTATATGAAAATAATATGTTGCTTTATTTTCTGATATTACAAATCCTATGAATATATAAAAATGTATGTATCAACTATAAGTTGCCAATATGTTGAGTTGAATATATTTAAATTATTCAAGATTAAAACGCAAAAAAGGTTCAGGACACTGCTTTGTATGGCCAGATGCCCTGTTTCTTCTCTGAAATATCTTAACTGGAGTACTTCCAGAGGTTTCTTAAGCAGTAATGTATTGATCTCGTTGCCTGTAAAGTTCTTGCATTGTCATTTGGCAGAGTCATTGGTGTGGGACCCATCGAGCCTTTCCCCTCCACTGACACTAAAACACAGTGTAGGGAGCATTTTTCTCAATATCTACTAATGTAACGACTGTTTTTGGAATGTACAACCAATCTGAGGCCCTTCTTCTACTTGCCATCAAGGTAAGTGGGCATTCTTTGTACTGAACCTCAAAGTAAAGGGCCATTCTTCCCACTGACTCTTAATGGAATGGAGCAGTACACTGATCACCAATATAGATACCCTGTTTCCCCAATGATAAGACACTGTCTTATTTTTTTTGGAAGGCCAAAATATGCTCTAGGGCTTATTTTCAGGGGGATGCCTTATTTACCCATGAAGAAGACTACAGTACACAGTTATTG
>NC_092866.1:44599595-44661746 GCF_032062135.1 Pyxicephalus adspersus | reverse complement strand
CTAAAAAGGGGGGGCTGTCTTATTTGATGGCCCTGCCTTATCATCGGGGAAACACAGTAGCATTCTTCCCTATGACTATCTGTATAAGAAGCATTCTGCCCACTAGCAACCAATGTAAGAAACCCTTTCCCTACTGGTGGAAAGCAGCCAGTTGTTCTTCAGTGCTCATATGAAAACAGGTAATATGACGATAGGAGAAATCAAAGAGAGGTGATATGAAAGATAGGATAGATGAGCACAATCTCTTGATTCCCCTTCACTGTCAAGGTAGGTATAGCAGATAAACAACAGGTTATCCGCCTTGTCAGACAGAGTTGTGGTGCTGTGTGACAGAGATGTGTACATCCCAGGATTGTATGGACAGATATATACTTTTTGGCAGGTAAACAGCTTCTTTATTTGTATTGAAATATTTGCCTGGAGTTCATCTTCATGGACTATCACACAATTGCTTGATTCATGTGCATATGTTGAACATATTTTATTGTGATTTGCTGCCTTTCATAATGCATTTGTTCACATTCATTGATACACTTGAACAAGTGTTTTCATGCATGAACATGCACAAGCTTTACTTAGGTCTGTAATGCCACAATTCACTTGCTTTATTATGGAAATGTTTGGTTTAAGACTTTGAAAATGCAAAGCGCAGCAGTGATGTAAGCAATTCACAGGAGCCAGATTTTTACCATTAATAGGGGCAGTAAAACTATGATACATGATTTCTAATTTGTTGTTAATGGAACTCCAAGGCACACAGCTAATATTTTAAAAGAAGGTTTAAAAGCCCTATAAATTTAACTTTTTTCCAATTGTGTAGTTTTATAGTCAACAACACTGACAGGATTTAAAGTGGAACTAAACCTTCCAATTAAAAAAATTGCAAGCAGGTGAATTCTTTATTGCAAAAGGGAAAAGTGATGTCCCATCTGCAATAAAATACCCTTAGCTCCCTGGTTATAAATTTTTGTTTTTGCACTCACCTGTCCTCATTCCGTCAGGGGCACGCCCTTGTTCACACCATCTTATTCCTGGTCTTCAGCTATCTGGGATGAAATGCTTGCAGGAGTTTATTCATTACCAGTCTTATCCTGGCAGCCTATGCTGACCTGCATATGAAGAAGACTTCATCGCCTGTCCCTTCTGCAAATAATTGCCTGTTCATAATTTTTAAGTGTGAAACTATAGTCCCATATTAAGATGACTAACTGTACTACAACAATTGACCAAACATTACAATATATCAGGAAAACAATTTTAAAAATTGCAGCCATAAAGCAGTACCATAGTGGTTATCCAGGTATAGCTTTTTTTTTGTGGAGGGCTCCATTGTTTTAACTTTAGGGGTCATCTTAGAACCTGAAAGTTCTGGTATATTATGTTAAATTTACTGGTGGCCAAACTTTCAATAAAAATCTACAGGGGAGAAAAGATTTAAACTGTTCACTTACCAAGCTGAATTGTCACCTTTCACAGGATTCACTTCGCTTAGTGAATGAGATGATGGTTTGTTTTGCAAAGAATACTCAATAGAGTGCTTGATTAGATGGTTGAAGTCAACTAAGTGGATATATACCTTTGAATGGGGATAGTTAAGTTTTGCAATGTGAGCAGTCTATATTCCTTATCTTTAAATCTAGTGTAACATCCCAGGAAGGTACTCATAAATCTAACATTTCAATCTTAACTCTCCCTCGACTTGAAGTGTTTAACTTCCACTGACGTTACAGGTTTCAGTGAAACAAATTTAGTTTAATGTCTTCTTCCTCCTCCTTCTGTTTTTTCTTTTGTCTGTTCCTCTTTTTCTATAGCTCCACCAACTCTCACAGAAATGTACAGGGTACAAAACAATACTGATTTTTGTTATTAGTCATAGCTGAAAACCAAATAAATAATTGAAATGCATTGTTAGACTTTGGAATTGCATAGGTTACCATTTTTGTAAAATGCTTATTTTAAATTATTATTAACAAGTGTTTTTTTCTATACTGGCATCTATTTCTATTAACACCTCAATGTGTCATTCATATGCTGACAAGTGCCCAGCAGGTATTAGATGTTAGCAGAAGGTGTGAGACATTTCAGCCTATACCATTCTCACTATACTTACATATTACTCTTTTTATTACCTTATAACTGCAGATCTGTTACAGTTAAATTACATTTGTCACTTACATTATGGCATCAGATAATTTTGTATGTTTGCTTTCCTGCAAGTTTGTTTTCTTTTTATTTTTGGGGAATAATTGGGTAATGTCTGCTACAGTGGTGCATTGCTCTTTTTTCACAGCTAAAATTGTATTGCAACAGTCTTTTAGTGTAGGGCAGAAAGTAGAGGAATAGAAAGGTCCAAGTGCCTAAGAGCTGATAACACCTGGCATTGGAAAAAAAAACGAGAACTTGATATTTGAAAAATAATAATTTCATTTGGCTTGTGCTTTCCTTTCCTTCAATTTTCCTCTCTCCACATTCTTCTCTGTTCTCAAATATTTCTCAGAACATTGGTGTTGGTCATTTGTTACTCACATCCTAACCTTTAAATGCACTCCATTTATTATGAGCATGTTGCATTCATGGAGTGCACTTAAGGCTGAATCTCAGGCAAACTGGATAAATGAAATACATGTATAAGTACTTTTTTACCTACTGTTGGCTTCCTGTGCTGATCCTCTCTCTCCCACATGTAACAATGGTATAGTATGTAAAATTGCAGAAGGCTTTGATAATATTTGCATTTATATGTATTAATAATATATTTTATAAAGGAGCACAATTTGGGCTACTAATATTTTCATAACATTTTAACATAGTAAAGAAGCCAGTCATTTTAGGAACAGTCAACTAAACTGTTACTAACATTGAGCATTTGTGTTTTTTTCCTGGACAGCTTTCTCCTGGTTCAGATGAAGAGGATGGGCATGACACAGCAGGAAGAGAGACTCTTGGGCGTATTCAGTTTAGTGTGGGGTACAACTTCCAAGAGTCCACACTTACAGTTAAAATCATGAAAGCTCAGGAGTTGCCAGCTAAGGACTTCAGTGGGACCAGTGATCCATTTGTGAAAATATATTTGCTGCCTGACAAGAAGCACAAGCTGGAGACCAAGGTGAAGAGGAAAAACCTCAACCCACATTGGAACGAGACCTTCCTCTTCGAGGGTGAGATGGGGAGGGAAGCAAAGTTAAAGGCTCTATGCCCTTGCTGTTTTAACCCTATAAGGGGGTCTTCAGAATTATTATGCATGATGGAGCCACATAACTAATAATGGGCTCCCCTCTCCCTACTTTCCTTCCCAAAGGCAATCACGTTATCAGCTCAGAATCATATTTGTTTTCCCAGCATTCTTGTGGAAGTTCACAAACAATATGTAAATTAAAAAAAATAGATATTTTTAGGTTATCAAAATATGTTTACAAGTATTCCTACTTGCATAATTTATTGCTACTATAATAATATAGTCAGATAGTGCTCCCAATACGACTGGGCGGTGCAGCATTTGTATTGTTTGTTATATCTATAGTTAAGCATACGTGCCTTGTACAGGTATTTTTCGCTAGGATGTTTATATCATCAGTTAGGATCTGTGTAACTTAAGTTCCGCTAAGGCATCATACTTCAAAAGCTGTGTGTCTCTAGCCAAATAGATGGGGTAAAGTAATCTGTAACAAAGCTCATAAATATTAGATGACACTTGAACAACACAATTTTAGGTAATCAAGCAAACCCAACTGCTTTTTGGCATTAACAGTATCAGAGGAGAACTGATAACAAAGGTTATTTAAAAACTGTTTGAGAGATGATAGGGGAATAATGGGGAAAGGAGGTAGAGAACAAGCTTTAGGTTTGCTTGGAGTTCACTCTTAAGACAGGAGGGAGGGCTGTTATAATTTCAGTAAATGGGAGTGATAAAGGGGTTTTCTGCTCACTATAATGTGCAGCATGTGTACAGAGTATAAACTAGAGGCTAGGAGAGTGACCGTGCTCTCTCCTTCTTTAAGTCAAAAGAAGCAGTGCGGTATGAGCCATAGAAAGTGCTTCCATGCACTGACATGCCCACTTCATTGCCTGCCACCATTTCTAATAGGTCATTTGTGAAATAACTTTCACAAGCATTTTCTTTCATTCAGTCTTTCTAGATTGTATACTTAGACATTCATACATAGTTCCCATTAAAGTACAAAACAGTCACTTTTCTCAGCTTGTAACCAGACTCAAATGGCTGATCACATACATTTTTAAATACACAATGGAAGAGTTTGAATCCCTAATGTGTGTGAGACAACTTACATTACCTGTCTTTTTAATAGGCTGTCAATGCATGGCAACAAACCAAAAACTGGGCCTGTAGAATTTTTTTCACAGGCACACTACAACTGTCAGCATCAGCTTTACATTGGGGTGCCTTTCTCAATGCCACAGACCACAGAGCGGTAACATTTCCAATTTTAACATCTGTTTAGAAGTAATACTTGGCATTCTAATTTACATCATACTGACTGCGTTTATTCACTATGGTTATTGGTTCTCTATTTTCCTTCTATAAAATATCAGCAGGGTGGGCAGTAAAGAGTTACGTGACTCAATTGCATTTTATATCGATTGGTGATTCCAGGGATGAGGTTTGTTGGCCTTAAATTCCCAGTTCTGAATTCCAGACACCATGAACTCAATTTCTTTCTGCTCCAGGCATGCTGGCAGATCTATGAAGAAGCAGATATCTCACCACCAGAATTCCTGAGATATAATAAGATGACATAGTGGGTGATTTAACCCAATAGTGTCTATCTGTCCATCTTTCAATAATGATATTAGACAAAACTTTTGATAGAGTAGGGAAAAGGTAGGGTTTTGTGTGTGCTCCAGTTGGGCAGTAAAATTTTACTAAATTTAAAAACAAAATTCTCATGCTGCCTGCACTGCCAGTTTTCAGTGTATTGTAGAGATATATTGCCTAAAAAATCTTCAGAATCTGGCATCTCTAGTTGTAAAAGGCTGCGTACACACGTGCAATAATTGTCGTTGTAAACGAACAATCCCCTACAAATCGTTCAATAATTGTTAACAAAAAAAGTGCACAAAGACTGGTCAATGACGCCAACAATCAAGGAATTTTGCTGGAAACTAAGGACTGTCCCGGTGGATCTGATTGGGCAGGATCATTGGTAATCTATTATGAGTACGGTCATTCAGTGATCGTGGATTGTTCTGTGATACACTTTCTCCTGTACATGTCACTTCCTGCATTGTTCAAATGATTGTATCTAGTGTGTACATTATTGGTGGATTATATTTGAACGATCGTTACAGCATGTACAGACTTGTGCACAATACCATTGTTCAAAATAATCGGGAAGAATCGTGCATTTTCAAGCGATAATTATTGCACGTGTGTACCTAGCCTTAGAGACCTGGTCCCCTGCAGGGCTTGGTGGTTTCTTTGTTTTGCTCGATACCATTGTGATAGTAAGGCCCTGAACCCTGAACTACTGTGGGGGGAGCAGGCACTGGAAGCATTGGATTCTGAAAGCTCTTCATGTTTTGGCATCTCTTCAATTCAGTGAAGACTGACAACACAGAAAAGTATTAACAGTCATTTTTGAAAGCCGACAATTTTATTATTATTATTTCTTTTTTACTAATGATAGAGATTCTTTACCATTCTCTTGCTATATTAGTTAAAACTATTATACATACATTACCATACATTACAATACAAATATGTTTGTTAACTACATTGATCCTGTACATATTTCTTACAAATAAGATACAGAAAAGATAAGCAATTTTAGCAACTTTTATTTTTCATAAGTTTACACAAATTACTTTTCAGGCAATGTATAAGCCTAAATTGTATATACGGTAACCAGTGGTTATGATAAATCACAGCATTATTTTCAAAGATGACATTTCTGTGATACGGGTCTAGTCATTATATACCTTGCATGTCCTATAATATGATTTTTTTAAAAAGACATGTTATATTCTATGTGCTGGAGGCCCATCTTGGGTCCTGGCATTGCCTAGATAAATGTTCCTGCACACTTCTTTTTATTCCATTCCCAGGAACAGAAACCTAATACAGCACTGTCCAACTTTTATCTTGTAGGATTTCCATATGAAAAAGTGGTGCAAAGAGTTCTGTATCTGCAAGTTTTGGACTATGATCGATTTAGCCGCAATGATCCTATTGGAGAAGTATCAATCCCCCTAAACAAGATAGACTTGACACAGATGCAGACCTTCTGGAAAGAGCTTAAACCGTGCAGTGATGGCAGTGTAAGATAATTGTTTGTGTTGTCTGTCTATTACACAGCTTATGTCTCTATTTCAGGTACATTATGAAGATGTTTATATGCATAGCAGGCCAGCTGTTAAAGGAAGCTTTACTATTTCAATAATTTCATCACTGTGCCAACCTCTAAACCTATCCCCTGAACTGCTGGCTGCCTGCCTTTCGTTATAACCAGCAGTGGGTGCAATTAGGATTCACTGGGACTCACTACAACACAGCAACATTTAAAATAATAGAAAACTGACTTTTATGAAAAGTGTTAGATATAACCATACCCATAGACATTATCATAAAGGCAATGCAGGGTAAAATATTAAATCATCTTTATTTTGACTATTTTTAGTAATTAGACTGCATTGTATATGTTTTTTTGGTCATGCCAATTTCCTGTAGAATACAAACATAAACATATTCAAATATGTTTTTGAAAAAAAGGGAATGTTCTTATGCCCCGCTCCCATATCTCCAATCATGACCACATATATAATACGTAAATAAGAAGATAGAATTTTCTCCTCTTCAGACGTAGAATGACTCGCACTGGCAATAACTAGATGTGTTTTGTTACATCTGGCTTGGTATGTTTAGTTGTCTTTATGTTTTCAGCCTTTTGAAACAGAAAGGGTATTGCACCCCAAAATCTTGTTCCTCATTAATTGCACGCCTCTAATAAATGTGAGGTGAATCCTCTCCATCAAAATCTGTGGTCTAATACACTTTTTTTCTCACATTGAGCTGAAGTTCTTATCACATTGCTTTAAAAGAGTTAGTTAATTTGCATTGCCTATTTTAAACTCAGATTTGACGACAGGTATTTTGGATCTGTGGTCATACGGTTTTGTTAGTTTCTTTCAGGGCTGTAAATCAGAACTGTTTTTTGTGTAGGGCTAGCACAGACACTTGTCAGCTTTGCGGTCAGCGACTCAACAGGGGGGAAATTCGTTTTTCCAACAATAAGAATAAAAAGGTAGGAGCATACCATATTTTTAGATAAGGTTCTGTATTTATCTAACCAAAGTTCCAGTTTACTTTTAGGGATAGATAACACCAATGTGTGTGTTATGGACCTAAATGTTCAGATTCATGTGAAGGGGTTTAGTCCATGGTATTCACAAGTATTACAATGCACTGCCAAGGTCAGAGTGTCTTTTTAAAGCTCTTGTATTACTTGTTTATGTGTAAAAAGGTAAATGTTTAGGTGTTAGAGTCTCCTTTATTGTCAGCAGTCAGTTGCAGGTAATGGCAGCCAGAAATTATCACTGTCACCGCTGAAAACTAATGTGTGATATTTTTCAAAATTTAATTTTCTACGACTTACTATCTATACAAATTATAATCAGAGCTAGGAGCTGGGAAAGGATTTCTGTATAAGAATATTTGTTACAGAGTATTTTGCGTGATTGATCAGGTTGTTGCAGATGGGGCCATTTGCATATGTTAATATTTGTATTGCTAAACATAAGCCTCGTTTAGTGGTAACAGTGCAAGTAGCTGATTCACTCATCAAGCTAGATTTGGAGAATATGTGCATAATTAGGAGCATAACATGTGAATTTTCTTCCCTGTCTGTGACTGACAGAAGGGGGGACAGCTTGACAATCAAACCTTCTTCGCTTTGTGAATGTGACAGCATTAGTCACACTCCATTCTACGTCTACTGCTGAGTGTGTACAAGAGTGTGTGTTTTTAGGATTAGGAGTTCTACAAACCGTGGGCTTTCAAGGTGACCTCCCCTTTATCCCAATGTACAGGAAGTTTATGCATTATTCATTACAACACTTTTTTATTTTTATAAAACAACAAATATGTCGCTTTTGTGAGGTGATCCTTCTAGCTAAATGTGTTGTCACTGTTTTCACTGTTATTATGGGAAGAACAAATCAATTTGAGAATCAGTTTAGTGCAATACGTCTTCTTTATGTAACAAATAACAGATTTTGCAGTCTACTTAACAGGTGCATGCATATTAGTCTACTGAGAATCAGGCAGTTATTGATTTTTTATGGTCTGAATTATAAGTTGCAGGATTCTGTGCAGATTGGATAAATCTCCATACACATATTAATCTACTGGCAGATTTTCTACAATGTTACCCAGACCAAAAGAGACAAAACGTTTTTATAACGGTACTTGTCAGGTTGTTCAGAACTTCAGTTCCTAACTTCTGCCATGAATCCTCCAACCGCAGAGCTCGAAAAAAGCCTCTGGATAAAGCTGTGCCCCATGACCAAGAGCATGCATGCAACATTTAGCTTCTGATTGGTCTTAATGATTCCCCTCTTAGTTTTTAATAGGAGAGGATTTATGGTTTGGACAGAACAAAAACTGACTAAATCTGCCAATGTGTGCTGTTCTGCATCCAGCACCAGTGTGAGCCTTAATATTATGTCACTTAGAAAACACAATGGTAGACAGATTTTTCTAAGTAGAAAAGAGTGGAAACAGAGGGGCAGTGAGATAAATGGAGGGGCTATGTAGATTCTCACCACATAGCTCTATATGATAGTATGTATTCACTAGCTGCATTCCCTAGGCAGCCTCAGTCAATAATCAAATTAGATTTCATGGAAATATCTTTAAGAATATATAATTGAAGGGACTTTAGTCTTATTCTCCCACATATGTCGCAAGAATTAGCTCCCAAGTGAGAGAATAAGACTACCGAATGATTGATTTGTTTTTTAATATGTACAATTGTCTTGTGTTGATGTTTTTTTTTTCTTTTCCATTTGTATGTCAATGGAACAAATTAAAAAAGTCTAATATAGTGTTTTAAAATTTGACTGGTGTAAAAATGTTTTGTTGATGCCTCTGAAATCCCTTCAATTATGAAAAGTTCTCTTTTCTCCTTTAAAATATTGTAATAATGGGCTGTGGCATCTATGTGTAAATTTATGACAGAATGGAAGTAGCAGAATTATGTGTATGATTTTGATTGGAGAGTATGAATGAGTGAAATTAAGAGTTTTTGCAAAGTCGGGGAAACAGTTAGACAAAGTGCAGTTATTGGGGAAGGCAAGATGCATTGGAATCAATGAAAGTGAAAACCTTTTGTATTCTTTAATGGAGGGAGGGAGGCTTAGGGAAGCACCTTTAAACTATTATAGACCTCTTCTTCTGATCCCTAACTCTAATGGTACCTCTTTAACTCTAGAGTTAACCTTTATTGTAACCCCATCCCCACATGTAACACAAACTAACAATAACCTGAACTCTAATGCTTTGTTTATGAACAAATGGCTGTGGTAGCGCTGACATGCCAATCACATGACTGTTTGTTTTTCCACTGGGTTGGGATCACTTGGCTATTTTACACAAAATTTTGGCAAACATAAAATCTGTAACTTTGCAACAAAATAAAATTCAATGAATTGTCCACTCAACCCTGGAGGAACGAAACAATTTATCTGTTAATATGAATCTGTCACTAATATATAGAAATCTGTCATTAAAACCCAGCTCTAATCCTGTCTTTTAACAGACATAAACAATTTGATTTAAGAGATATGTCATGATTCACAGATTGATCCAATCTCTATATTAGGTTATTCAGACCCTATGCTTATGTAGAGTCCACCATTTGAAGAAAAGTTTAGGCTATATTATACTTTAGATTACCAAAAAATTACATGGTACTAGCATTACAGATTTTTAATAATATTAATAATAATTATATTAATAAACATATGAAGGTATGAGTCGCTAGTGGTTCAATTGTAAGGTGAAATACAACAGCCTGTCATGTAATATCTCACCAGAATAAAATGACCCGGATAGCTGTGTCTTTTACCTCTAGGCAATCTAATATACTCATTTAGAATTATTATGATTGGAATAATAAGTATTGCAGCAGGATTCATAAGATATGAAAGGCTAAAACCTAGTAATCAAACTTGGAAGGATGATGACTTTAAGCCAATGAACATCAGAAAAGGACAGATTTCAAAGTAAAACAGTTTTGACAGATGATGGAGATTAAAAGTAATATGGGATTATTCACGAATACAACATTTTAAGGAGGATTGATTGTAAAGGGTTAGCATAATCTTGATGATAATTGGAACCTTTATATTGTGCAAAGAAATGTTAAATGGTTACTATCTAGAAATGTTTAACTTTTTGCCATTGTTATCAAGTATTTGTACAGCAGAGATATATTACACATCTCATAATTTAGTGTGCCTATTCATAGTCTAGGGCCAATTTTTGGGTGAAAGCCAATTAACCTACCAATATGTTTTGGTGTTACACTGAACAGAGATATTCCTTTTCTTTTCTGCAATAAAACAAGACGTATCTACCTGTTTGCAACCTTCTCAGCATATCTCAGTGCCAATGGCATAGAAAATAAAGAAAGGGAATCTGTGATTTCAGTGCCTTTGTTGTAAACTTTAATGGATTGCTATACAATGCCAATAGCTACAGGAGTGAAGGCATGCTTTGAAAGTGTTTTCACTACATGTTTAGAATATTTAAATAGGGGTCAAAGCCATTTGTGGGCTGCAACAAACATCAATAGCAGTTGTGAGCAATGGCCACCCCGAAGGACTAATTGAGTTATGGTGGATTAAATGTGCTCTAAACAGAACACATTGAGAATTATAAAAAATTGAATTGCAGCTTGAGATCCCTACTTGATCCACTATAACACAGATCGGGGACTATAATGAAGAAAAATGATGGCTGCGCTATGTTTGTGTGTCTGGCAAAGTGCAGACAAGTAAAGATCTTTTTGGGGCTAGTAGCTCATATGTGCTGAAATACCTACCACCACCAAATAGGTAGTTAACCTGGGCCCCAGCCATCTAAGACCTTCTAGTGAAGTAAAATAGGTCTTATTACGGGTGCTGGGTTTATTGCACATTCATTTACATTTTTCTAAATAATAAAAATACTATTTATTAACACTTTTCTGGTCTGAATAAAGAATAGGCAGTCTAGCAAACCTGAGTTTCTATGAGGGGACTCAGACCTTTTGACATTCAGATGCCACCTTGCCAAGTCAGGAAAAATTGGAGAATCCTGTGCCAGTAATTTATTTTACTAGGGCCTGCCTAGTGTTTTCTCCAGGGGCTCTGTTCGAGCTTAATCTAGCTCTGACTATGGAATTTGCTCTGAAGTATACATCTTCTCATCTTCTAGTTGGACATTCTTGTTTTGTCCATTCACCAGCTGTCTCTTTTAGTGCTACTGTCTCTCTTTTGTGACCTCATAACTCTGCCCCTCTTTCGGACTCACATATTCTTTTCTTAGATCTGATGTTGAGCATGTATAAATAAATAGGCAATTTACCTACAGAAAGTGTTTATATTGCACTAAAATATTCATGTAGTCTTCACATTATTCCACTGGTTATTTTCATACACTAGTAAAAGGAAAATGGAGCAGTTAAGAAACCAGTGGTTTTTATTGACAGTGTTTCTACATAATTTTTTCATGAGGTAGAGATAAAATGTAATTCTCTAGGATCCATTTAAATCACTATGCGTAATCTCAAACTACCACATGCTGATTCTAAAAGAAGATGCATATATATATATATATATATATACACACACACACACACACAAGTACTGTGCCAGGAGTGGTCGGATAATATGTTCACTGTCTTAGCTACAGCATCATTTGAAAAAAATACAGAAATATGCTGACTTTGCTAATTGCATATGAAATGTAATTGTATTGGCTCCTTTGTGGCTGAGTTAAATGTTAGATATCCTTTAACCTCCTTTTGAGGGACCATTACTCTAAAAAGTTAACAAGCGGACAAAAATATTATAATGTCATGCCATCTGTTACAAATCGAAGGAAATTGGAATGCTGCAAATTCTGCCTTGAAAAGTAACAACACAATCAAAATTTTTACAGATTTTACTAAATGCATTTTGTGTTTTGATTGATGTTCTTTAATCTTGAACATTAATGTGGGTATTAGTATTTCATCTCCTGTAACGTATTTAGGAGAGGAAAAATTTGCCAAGTCAATCATCCCAAACAGATTAAATTAGGATTATCATTCTGTACCAGAAAATCACAGTTGAAGTTAGAGATTAAAAAATACCATGTATGAATTCCAAAAGTATAAGCAATGTATATGATAGTCAAAATTCAATCAAACCTGACAGTTTCTGTGGACTCTTTAAATGGTTTTAAGCAGATTTCAATGTTATCCATTTATTCACAGAACGTGTAGTTATTTTGATCACTAGAACAGATCTGGATCTTTTTATGGTGAGGACATTGTTTAGGAAAGCAAAAATAAATGAACTTCTCCTTGATTGCACTTTTAAAAATATGCATGTATAAGTATTATCTTTTATTTCCATATAGCGCTAACATATTACATAGTACTTTAAAAAGTCCTTGTCATGTCACTTATTGTACCTCAGGGGGCTTCAAATCCTTACACTTAACACCAGCCCCTAACCTTAAACCTAACTGTCTCTTAACCCCTAACCACTCCTAACCTAGTTAAACCACGTTGGCACTGTTTTATACCAGTCTTGGGTATGAATGGCTCCATAAATTATGTGTCCTGAGAAAAAAACTGAAGAGTACTCTGAAAGAATGAGCAAAAGAGCAGCCTTGCCCCCTAATTTTTTTCAAGCAGATGCTCATTCAATTTTGGTAAATCTAACTAAACAGAGGGCCAAATATTGAATCAAAAGGAGAAGATCCAGCACTAGCACTAGCACTAGCATTCATTGCATGGTAGGACTAAGGGACAATCTGCTGCAAGATGGAGCAACCATGTCTCTGCAAGGCAGAGTAAAAAAAGACTCCCACGGGCCATGAATATGTGGGACCATAACTGGAATAAAATCTTGAGCTCTTAATGATTAAATATTTTGTGTGTTATCCTATTCCCAGGGGTGTCCATCTTCACTACCTGCTTACATGCCACTGTTGATGTCTGTATAAAGGCCCACATTCCCTTATCTGCGTTCATGCAGGATATGGCTCGGCAACTGCAAACACAAAATAATCAGAATTTTGGGATTTACCGAATGACAGGCCTTGGACACATGACAATGAAAGATATAAACTATTAAGTTACAAAGTCAAAGGACAGCTGTAGGGTATAGCAGATATAGAGCTGGTTTTAGTTTTTCTACAGAGTACAATTTGACACATTGGCAGATAATGTAAACTTACACAAACCTTCTGTCCATAGAAATAGTTTACATGAGCAATACAGACACTGATATGTATCCATAAACACAGCTTGGACTCCTGCCATGTTCTTTATTTGGAATGCCCATTATTTACAGTTCATTCATCTCTCCTCTTTGATAACACACAGCCATTCCACTGCTTGTCATTGTCCTAAGGGCAGACACACAGTATCACAACATAAATACAGCAATTCAAAGAGCCAGCAAATTCATAGAAATGAACATGCAAGGGATACTTTGTATCCTTTTGCTTTGCTAATGATATAATTGCATGTTCTCACTTTGCATATTTTTATCACCTGTATTGCTGTGTGTGTGTATTTGTGTGAGCTTGTAACAAAGCCAAGAATCTGGAGAGCTGAATGCACGCCTTCTTACTACAGACTGTGCTGGTTCATAATTCCCAATAAACCAAGAAAGGCCCAGAGTGAAACAACAACAGCAATAACACAATTAGCAAGATTGTCTGCCACATTTGCAAATGACACTAGCACTGTGCCTAGGAGCATAACTGGAAAAATCTGCAAAATATTATTGGAACTACTTAAGATTCATTATAAAATACATATCCCAAATCTGTTCTCAATTTTAGTGAATTGATTGATATTTGCAGGTGACATAAAGCTTATAAAAATTATAAATGTAAAAAAGGATGCTTAAGCTGGAGGTAAGAAACCCATTCTGAGTCAGGGGCTTGTAAAAATAAGAAGGTGGGGACTCAGTCAAGATAGCGAGGTCCCTAACCCTGTAAAAGCCATTGGAAATCCAACAATGAAATTGGGTAGGGTTGTTGGAACCCAGTGGAAATAGCAGGTTGTCAGCAAAGGTGGCCAGCTGTCCTGCACAGACAATAATTTCCCAGAATACTTGACATCATCCCATATGTGTAAACTCTGGGGAGCAAGGGGCACCGAATAACTATCCAGAAGGAAGGAGCCATTTAAGAAAATATTTAAGAGCATATGACTTGGTGTTGTTGACGCAAACCCCATACTTTGGTGAAAACCTCTATAACCTGGAAAAGATTTGGGATGAAGGATACTGGGTTCATAAGGAAGCTACATCATCAACAAAAAGGCTAATCGTATGATGGTATTTCTAGTTTCTTGACCCTGTAATTGGACTTTATAAATAATGCTATCAATTCTATAGCCAAAGCAAATAGTAGTGGAATAAGAGAGGACATCCTTGGCGTTTACCCTGCTAAAAGGAGAAATAATTGGGATTGGACACCTGTATATTATTATTATACAGTACCATCATATTACACAGCACTGTACATAGTCCATAGTCATGTCACTAACTGTCCCTCAAAGGAGCTCACAATCTAATGACCCTACCATAGTCATATGTGATTATTATAGTCTAAGGTCAATTGTTAGGGAGAAGCCAGTTAACCTAACTGCATGTTTTTGGGATGAAACCAGAGTACCCGGAGGAAACCCACGCAGACACAGGCAGAACCTGCAAACTCCATGCAGATAATGTCCTGGCTGGGGATCGAACCTGGGACCTAGCGCTGCAAAGGCCGGAGTGCTAACCCCTGAGCCACCATGCTCTAGGTTTAATAATAGAGAGGAAATACAACCTAAAATTCAGTAAGATAGTAGCTTCATTAAATGGGAAAACGGTGTCAAATGCCTTCCTGATGTTCAGTGATAGTAGAATATCTACAATGTATCCTGTCCTTACAAGGTGATTAAGATGAATGGATATATGGAAGCTATCCCCCACTTGTTGCAGCATTCCTGTGTTGAATCCTCTCACTAAAATCATAGCTAGGAGTCTAGATTGAGCAAGAAGAAAAACTTATAATTAACCCAGACCTATGGTTTCTGTTAGGTTTGGGTATCATGTAAATACCCACAGTCCGGGTAGTTGGTTAAAGAGGTGAGTTAAATAGAGGATGAGCAGGGTGATTACTTTCTGCATTATGTCAAAGTATACGCGTTTGGATGTTTGTTAGGTTTCAGATACTTGATTGCCCATTGGGTCTTCAAGGGAGTGATTGGGGTTTTCAAAAATTTAGAGTAATGAGTCAGGAAGAGGGGGGAGGTGCAGGGTATCAAGCAAGAAGCACAAGCTGTATAGGGAGACAGGCTCTTGACATGTGTATAGGGCCCATGGGTGAATTCCACCAGTATTTTTTTGGGGGAGGCAAGAGGAACCAAAGTTGAATGAATGTGCAGGCATATCGGTTTAACCACTCTAGTGGTGTGCCATAGGTGATTGGCTAAAAGAGTGTCAGGTTTATTTTCTTTCATATAGAACTAGCCCAGTGAAGTACCTACTGAGAGATGTAGGAAGATAAGGGATTGCACGCAGGTTCTAGTTGATGCCTGATAGACCAGGATGAATTGTGCCAACAGAGTAACAAGAGGCTTCTCTTGTTTTTGTCTTACAGGAAGCAAGCTGAATGAGATGTCTATGAATGATTACCTCATAAGTGTTCCACAGAGTGCTATTCTCACAAAAGAAGTATTAAGAGTGGAAAAAATCCACAATCACAATCTCTTCTTGGCTGTTCATACAGCGAGGCTAGTGTGAGATCACATGATAGTCTGACCAGGGTATTGAGAGAAATTCACAGGAGAGAATCAGGAGAAGGAAGTTATGATCTATTCTGGTCCAGTTAGCTAGGTTATATTGCCCCAAGAGTTTAGCAAGAGGATCCAATAGCAGGCCCAGACCTAACAGACTAAAGGGATGGGGGTATATCTTTTGTTAAAAGAGGAATGGATAACAAAATCCTTTCATATCCGCAGTGTGCCTTATTGGCAAGGTTGTATCTCTATGGGAAAGTTAAAGAAAAAATGGAAGTGGTTTACTATTAAGAGCATAGGAGATTATTGTGACATAAGTATCACATAACTGACCCATTTAAATAGGATATTGGCCATTTGGATCCCTCTTTTATGAATCAAGTGAATAGTAGCAAGTGTTTAAAGCCTACAAGGACTCCTTTCTGTTTAGAAGGCCTATTAGCCATAAATATCTGTATATAGTATGTACTGGGTCTCCTGTAAACAAGTGACAACAACTTAGTGGCAGCAACAGTGGCAGAATGCCTTAGCTGTTTAATAGGGGAATATAAACCTTGTACATTTGGGCTAAGCACAGAGAGTGGCATTACAGGACATCAAGGCAAAAAAGTTTTCCAGAGGATTACATTTCACTGTGGTCTGTACAGAACCCCATGCCCCTCAGGGCAAAAAATTGGAAAGTTTTGTGTGTGTGTGAGGGGGGGGGGTGCGCAAAAAGGGGAGTAAGGGGGTAAGAGTATAAAGGGAAAGCAAATAAATCTGTACATATAAAAAGAAAGAATTGTTTATATGATCTTTACTCTTAGTGTATATGCATACAATATGTATATGTATATGAAATTGTACCGTAGTTGAAGGAAAACAATTCTCCCTAGGTCAGTTACATACATTGCGATTATTTTAGCAAATATATCATTATCAGTGCAGGCATATACTTGTTCCCGCTCTGACACCTAAATCCCAATCACTTATTTGGTCCTGATTGCTATGTGGGAATGTCTGCGTGTCACAGATCAGTCACTTCATGTTACAGACATGTGGGAGAGTCATATAATCATCAACACGAATCATTTATGTGTATTATTCTTTCAAACACAGGTCCAAAAATATTTGGACGAAAATATAGTAATGATGGTATTTTAGAACTCTAGAAGTTACATCAGTTGTTTTTAACATGTGGATAATTATAATTATACAATTGACTGACAAGCAGTTCTGTGCCCACATGTGGGCTGTTACCTCATTATTTAATTACCAATAAAGCGGGCAAAGGATTTACAGTTAGTTTCAAGTGTAAAGTTTGTATTGTAAAGCCATACCTGTAAATTCTCTCTGAGATACAAATACAAATGAGATATGAACTGTCAATACAAGTAAAGAAAGCAATCACTAGGCAGATAAAGCAAAAAAAAAAAAAAAAAAATGAAAGACAGTTGACAGTGTAAAATTATTATTATATTATTATAAGATAAGACCTTGCCAGAAATAATATAAAAAGTTTGCTCAGAACTGGAGCAATATTCCTAGTACAGATAAAACAAACATTAACATGTAACAGGATGATGAAAAATGATGAGTATGGAGAACAGAAAAAATGGTTTATAATCCAAATATTGCCACTTGGAACATAGTGGAGTCAGTGTTAGAGAAAGATGTGTATGCAACCAAATTAAATGTTACTACCTGTGTTTATTAATGACCTGACTGCTGACACTAATAGTATGAATAATAATTGAAAACTTACATGTGAACAACCCAAGAGATGTTGGACGCAAAGAAAAGAATGTCACCTGACCTCAAATCAGTTGAACTTATATTTCACATTAAAAACCAAAAGCTGACAAATCAATAAAACAAATGACAGCCAAAGATAACTGCATTGAAGGTCTGGCATCGCTTGGGAAGCCACCCAATATTTGGTAAAGTTTATGGGTTTCAGGCAGTCATTTACCAATAAAGTATTACAAATAGTCATTTTATTTTTGTTAGCATGTCCAGTTACTTTCAAGCTCTCAAAGTTGGGAGGGCTAGAGCAAAATGAATGTGATTCCTAAAGGCTCTTCTAATATTTTGTTAAAGCCCTAAAATTAGAGTTAAAAGCCTATACAATTATTTTGCTCAATGGCCTTATTTAAAATAATATTGTGCTGTACAGAGCCAAATGTGAAAGTGAAAATGTTTATAGACCTAAGGCTAAGTACACATGGACTAACTTTTACTTCTGATCCAATCAATTAGACATAAATTGTTTGGATGTGTTTGTAAATACAGATCAAAGGCAAACAAGTCATGTCAAGTTTATGAAGGATCAATTAAATTCAATAGGTTCACCCCATCCCCATCCACAAAGATCAAAGGGTAGAATCTCATACATCTTATAACAGTCTTTTTCGGACTGACTACTGACATTTTAAGGACAAATTTTCCAGTGGATCTTCTTTTGCGTAATAGCAGAAAATTGTGTGCGTGTGTATAGAGATTGTGAGTTACTGGCTTGCAAGATTGTGGATGGTGTATGAGTCATGTACACATGGTGGGGAGCTCCAGGGTTTATGACTGACATACTGGATTAACTTGTTTTGGTAAAATCCTATAACGTCCTGTTACAGGTTCTGAAGCCAGGAGGTTTTGCCTTCGTGCCTAGGTCCTTAGTGCAGGAAAAACCTGCTTAAACTATTCCTGTCTTTGTGCATAGTTTACCTCTGCTATTATCAGCTAAGCCCATCCTTAAAAAAGTTATCAGCTCAAAACACATGAAACATTATTATTATTACACAGCATTTATATAGCACCATCATGTTACGCAGCCCTGTACAGAGCCCATCCATAGACATGTCACTACCTGTCCCTCAAAGGGGCTCACAATCTAATGTCCCTACCTAGGTCATATGTCTTTAAAACAGTCCAAGGTCAATTTTTGGGGGAACCCAATTAACTTAATGTGGGAGGAAACCGGAGTACACCCACACAAACACAGGGAGAACCTGCAAACTCCATGCAGGTAGTCCTGGCCGAGATTTGAACCTGGGACCTAGCGCTGAAAAGACCAGAGCGCTAACCTCTGAGCCACCGTGCTGCCCTACATTACTCTTTCCTTTATAGACATTTCTATTACTGGAAACCAATACCAAGAGAACTATGAAGGTTGCCCTTGCTGAACTTTACTTCTATAAGTGCTTGTTTGCCAGTTGTCATGCTGATCAAATGACTTTTATTTTTTCTGAGTTACCCACCTGGAACATGTATTTCTATAGTATGAGCCTGATTTATTAAAACTATCCAAGTCTGGAGAGAATACTTTCATCAGTGAAGCTGGGTGGTCCAGCAAACCGGGGATGGATTTTCCAAAAGTCATTTGCTAATTGTTAGCAAATGTTTTCAACCCTGAACTGGATCCATTCCAGGTTTTCTGGATCACCCAGCTTCACTAATAAAAGTGTATCCTTTCCAGCCTTGGAGAGCTTTCATAAATCAGGCCCTATGAATCCACTGGTTGAATGCTTGTAAAATAATTGAAGCATATTGAAGACCATTAGACTAGCTACCAATGTCTACTATTTATTGTTTAGATTATGTTGTTTTCATTAAATAATAATTACTCCTTATATTTTTCTCATAACTTGACTCAAAGCCATAAAAAAACACATATATACATACATACATACACTTCACACTATGTTTATCTTAGTTAAGTACATATCTATTGAACAGACACAGGTGGGAAGTGTGCTATTGTATTTTAATCCCTACAAGTGCAAATCATAAAAATATAATATTGTTAATAATATATTACTGTTGTTGTTTTTTTTTATTAATAAAACAATCGTCATGCTATTTTGATGAGTGATAATTTTCATCGAGCTTCAAGTTTTACATTTGTGAATATAAATGAACTGTTTACCTGTTTAAAGTACTGGAACCAAAAATACCATCTCATCTCTTCCATCAATAACTATCAACAAATATTTAAAAATGCTGATGTAGACTGGTAATTTCAGCTTTATTGTGCATTACAGGGAAGCCGTGGTGAATTGCTGCTCTCCCTTTGTTACAATCCCTCAGCAAATTCTATTATCGTCAACATCATCAAGGCACGGAATCTAAAAGCCATGGACATCGGGGGAACCTCAGGTTTGTACAAAATGAAAGCAAACATATGTTTGAAAATGTTATTTATATTTTTAAACTGCATTATGCTAATGTAGTATTAATAATATTTTATAAAAAATATATATTTTTTTTTTTTAAAGAAAACATATCCTAAGAGAAATATCCTGGTAATATTTTAATGCATATACTCTCCTAATACACTAATGTGGAGTAAGCATCCTGCAAGTGAATCCACACCTTATATTCATATTTGTACCTAATTGTGCAAGTACTAGATTGACAAACTAGGTTCTGCTGCTGTGCAGTAGATTTAACTTGTTTTGAGTCATTTCACAATTTCAGTAGTAGCAATAAGCAATACTCCTTTTGGCTAAAGTTTTCTTGAAACCTTTCGAGTCACTCTTGTAATAAATCCAAATATTTAAAAGCTTTAGAACAAGAAGAGTGACACAAATTTCCACAATTACAGATACCTGCCTTACCTGACTGTCTAATAGACTATAAGTCAGCATCAATACATTTTTGAGGCCCCCCAAACTTTATGTATATATATTTGATGTGAACTTTGATCTGCACCTGTGCCCAGAGTTTGACCACTAAACAATCCACATTGTTATCAGGCAGTAAAAGAATGGTATTAAACCCAACTTTGGGCTCACTAGTTGCTTTTAATATGAAGGTATTTTTCACTCATGGTTCACTACATTATATTCACATTGTTTGAGACTTCACTAAAGCCTCAGTGACCTAAATATAAGTCAGTTCTCACACTTTTCAGTAATTTGTCAAAAAGTCAGCAGGAGCTGCTTATATACACTGTGTATATAAATACTGATCAGATGCAAAATCGAGAAGAGATACAACCTAACCTATTTTTGTTTTTTTTTTCAATTTCCTAATACTTTATTTTTAGTGTTTTATTTAAAAAATGTCAACTAAAAATAATTTGTGTTATTGTCTCAGTTTAAACAGTTTTTTTTACTTTGACTTGTGAAAACCCAAAAAGAATTAAATCATTTTTTTGCAGGATAATATTACTAAAATCAAATACCTAAATATGCATTACTTTGTTATCCTATTTAATGACAAAGCTATTGTAAGTGAACAGGTTCATGGCAAAAAAAAGTAAAAATTGCTCTGGAATGGATTGGGGTGGTAGATGACGTGGATTTTGTTCCTTGCAGTTGCAGTAGCCACTAATAAACCATCATTGTGCTGCCAGCCTGAACAAGCAACAAGTGCTTTAGTGTTCATAGTCATGGCACACGTTCATTTTAAATACACCACTGATTGTCACTTTCGATTTTTATTCTAGTTCATTTTAAAACACCAATATATAGTACACTTTGCCATGAAAAGAAGCCTGAATGCTTTTAAGCTATCATTCTTGCTAGTAACTTTTTTATAACCCATATAGTAGTACAGCTTTGAATTCGTTTCTAACTTCACATCTTAGACACCCTCTTCCTGTCTCCAATTTCACCTGTTTTTTAATAATCCCAAAAAAACCTTCACCAACAAAATAAGGGGGTACATACCTGCTATCTGATGTATTCTATCTTACTGCCACACTGTGATACAGAAAACACAGGTCAGTGGTGTTACCCAGCTATCCAGCACCAGTTATCCACTTATAGATAGATAAATATCCAGTTTTGTCCCTAGTATCCAACTATAAACTCTCACTTTTTCAGCATATTGATCTCACCAACTAATATGCTGTTCTTTGGACTGTTTAAGTCATTATTTATTGAAGCGGTATAGAAAGGATCTGAGCAAGTATAAAATAATCCAGTTTAGAGGAGCTGGAGTTTGGTGGCCCTCTGAGATGCTGGGCACGATTTTATGTGTAGGTTTATTTGCGTGGTGTGACTGGAAATAAATTTAAAATGATGGCAAAGCATGTCTAAAAAAAGTAAATTAATGATTGATTCTTGTGGGTTAAATTAATGATATGCTGCATAAAGAGGATTATGAAAGGAGAAGTTCTGTGCAGTGGACTAGTCTCTCTCTTTCAGGGTAAGAACAAGAATCAATCTTGAGCACAGTACAGTTTTCAAACTAAAAATGTAACCATGCTTATATATATATATATATATATATATATATATATATATACACAAAATCATCAAATAAAGTAATTTTTTTTATTCTAAGGTTTTACATATCAGGACCTAATATAAAAATCATCAGGTCCTTAGCAGGTTCTAATATTCTTTTATTCTAACCTCGGATGGTAAACAACAACACAAGCAGATTCCACCATATCATTATTTAATTAACAAATGGAGAAGCCATGTATGAAAAACTAAGTATACTTTATGATTTAATAGCTTGTAGAAATAAAAGCACTATGAAAAAAGTAAATTATTTGTTTTCTTTTTGACTTTTAACAGTCCCTGAAATCATAGGGGAGGTAATTTGGACTTCTTTTCTTTATAACATTGCTTCAGTTTACAGTGGTTTGCAGGCGATAATTTATGCACAGCTCTTTTAAAGTCCTACCACAGCATTTTGTTCTGGTTGAGGCCTAGTGCTGAATTTCCTGGGATGTCCAGAATAAAAATAGAAACTGTCTTGAATGTTTTTTTCACTTTTGAATATTGTTCCTCAATGTAAAATGATGGACTTTAAATTGTTTGGAAGGTCATTTATAACCCTTCCCAGAATCGTGAGCAACAATAATTACTTATCTGAGATCATTGCTGATGTTGTGTTAACACACACCTGAATGTTCCAGACCAGGTGATCACACTTTTATTGATCATCAATACATCAAATGCATTTGATTAGCAGCCCCTGGCTGCTTCATACCTTCTTATTTCCAACAGATGTGGTAAAAGTGTATTTTTTCAAAGGGTGCATTGTTGATTCTTTATTAGGTAAATAATGACATGGTGTAATTAGTAATGTGGGGATAAGCTTTAAAACACACTCACTGCAGATAGGTACTGCACACTTTAGTTCCGATTTCAGGGAGCTTTGTGCACTTTTATTCACAAAAGCACAAAGAAACTCCTGTGTTTTCTTGCAGGGGATCAAAGTCATCACAGAATTAGATGCAAAAACACAAAATTTAGACCTTGAGGGAGACCTATTTCTAGCTCACAGGCTACACACAGCCTTTGCAGCTGGCCCACCTGGACTTTCCCCCTGTCACAAAGAAAGGTGCCTTTTATTATCAGAGGCCATGTGCATTCCATTCCTTCTAGGACACTCCGGGCCTGGATCCCAAAAAAAGGGCTATAAATATGCAGCAATATATTAAATATTAGCCTTATTCAGGCTGCACTAGCATCTGGTACCATTGCTGGCTAACCAGACCCTCCACTTCCACTTGAATCTCTTTCTGGCTAGAACATACACTTCACTTACACCTGTATCTATTTCTGGCTAGAACATACACTTCACTTACACCTGATTCTCTTTCTGGCTAGAACATACGCTTCACTTACACCTGAATCTCTTTCTGGCTAGAACATAACCTTCACTTACACCTGAATCTCTTTCTGGCTACACCAGACCTTTCATTTGAACCTGAATCTCTTTCTGGCTAGACTAGACTCTACACTGGCCCCTCTGCTGGTTAGCCAGGTGCAACTGGAGCTAAACTAGCAGAGCAGTCAAGTGCTGCACTTGCTGGTTTTGGACCAAACAAAAAGAGAACCAGGACCAAATAGGGGATTTGGCTAAACCACAAGGGAGTCAGGTGTAAGTGGGGCCTGACACTCCACTTGCACCTAGCTCCCCTTCTGGATAGTCTGGCCCATCCTTTCTCCTGTCACTCTTGCTCTCTCTTCTCCACGTTTCTTTCAGCTCTGCTCTTGCCATTTCTGTCTTTTTTCCCATCTCCTTTTTCCTGTGGCTCTATCAACTCCACCTTTCTTTCTTCTCTAATCTTCTCCTAATTTGTATCTTTCTTCTCCAACCTTCTTCTATCCTGTCTCTCTCTTCTATACCCTTTGTCTTGTGTGTCTCCCTGCTATGTGGCCTTCTTTCACCATGTCTTTTTCAGGGACTTAGGAAACTGTCCACCCCTTTATATGTATATATGTGTGTATGCACATTCTCTGTGTCTTTGTCTCTCTCTCTCTAATATACTTAGGTATACAGAGTTTATGGTTACATCAATGACTTCAAAGTACCTGGGTCATGTGCCTGTAAAACATGTTCAAATTTTTGCTCCTTCATCATTGTGCTAGTAGTGGTGACACGTGCTAATAATCAAATTGTCAAGTGAATTTGATTATCAGCACCAGGCTGCTACTTACCCTCCTAATAACACATGCCCTGTTCCAACTAGCAACTGCCAGCACAGGACAGCTTTTAAAGTAGCGAATGGGCCCAGAACAAAAACTCTTGACTAGGGTAGTGCGGATCCGGTGCCCATGCTCATTTCATCTCCCCCCCAAACCTTCAATCATTTATCCAAATATTACCTCCCTCCCCTTCTTACCTCTTATTTAACAATTACCTTAGCTTACCAACCACCCTCTCCTATCCCTTTCTTTATCAAGACACAACACTTTCTTTGGACTTAAAATTGGCTGGCAAGCAGCCGTTTATTTGTAAACACAAATAAATTACATAAAATCTGCATAAATAACCATAAATACAAATTTAACCATAAATAACAATAATTACCGATAAATACCATAAATAACATACATAACATTAATATTAACCTTACCACTGTAAATAACATAAATAACTATAAATACCTTATAGATAACTCCAATTATTACCTTTTAATAACCTTTACTAACCCCCAACATTTAAAATGTTAACCCCCCCATTTTACTTTAGACTATCCTCCTAGTCTACTACTTTGAGTGATTTTTCCCAGGCTGCAGGTCTTGAAAGGTAAAGCCCGCCTCCAGTTGCAATAGTTGCAACCCACCATAAACCGCTGTTAAGGCCCCTAGGCCCACCTTGCCTCAGGGGCCCACCTCAACCATCTTAAGGGGGCACTCCACCACCCGGGATGCCCCTTCACCACCAAATTACCACCGGGCACTTACCTTCCCCCAGACCCCAACCGCCACAGCGCACAAGGGTGACCACTCATCCTTGAGCGCCCCTCCACACTCGCAGGGCCCGTTGCACACCATCCTTCAGGCCCAAGAACCACAGATCCGTCCCTTTGGGGTTCTAGTGTACACCATCCCCCCTCAAGTACTGCCACGTCTCCTCCTCCAGTTCCCTGTGCCGTACAACCACTCCTCCATGCTTGGCCAAAAATCTACCCACCTCTTGATTAACCTTAATCCGTCCCCTATTGACACCTTCTACAGACCTCGCACCACTCCACGTGGTCCTAGCTACTATGTCTGACCACACAATCAACATCCCCGGGAATTCTACTTGTAATCGTAAAAGATCCAACCTAATGTCCCTGATAGATCCCTGGTGCCTCTTTTACCCAACTCGTTACCACCTGCATGTACTAACAACACATTGGGCAGTTTGTCCAGCGCTGCAAACTTCCTGACCTCGGGCACCACCCGACTCGATAGCAAACCTGGAATCCCGATCCATCGAACCGTGGCTTCAGACCGAGGCACCCCCAGCTGCCTGCCGTCCATCCTGACCTTGGCTCTCCGGGCACCCCACAACACATAGGAATGTCCAAGGATCCACACCAAGCCCGGGTCCAAACCTGCAAGTAGAAACAAACCATGCCAACCCACAATATGCACTGTAATGCCTTGATCACCCCCCTCCCCTGTCCCCCCATTTTCTTAATGACAGACTCCCCGACACCCCACCTGGCCGCCCCAATGCGAAAGAAGTGTGAAGAATATTCCTTATTCCGTACTCCTAACCTACTCAAACCTTGCCGGAAAACTGACACAAACTGAAAACGGGACAAAAACGTCCCATCCTCATGCACCAAAAGGGGGCCCAATCCATGAGGCCTAACCTTCACAAATTCTACTAACGACTGCACTGGGCAAACCCCCGCACCTACTAAAGGAAAAAGTTCCACCTGAAAACCTTTTCCTAACTGATCAGTTTTAAACTTCCTATTCTTCAAACTTACCTTATTCGGATGAAGCACCACGTCCTCCGCCAAAATCCCCCCGGGACGGTTTTTGGCCGGGCCAACCAACTCCCCAACCCTCATGGCCCCAAAGAACGCCATCACAAAGGCAGCCTTAAACAACAATACCTCATACCTCCCAAAAGAAAGTGCCTCCAAACCCCCCACCAAACCCTGTAACAACTCAAACGTCAAAGGTCTCCTGCTGTCCTGAACCTTCCTACCTCTCCTATACCCTTTAAGAGCCTGACGCACAATAAACACCTTTGTTACATCCTACATTCCCCTAAACTTGAAACCAAACGCCAAGCCCGCCACCAATCTGTTCACCGCTGCAACCGACACCCCATCCGCAAATTTTTTGGCCAACATACACAAAACCCAGTGGATTTGCTGCACCGCAAACAGTCTAGTCTAGCCAGAAAGAGATTCAGGTTCAAATGAAAGGTCTGGTGTAGCCAGAAAGAGATTCAGGTGTAAGTGAAGGTTATGTTCTAGCCAACCCCTTCCCCGCCCCTTCCGGAGCCGTGCTTAAAGCATCTTGCCAGCCCGTGGTTACCCCCACAGCCCGAACATTCATGTCAAAATCGACAACTCCCCCCAAACTTGCGACCCCCTTCATTGTATAACCAGCACACGCCTTTCTTCTTAGTCCCCGTCTGCACTCCCCCCGTCTGGGGCCCGCTATTCCCCCCCTGAAAAAGCTGCGCCTCCCCTTGCTGCCCCACTGCCATCAACCTCATCCACAAACCTATGTCCTTATGATCCCACCTCAATGACGGTCTCACCGCCTTCCTCTGGCGAAACTGCTCATCATAACGCAACCAACATGCCCCCTCATATTGCCTATATGCTTCCCGAACAGTATCTAAATAACAAAACAAAGCCGCGCATTGATCCGGCTGCTTTTCACTTATCACACCCGCCAAAATGCTAAAGGCCTAAAGCCAATTAAGAAACCTGCGGGGAATCAGCCTTTGCCTCCTTTACTCACTCTCATCTTTCCGCCCGTCACTCCCAGACCCCCTCTCTAAATTAAAACGTTCCAGCGGCAACAAAGAAAAAATGTCTACATATTCCCCTTTTAAAATCTTTTCCCGAACTTCCTACTTCAAATGAACTCCCAGCGGCCCTTCAAAACACACATAAACTTCCCTCCGGGCCAGTATTCATGACCCCCTTTTCCCCCCCTTCCAGCCTGCGTACGACCTCCTTCAATCCAGCCAGTATTCCCTGAACCCCCCCCAAACAACCCCTGCTCATCCAACCCCCTCCCCCATCCTCCTTCCGTATGATGGCTTCCCTGTCCCTCCCCCACCCCAGAACGATCCAACCCCCCAGGGAACCCCCATAAGGCCTACCTTGCCATCCCGCTGCCAGGGGTCCTGCGGCCGTAAGTTCCGGGCCCCGCACCGCCTCTGGTACCTGGCCCGCGGCTTCGTCCTCACCCGATGAGGACACTTCTCTCTCCGATCTGTGGTCTTCCGGGATTGAAGCCGGGCCTACGTCACTTCCCGATGACGCGGCCTGGCTCCACCCCGCGTCACTTCCGGTTGCCTTCCGACCATGAGGAACAGCTTCAGGCGCCATCTTCTTTCTTCCATCACCGAACCAGGAGCCGCCTCGACCATGGGGCCTTCCACGATCCTCCGATCTGCCAGGTAAGGGAACATCCCAGGCCGCGTTCTTGCCCGAACCGGCAACCACCACCTTCCACCGGGCTCTCGCAGTACGAGAGGCCCCAGCTTCCAGCGAGGCCCTCCACCACCGCTCTGGCAACCCAGGCGAACAGAGGCTGCGCTCCCTGACAGCCGCAGCCCCTTTCCTGGAAGCCGCTCGTCGGGGCCTCGCAGAACGCGAGGCCCCGGCTTCAGGTGCAGCCTCCCCTGACAAGGCCGCACCCGACCTCAAACGGGGGCTGCGTCCCCTGGCGCCCACAGCCCCCACATTGCCTGCACTTACCTGGGACCTCACACCGCTGGAGGTCCCAGGCCTCAGCAAGGCCTCCCCCACTGAGGCCTTCACATTTTCTGTCAAGGGGCTGCGCTCCCTGTCAGCCACAGCCCCTCCACCTGAACTCCGCCTGTGAAGGGGATTCCTCCCTGACTTAGCGCTCCCCCGGGCAGATCTGCACCCGGCAGCCCAGCCAGGAGGGTCCCTGGAGGGGCTCCCAGAATGGCGCTGAGTTCTGTTAAAGGGTTTGGGACTCAGGCACACAGGGGCTCTACTCCTCCGAGGCCGTAACCCTTCTAATCTATCTTGTGAGGGACCCCCCTCCTGCGCCCCCCACCGCTTCTGCGACCCTAGCCTGCAGCCAAGCTTCACCATGTGAAGCCACCGCAACCCTAAGCTGACTCATTAATGGGTCAAAAGACTCCATTAATCCTACCTGCTTCCTCCCTCAATTTTCTTCTTGTAAAAACTGTGACGACTTCCGACACAGCCCCCTTTTTAACTGTATCTTTTCTCCAGCCCCCTTTCCTCACTTTCCTATCTCTTAGTGCTCCTCCCAACGCATCTTTCAAATTTTAACTTCTCTCTTCCACCTCTAACTCCCCCCCCCCCCCTTCTCCTTTCGCTGGGCAGCCCCTTACACTCCTGTCATGAAGGCCCTGCTCCTATTTTGCTATGGGCCTTTCTTTACTACTGCAGTACGGCAGTATGCCTTGTCTCCCCCACCCCACCCTTTCCTGATGGCGGCCCTTGTAAATGTTGTTGGCTTCAGAAAAAGATGTTGGACAGCCAGGTGTATTGAAACTTTTAGTGATATAATAACCTGTATATGTCCTATTGTTTAAGCTCCTAACACTTAGATACTTTTAGTGATATGGTATCATGGTCTTATTACTTACCTACTAGCACTAGTTAGTACTAATATCATACCAAAGAAAGCCTTTGGAAACTTATACAACTCTAGGAACACTGCTCATCATGTTAGGTTCAAGTCACAAAATTGAGATTATCAATAGATACAGCAGGAAACTATTTGTAGTAAGGTAATCTACCGGGTGAGTGAGAAGCATGTAAAGAAATTGTGGCAAAACAGTAAATACAATACTTATACAATAGTTGATGGTTGTGTTTACTTTTTCAGATCCTTATGTGAAGGTTTGGCTAATGTACAAGGACAAGAGGGTTGAAAAGAAAAAGACAGTGGTTATGAAGAGGTGTCTAAATCCCGTATTTAATGAATCCTTCATATTTGATATCCCCACCGAAAAACTCAGAGAGACCACTATAATCATAACTGTCATGGATAAAGACAAGCTTAGTCGTAATGATGTAATTGGCAAGGTAAGTGTGATGGTAGACATTATTTGTTTAACATATTGTCATTTGTGCTATTAGTATGTCATTCCTAACAAATGATCTTTTACCTTACTCATCAAAAGTAGTCTTTATTCATTCGGATGTCTGTTCAACTGGTAAAAGTGTGCCTTATTTTTATCAGGATCCACAAAAGCAAGGAAGAGACAGGGAGGACAGATGCTCTGGATGCCATTTAGAGCAGACCCAGCACCTATTATTTCCTACTTTATGTTGCTAAAATGCATTCAGTAAACATACTTACTGCACCTAGCGAATCCCATGCTGTCTTGATATCAATCTTAATTTTGTTGCTCCCTGTTATGTCCCCATCTTTTTTTTTGGCATCACTGTCCGTGACAATGCCCAGTCTCGCTCTGCGTATGTGCAAGATCAGGTAACATGTCTCCCAACAGCCATGATATCATTCTGCACATATCGGAGATTGAGCATTGGCTCATTTACATTTGTGGAATGTCCCTGATGATGCAGCAGTCAGTCTCACACAAGTGTGAAAGGAGAAAATGCCACCATGGCAGCAGAGATTGAAGGATAAACCTGCAGTCTCTTGAGATATGTTTGGTAAGTATCCGAGGAGACTGCAGGTTTATCCTTAGTCTATATTGCCACTGTGATATAGATGGAAGGGTCAGGCACACAAAAATGATATATAAAGCTACTAAATTAAAAAAAATAATGATGACAGGTTCGTATTAAAACAAAGTTTTGAAAGGAGATAGGACTGATTCTCTCCCCATACAGATCTATGAGAATGCAAATCTGCTGATCCCAGAAGTGTATCAAGTTGATGTCAAAAGCAGATTGCATTTGCCCTTTGAAGCCACTTGACAAAGTCCCTTGGAAGAATAAAGAGTTTCAAATATTTTAATAGCAGTTTTGGCACAGTGCAATGGGAATCAGACAGCATCAAGCAGACCAGGCTGCTTAAGTGCTTTGTGAAAGTATACATAGTATGTACACATCCAATGTCTTATGGAAACATTTTTCAGATTGTTCATGTAACTCTTTGTAAAAGTAATAAATAACAACTGTTAAAGTTGCAAAGATCAAAATAATTTAATATGAATTTTCAAAGTTTAGCTGCCTCTGATATAATAGTTTCACAGCTTTAGTTTTGCCCAAGTCTTGTAGCAAACAATAAATAGCCACTCCAGTAAATGATAAATGCAGGGAAGAGAAATGTGTTGAGTGTTCATTGCAGCCAGTTCTCAGTATTAGATTGTGCTTCATTCAGGGGAGGTGGAGATTCTGAATAGAACAAAATAAAAACCATCATGAATACAAGTGACCAAAAACCTCCTGAATAAAGAAAGTATTAAACAGCCTTCAAAATATCATATTGGCATTAACATCAAAGCTGTTCTCTTTTGGAAAGTTAGACCTGCAAGCAATATGGGCTGAATTTTTTATTAGTGCCCTGCATATGACAATGGGCCTGATTTATTAAAGCTCTCCAAGGCTGGGGAGAATACACTTTCATCAGTGAAGCGGGGTGATCCAGCAAACCTGGAATGGATGTGGTCCAGGATTCAAAACATTTGCTTGCAAATAGCAAAATATTTAAATAAATTTATTTCAGGTTTGGTGGATCACCCAGCTTTACTGATGAAAGTGTATCCTCTCCAGCCTTGGAGAGTTTTAGTAAATCAGGCTCAATCTCCCAACATGTTGCAAAATTGTAGAATGAACTGTTATTAGGACCTGGAACAAGGTTTCAATTTACAGGCACGACTGTGTCATGCAGAGCTGCAACTACTGGAACTTCAGTCACTCTGCATGAGAAGCAGATTAACTTGATTAGAAGTTAATGGTTAGCGTTGTCACCTCAATGTAGGAAGTGCAAGGACGAGTATTCAACAAGTGTATGTGTGTGTGTGTGTGTGTTTGCTATGGCCTTCAAAATGGACATGTCCCTCCAGAGGACAGAACTGACCCTAGAGCATGCTGTTATATAAATCAAACCTCAAGGACATCTGCCACCATATATTTACCTAAAACTGTAGATCCTACTTATACACTCTGCTATATATTATAGCTGTGTCAGTCCTTAAGCAGCTGCATCCTTTAGAAATGGGGAAGATCAATGAACTCCCATGTCAGCAGGCCCTAAAGCAGTTTTGTACAGTAAACTGTTGCACCCATTGTGGCTGCCTAACTATGATCTTGTGTTCAATCTGTTTATTTTGAACCTGTAAATAACATGAAGGAAAAGATCAAAGAGGGAAATGTGAAACATGTTAAGGGATTTACATACAAGTGTGTGGGATTTTGAAGTGATTAAGGCAGTTGTGGCAGGCAAGGGAAGGGATTTGTACATTGCAGTGACAGATGGGGGGTTGGGGGTGACAGCAGCATTTTGCATGGATTGAAGATAGCATAGATGTGTTAATTAGATGCAGGTGGATTACAATCAACAATGATATAAATAAAAAATTAACGAAGGGACATAGTCACTTGGTTTAACAAAATGTAGACAGTGCCCAGGCAACCGCTTTTCACTGCTTGTTGTCAGATAAGGGAGGGAGAACACAATGAAACATGGATTTTTTTGTAACATAAAACAATAAGTGGGGAACTTCAGGTTAACTAAAATGAGCAGCAATGTAGCTGTGAACTCACAACAATCCTTGTTTTCTGAAACGCCAGACACCACACTCTGCAGTATTGTTTGTATCAGGTATAGTAAATGCTGTTGTGCCCATTGTCTTGTAGATTCAAACATCTTTATCTCATTTGAATCTTGTTCATCAAGGGTTTCCTAGCTACAATACACATTCATGTCCATGGCTTGTACATTATATCTGAACCCAGAATATTTTAGTTATGCTTCTGTTCTGCATGCAGTCTGTCAACCTGTGGCTTTGATAGGAAGCTGGCAGATCTTTTGCTGCTTGGGTTTATCTGTCCCACCTTGCCCTGCCAGCTACTTTGCTATTCTTTTTGGCTTTTTGGCTGCGGAATCTTTTAGCCATACAACACCTGGAGATTTTCTTGTTGTCTGCCACTGCTAGCATGCACACTTGGCACATTCACAAATTGTTGACAGCTCTATTTTATTGGTATGAATAAGTGGTATGAATAAGCTTTTTTCTCTTCTTACAAACTTTCCCTTCTTTTCAGATCTACCTGTCGTGGAAGAGTGGTCCTGGAGAGGTGAAACACTGGAAAGATATGATTTCCCATCCAAGAACAGCTGTAGCACAATGGCACCAACTCAAGGCCTGAATTGACCGCTTTTCTGCACTCTGATCTCCTGCAGTCTTCGGTTACCTCCAACCAAACCAACGCATTGGCCATGCTCTTACTGTCTGCACAAAACAACCTGCAGGCTTCTACAAGGAACAGCCAGCTTGGAACTCTGGGTAACAGGATGGGTTGGGGCCTGCCTCTGCCATCTGCAGCTCTTCTTGAACAAGGACCGTACTATAAAACTCTCCTTATATTTGTTATACCAGACACAGCTGCAGTTTCCTTCTGGCCTCATGAAGAGCAGCACTTCCCAAAACAGTGTTACAGAGATGCTGAGAGGGGCAGGACGGGAATATCCCTCCGGAAGCCTCTCTCTCTTTCTTTCTCTCTCTCTCTCTTTCTCTCTCTCTGTAGGCCGCTAAGCCTGCAAACTTTACACGGCTTCTTCTACAAATACATGCTGGCTACAGCAGCACTGTAGTGTGCCTATGGTGGTTGTCAATATTACAGCTCACTTTTTGTAGTGGTGCAAAGGTGCAATGAACCCTATAAAGTTTTTTAGGGGTATTTTCTTTTCTTTATAGAAAGCAGAGATAAAAAGCAATACCTGTGTTATTGCTTCTTAGAAACCTCCCAGTGTGCCACTTAATGGAGCACGAAGGTAGGTTTAGGGAGGAATCGGCTCCACAAATTCTTAGCTGTACGTGTGGTTGTCAGTGTCTAATGTGCATTAAGCAATGTGAGATTGTGTGTGTGTATGTGTGTGTGGATGTTTATTTTTTCTCCCCCTCTCTGCTAACCCTTTCCTACCCCTTTTTGCGGGAACAGGAAGATGCTCTTATGCACCCGCCTATCTTCGTACCGTGATTCTTTGTAGCTTTGTTTGTTGCCTCTTTTTTATTTTACATTCTGTTTTCCAATTAATAGGTTATTTTTCAGAGTTTCGCTAAAAAAAAAAAAAAAGAAAAATGTTATTTTTAAAAAAAAGTCAGTCACGGGCAATGTGTCCAATAGGAAGACTCTGAGCCAAGATTTTAAATGTTGTCTAGATTTTTTAGAGTGTCGGTATTGGGTAGCCAACATTTTGCTCTCATCAAAGCCCCTCGTTTGTTTGTTCTTTACCTCACTGGCAGCAAGAAATTATTTTTTTTGTCAGAGCCAAAGAGGATGCTGCCCTTGTTCAAACACATGGCGCTTAGTGTTTCCAACCTCCTGGAAAGAATTATGAGGTACCAGTGAAGTCCCCTTCTCTCCTGGTGATCGTGTGGTGTAATCTGTTTGTATCAGGGCCCTCTTGCCTTTTGAGCATCACCAGCCATTTTGTCTTCCAGGATGAGGCCTTGGTTGTTCCAAGACTCTCTAATTCTCCAGGCTCCAGAGTCCCATGTATAAAGTCAAATCTAACTGAGTTGTATGACATAATGATTATGGTATTAATGTGGCAACAGGAAACAATACCTAATGTACTTAAAAAGTGAATTTTTTTCACCAGTTCTCATTCTGTTTGAGCAAAAGGATAAAAACTAAGATGAAATAAATGCTGTAAAAACTAAATAAAACACATAATTGAAATGGTCTTCATTCTTGCACCCTGACTAATCTGTCACATCTTGTCATTTCTCCCAACAGCAACAAGCAAACCTCATTCAGATGTCCTTTATTACAAAATAGTATGAAATAAAGAATCACCTTTTTTTTCTGTAATTTAAAAAAAAACATTCTATCAACATGACAATCTGGTCATAAAAGTAAAATTACTCAATAAATATACAAAAATTGTCACAATTATTATTACCAGGAGCATTAGTCCATATTATTAGAAGTCCAACCACAAAGACAAAAAATGATAATATATATAGTCCGGTATGACAACCCAATCCTTTATGATGTTAGTTTAATAAACAGTAAACCCCTTTTTTCAGTATATTTTGTTGATTACAACACTGTTGGAGTGGTCTTTTTACTTATGTATTCATGCAAGTTTTTTTATGTGGAGAAAAAAAAACACAATGAATTTATAAAGACATCAAGGACATCCTAGATAGGAATATAAATTCCCTGATTAGAAGACATTATACTTTCTGCTAAAATTTTAATTTTAAAATGCAAAATATACATTGTGCTAGTTATTTCCATGAATTTTTACCTTCTGCCACATTCCAAACTCAATTATTTAAAATCAAAGCATACCAAAACAGGACTTTTTAGGCAGAAAAAAAATGTTTTAACATTTCTAAAAACATGAAACCAAATCTGCATTTTTGTGTTATTGTAATTTATATTAAACACATTTCACAGATGTCTGCTTTATCAGGAAATAAAAATTGAGATCTAAAAATGTATTACATATTACAATATGTCAAAAACAACCAAAAGTTTTTATGTTTTCCAGCATTGTTAAAATAAATTTTGTGATGCCATTTTAAAGAAATAATTTGTTGTGACTATAACTGTCTAAAAAGTCCCGATTTGGTATGTTTTGGTTTTCAATATTCATTTTCATCTTAAAGGAATTTGTTTTTTTGCCTTGGACTATGTGTACTCTAATTTAAAAGGCAACTTGGACCATAAAATTCTACAGACTGAGACTAGATGGATCTACAGATTAAAAGCACATAAATGTCCTGGTCTAAATGACCGAATCAATTTTCATTGTTTCCTTCCTTCACTCATTTTTCATTCCTTTCGACTTTCCTTTTTCTATTTTTTTTGCTAGCAGTGGTAATTAAATATATACATATATATTTATGTCTCCAAAAACATCTATATCTAATTTGACAAGAATTTGACATAGGCAAATTAAAAACAGTCACAGTGTTTGTACTATTATATGTTTATTTCGAACAAATGGTTGATGATTCTGTGGCCCAATATCAGATATTTACATTTAGGTGTACAACATTTTTATCCATCTTCCTGATTTAATACCTAAGCTTCAGGAGACTATTTGAGTCTGTTGACATAACACTGTGTATGCAATGGTCTTGATTTTTCTATTTGAGTACCGTGTGACTGTTTTATTTTGTGACCACCCTTCCTAGTTAGAGATTTCATCTTTGTATACAAATACCCATGGTGGGTGAGTAGGGACAACTACCCCCTCTTGTTTTTCTCCATCTTACACTATAATAGATGTGTTTTCTCAGACATGAAGTTTTTGATTGCTCACTGGAATGTCAACAAACTAGTTTGACTTTGACCGGTATGTGAGAATTTTGCATTTGCTGATCCTTTTTGGAGGAAACTGTAAGTCACAGATGCCAATGTTTTATTAGGAGGATAACATATGTCATTGAAAGTTCACTTTTATAAAAATTATTTTTTTTTACCTAGTGCACATAAATATCTGAGGGGTAATATTGTCTAATAAAATAGAATGACCGTAAAATGCATTACTGAAAAAAACAAAAAAGCATGAAAGATTTGGTTATCATACCAGGCTATAGATAAAAATATGAACTTGTGTTAATTATCCTTTATCTCTATGTAAATTTCCCATTTATGACATATTTGGCATGTTGATAGTTTGATTTTTAAAAATACAGAAAAATAAAATGCAATATTTTACATTATGCTGTAATTGATTGTAGGACTTGATTAAAGTATCTGAATAAGGGTTTTCTTGTTGCAGTTTCAATACATTTGGATGTCTTGAACACCTCCATAATCTGTACATGAAAGGCTTGGGCTGCCCTATCCTAATCACAATAAAATGCACAGGTAGTCCGTCACCAAAAACTTCAGTACAAAGAATGGCCAGCACTCCAAAAATAGCAATAAATTATCTTGTTTCTGCCCCTATTGCTTCATCACTATGAGGCCTGTCCAATCCACATGTATTTCTAAATCAAAAAAGGGACAGAAGGAAGAGAAGTCAGTAGTCATCTGGTGCCAGTTTCTAAGGTAGGTTTTAGTGTCAGAATACATTTTGCATAACTGGAAAAATTGGTGGCTGTATTGTTTTCTTTTTTTCAGACCAACTACTGTATATACTCCAATATTTGGAGTATATTTTGCCATATTTGTGCTCCCAAAAATAAGGTGTGAACAAGCCTCCAAGAGGTATCCTTCCCCTGGACTCTTTGGCACTAGGAAGTCTTCTTAAACAATATATATTTCTGGATATAATATTACCTGGAACAACAACTGCTGTTTTTGATTGCCTGTCTTTGCATATACATAAAGCTGTGTATGCTTTTATTAGCAGTCTGTATTCGTATACACATTTGCTTTTAATCTCAGCTTGTATTTGTGTATACAGTCTCAGGTTTGAAGAAAAAGAGGACATACTGGTGCGTTTGCTGCAGCTTTTCTAGTAGTTACAAGAGCCCTATGAGTAGAGTTGGAGAAAGAATACAAGGCACAACTCCCTCTCCACCATTGTGTGCTAAACCCTCTGACACCCATCACACAGCCAGATGCAAGTACTGATCATCATCACATTCACACTAGAAAAACTGCAAGAAAAAGTGTTTGGCATCACATCAGGGATAGTGTAAATGTGTACATATACATTACAACAGCCTTTCTTTACCATTTTACCATGGAGGGACCCTTGAAATAACTTTAAGCTCTTCAGGTAACCCATGCTCCACATCTCAAAGTACATTACCATGGTGGTCAGTAGGTAGAATTCCTCTTACATTGCTGGCCATCGGGAGGAATTTCATCCTTACAGACAGCCAAAAAGATCACTGGTGTCTATTAAACTGACGTGAGAGGCCCTAGTTGCTCATTGCTTAAGGACCCCTAGCAACCTTTGCAGAAACCCTTGTTCTAATTGCATTAGAAAGTGTTTTTTGCCAATGTAGAAGTCAAACTTGTGGAAAGTCGACTAGTACTTGAAGTCCACTTTATTGCGAGTGTATTCTTTTGTGCAGTATATCCCTCCTGTTCAATAATGAATATATCAAATAATGTTATCAGTTTTCCTAGCTATTTTCTGTAAACTAATGAAATAATGCAGTGAATAAGGGTCGTTATTCTAAAAGAGGTATTACTTACAAGATCATCAGGAGATTATAAAGAAAAATGAGCCCCCAAAAATGCATTTGAGGACTCTGATATACTATATATGTTCATTTTTTGGGTTTAGATATGCTCTACAAAAGAAAAAAACAAAAAAAAAAAACTGAATATTGGCATGCATGCAAGAAACGCAGCCATGGCAAAATAGCTGTAGTACACAAGGGGTGCTGTATTGCCAGTAATGCCAAATGTTCCACGCTTTGTAGGTCCTTCATTGCTATTTCTTTAAGCTAGGATACAATCCAGGCTCATAAGACATGTTACACTGTTACAAAGTGGGATAAAATGTACAAAAGTGGACACAGTCTCAAAAAATGACATAACTCCCAGATTTAGCAGCCTTTAATGTAATTTCCCACAAAGTTAGTACCAAATAGTTTATAGTTCATGTATTTAGGGGCACATTCCACCCTGTTTTTCTCTTTTTAGAGCAGTTACCCCATTAGATAAATATAACTTCTGTAGCTCGGGTGCTGCATGAACATTCCTCTATGCTCATAAACACATGTGAGAAGCTTATCATGTCTGGATATTATAGATTTCATACAACACAGATGAGACAAAGTTTGTTCAAGTGATACCCTTTATTGGCTGACATAAGTTATTAAAAATGGAAGCTTTTGGGATTTGCTATGATTCCTTCTTCAGGCTTTACATATGTAAAGCCTGAAGAAGGGATCTTAGTAATCCCAAAAGCTTGCATTTTTAATAACTCAATTTAGCCAATAAAGGGTATCACTTGAACTACAAACTTTCTGCATTATTCAATGGCTAACACAGTACAAAACACTAAAAAAAACTAAGAATAAATTTAGGTTCACTGACCTAATTCCATAACTCATGCAAGGAGTAAAGTTGAATAATCCATAGGAACCGATACAAGTGTACATTTATTGAATCCAAATCTGCTGGACTTTAATTGGTTACTATGGGCACTGCAGCCTGCACTCAGATATCATGATTTTAAAACAGGTACAAAGATCCTGTAGAACAATTTATTTATATACTTTTTTAGAAGACAAAGTTTCAATTTCTCCAGCATACATGATTTGCTGAGTCTTTCCTTTGAAGTCAGTCAATCATTACTGGTTTCTCCTGAAGCCAAAGAGTTAAAACAATAATATAGGAACATTTGAGTTAGCATCTTACAATGAATAATTTAATCATTTGCATTAAAGATGGATCCTAGCCATGAAATCTTTTCTTTGAAGGTCCCTCACAGGCAATTCCACTGATTAATAAATTAACATATAGATCAGAAAAGAGCAGAGTGTACAAAACCAACCACTTGTAACAAAACCAAAGGATTTTACACTAACAGGACCTAACATCCAGATCAGTGGTAAATTTGATTGTGTTATGAAAAGTTAGAACTGATTGGCACTGGTATTATTAGGTGTTTTAAAAAAGGACATAGAGATTCCAAAGTATACAAAAGGCAGTAAAGGACTAATAGGCATCTACATTTCCACTCAAAAGGGTCACTGAATGATTGAAATGAACTAGTAGCTGTATTGTGCAGCAGTAGTACGGAGTTAGCCATGGATTCAAGTAGAAGGTTTCAAGCTGGAGGTAAAAATATACCATTTATTGGTAAAATCAATCAAGTAAAAATAAGCTTTCAAAACACATTAGGTCTTCCTGCTTTCTCTATAATCAAACACAGAAACCGAATGCATTCTGAAAAGGTTTTTGGTCCATATATTTACCCATGAAATGGGTTCACATTAACTACAATCATTTGGCCACTTATCGATCACTAAAATAATGGATTCTGACTGGAAGCAGATTAAGGTTCAGGTATTGTTACCCACTAAAAAAAAATTACTTTCTGTTTTTACATTTTTAATTCATCATTAAAAAATGAAGCTCCAGGTTTGTTTAGGAGAAAAACCCTCAAAAAGCTGCAAGGATTTTAGAAAATGAAATTGCAAATCTTTACCTGTTTCTGTTATATGAAATATTATAGTGCACTGCTGAAAGAGTACCAAGGGTCTTGCTGATAAGATTTTCTCATAATTTGTCATGATGTTGCACCCTGCCATTCCTTTACATGTACAACATTTAAACCAATGAAAAACGTCAAATGTTTTTTGTGAGCAAACGCATATCTACACTTCTAGTGAGTTCTAGTGTTTCCAGTAATGGTAATGCAACAGCAAACAAATACATTTTGAACAAGTACGCACTTTCACCTGGGAAGGCCCTTCTTTACTCCAGAGGGACTGTGCTCCTATATACAAAGCCAGCTCCAAAATACATGGTTTGCTAAGCTGATGTGGAGGAACTGAAGTCCTAATCTCAACCTCATTGATCACTCTTGGTATTTTCTGTAAACTGTGGAAACTTGTGTTCATTTACTGTAGGTAAAACCATTGACATGGGAAAAACTGGGGGTCTATATAGCAGTAAAAACCTGCCTGCACTTTTAAACCTGCTATTGTTCTTTTTCTGATAAAAAGTAAAAAAAATTAAATGCATACATACAAAAGTGTTTGTTTACACAGGATGGGTGGGTTGGTGGTTCAACCACTCTGTACCTACATGTCCTAACAGCCAGCTAACCCTGGGATAACCACAGAATGAGTGAGAGAGCAGCTAAATCATCTGCCAGCCCCCCTTTGTGAAAAGTGTCACCAGGCCTTTCTTCCAAAATTTAATAATAGCATTTCTAGTAGGGTGAAAGAAATTACTGATCCCCTGGGTTATAACTATGCTCGCGTAGGTACATGATTCATACACTTTAGAATGTTCCTCTGGCTGGAGCAGTGCAGACTGGATTGAAATAAACACTAAAATGATGGGAATCAATCATACCAGATGATAATGAGCAGAGCAGACTGCTACCAAATCTGGAAGAAAAAAATATTTTATAGTGCAGCTCTTATGTTTCTTTGCTGACTCTATTCACACTGAAAATATGAGATTTTTACTTCAGTCCATAACAATAAAACACTTCACCGCCGGCTATAGAAAGTAACCTTTAGAAAACATTTCATGCTGATTGCTTTCCTTTAAATATAGATTGGAACAAACATCCCCTCCTGAACCAGCACAGCCTGCAGTTCTGCCCCTGAATACAGGCTACAATATTGAGTGGTACTAATATTAGATTTGATGAACTAGTCAGGTACACAGGGTCACTAAGATGTACCACGCTGCCCATTACAGAATGGCTCAGCTAGTGGCATTTTAGGGCACAGTCACTGGGCGGTTGACAGCTACTACATTCATTATCTATCAGTAAAATAAACAGGAACATTTATAAAGGCAGTTTTCATAGATCGTTTATTTTTAGCATCTGACAGTCTTTACAGTTTAAGCACATGCCCATTGATCACCATGGACAAACACCAACATGGCTTAAGTCAGCTAAACCTCTTGTTCATCTGATCCAAGACTAAACAAGATGGCAAGAAAATATTGGAATTATATTCTACTAAAAGAGCTGTGAAGGTGCTGTTCCAGATGTTACTACAGCACTTTCCACCCATACACAGTACTCTAAATAGCGTTTATTTTTTATTTGTGATGAGAAATAAGGTAAATTCTAATCGCAATCAGGTTGATAAGGTCATACAAAGAGTTATAGAGTGGTAAACAGAATATCTCTTTTATCGGGGTTATGTGCATTCACACTGCATTATGGTTACTTCCTCCCATTTCCTGATTCAGCCTTAGATAGGGTAGATCAGATGTGACCATATGACTCCCGAAGTAGGAGGAACAGTAGATACCCCACTACATTTTCCATAATCTCTACATTACAATAGAAACCTTGTGTCTACATGGGAGGATAGATCCCTCTTTGTTTACAAAAGGTTTATATGATAAGGAAATTATCAGCACTACATGGAAACTAAAAACTGCTCTCCTGTAGCTGATCATGTGCTATGCAGTAAATAGACACAAAGGTCATTTGGTAAATAAAGCAAAGATTGTTCTTAATTGATCCTGTTTTCTTTGACCTGTATATCAAATTACATTGTTACAAAACTGACAATAAGTCATGGAAGTGATTTATGTTAGTGAAATAGGATGCCTGTAGTAACGATTTACATACCATGCCACAAGAAGAAAAACCCTGCTAAGCACTGTAAAATGATCATGGAATATTGCAATTTCAGAAAACAATACTTTTTGTATAAATGCACTGTATAATATTTTTAGGATCACACCAGTTTATTAAAATAGTGTTAGCTGTCATTTTTGGGGAGCTTGTGCCCCATGTTGACATATTGACACCCTACTACTAATTAGAAAATTTCTATGCTTACAAGGATCCATTGTTGCATTGTTCAGTTTATTCAGTGAGCACAGACTTTGTATTTGGAGAAGTATGTTAGTGTTTCTAAACCAGGGTTCCTCCAGAGGATGCTAGGGGTTCCTTGAACAATGCGCAATTCATGCATCACTTTACACGTTACCATTGACACCAATGACCTATTTGGCTATCTGTAAGGATGTCATTCTTCCCACTGGCCAACAATGCAAGAAACATTTATCCCTTGACCACTAGGCTAATATAGCATGAATTGAGCATATCATAACAAGGGCTTCTCTAAGACCTGAAAAATATTTTAATGGTTCCCCCATGTTAAAAAGATTGAGAAAGGCTGGTTTAAATGACCCCCTAAAGTTTAAACCCAATAACAATAACAAAGGTGTAAATAATTGCAATTTTAGAGTCCATAGGTGCTGTAGATGCATTATTCCAATAAAGTGTATATGAGGACTACAGACACATCCCCCCTTTTATCTGCATAACTTGAAGGGTCTGTAGTTTATATAGATTTATGAACCATGCCAATAAAAAGAGTGCAGCATAGGCAACGAGTAGAGGTAAAGCCCACCATGTCCAAAAAACCCATGGGCTGTAAACATTCCGCGAACACACATCACAGACCCCTCCAGGTTTAGATTGATGGGAAACACTAGAGGCAAGGCTTTTGGTCATGAAAGATCAGCCAGCTTGGAGGAATCATTCACTGTTTTGACCTACAGTAACTTATGGGTGGCGATCGATCCAATGATAGCATTGTCCTGTTGATTGCTAGCTACAACTATTAAGATGCTATGTCACATATCAGTGGAGAAATCAAGCTTGCCATCTGTGTTAGTAATCATTGGATGGTGTTAATTGCCAGAGGTACCATTGGTAAAGGTATCATTCACCTTCCCATATCTGTCACCTTTTTTTGGCTGTGTTTAAATCTATTACAACAGATGAGTTCTTCCACCAATCTAGTGAATTTACACTGCATGGCTATCATTAGGCGGACTCTGAGAGCTAAGACTATGGGTCACTGTGACAGAGTTAGGAGAAGCAAGACATTTTGTTTTGGATTGGGTAAGGAAGTGTTAAAACTCTGCTCAGTTTTTTGCCTCTGTGTGCCCGTTGGGGAGATATTCCCACCTCTACCTGTACTGTAGACACAGTGACAACAACAGTTGTAAACCACTGTCATTAAAATAGGAGTCTCCTTCTTTTGTTCTAGTAACAACTCAGAAATTTGGTCTGATACTTTCAAAGATAAAAAATAAGAAAGATAAAAAAATATTACAGAAAAACAATATTATGGAATTGCTGTGTGGGGGTAACCCCCCTATGTCCCGGTTGCCCTCATTGGTGCACCCTCTGCCTTGGTATTGCTACACTTTGCACTTCCTTATGTCTGCCCCTGCCTATTGTGGTCATCCTGATTGTTCAGCAACTGTTTTAGAGATTGTCTCAGAAACAACATTTTGGTCAGAATCTGTGACAATGCTTATCAGAATGAGTAAAGGTGAATCTTCCTATTGGGGATAGAGACAGCAATGAAGACCAGACAGGAGTTCTAACACCTCCCTACACTGTATGGAACCAAAAAAAATATGGCTTTAGATATACTTTAATAAATGTTTGTATTCATGCTCAGACCATAAAATGAGCATTTAAAGCAGAAATTAATTGATGTTGGTGTGGGTGAGCTTTAGCCATAATCAGCACATCTGCTCAGCATACTTGCCACCCTTACCTGCCCTGCAGTGCTGACAGGTGCAGGATGTATGCAGGAGTTATATTGTACCCAAAATATATTTGCGGAGGTGTGAAGAATAGGGATGGGACCTACCCTGCAAGGCATTTGGGCCGTGCAGTGTAAGCAAAAAAAAAAAAAAAAACACTAGGAACAGGAAAAGGTTTATTGTTTTTGCCAAAATAGACTTTTCATGTCTCTTCTGCCAAATTCCTCTTTTGGTGACTTTTGTTTTTTGAGTTCAGTTTTACTTTTGACATATACACTGTACAAGTCCCAATGCCATTATTCCTGTCCTACATACAGAAGCCATTAAACCAGGGTCACTTTGTGAAGTGTACCCATATGACAACCAATAACAAAATTCTTGATTGGTTGCTGGAGACCTTTTCTCATCTAATCACTTACCAATGAAAAGCCCTTACTCCATCCAAACCAAGTTCAACAAGTCCTTCGCTGTCTCAGCTTCCCTCTTCTTCTCCTGGGTTCTTCTTCACATCACCTGAACTCGCACTGCACAGTTGCGAGATATGGTGACATGTCTTCCTGTAAAAAAAAAAGTGTCACTCTTAGTCCCCATGCATAAGGTTGAGCATTTTTTTATCTACATTCTAGGAAAGCCCCTGGTGATGCATTCCCAATCTTGTGCATGCGCAAATGAGGCACGCCACACTCGCCTGGGATATGTGACGCAAGTATCCCAGTATGCTGTGTGTTTCCCCTTCAGCAAACTATGCATTACCTTTTACATTTTAACCCTTCCAAAAAAGGCCTAACATATCCCATTACCATGTAACAGGTATATGTATATTTCTTACTATGGTATTTACTTAAAATATTCACCAGGCCATTTACCACCTAAGTCTACATAGTATCTATAACAAACAGCTGCTTCTTTTCCCTATTTATTAATTTTAAAATGTGCTGCCAGACAGATGGTGAGAGGACTGTGGATGGGAGACAGAGAGAAAACAGGTCTCCTGGAGACATTTCAAATAATAGGAAGCCACAGCCACATTTGTAAGAAACAGATTTCTGACAAAACAACATAAATAGCACAGTGCAGAGACAACAGCCTGAGATCCTGAACACACTAGAGATAGGAGGGTTAGCAGATTATACAGGGACTGTAATGCTGGGAGGTAGGATTTATCAGAGAGCAGAAAGGAAGTCATCTATAATGAGGATTGTGTAGGAAAAGAGTAAAACATGAAAAAGTGATCTGACTGCAGGCAGGAATAATAATAAACTTGAGGGTAACCAAGAAGAGGAAATAAATCACACTCAGTAAAAGGAAGGGGGTTGGGGTGTAATGATGATGTGATTGTGTGAGGTTGGGCTATAGGGAATGAGTGCAGAGAATAGCAATGAGAACAGGTGCAACCTGCAACCCCTGGAATTGTGCTCAGGTATGAATGGCCTAGCTTGGGGCGCCCTCTGCTGCTCAATTTACATAACAGTTCTGCATTTTAAAATGCTTGCCTATGTTGGGTAATTAAATTACTTTCCTGTGCAGATATCACAATGTTTTCTTTTGGTGCATAGCCATCAGCACCGGAGTTTTCATCTGTATTTAGAAAAAAGGGATTAAATACAGGAGTGACGCTAGGATGATAATTATAGGGTTGTCATTTTTAAAATGGACTTGCCACATTGTTCTTGATAGCTCACCCCACTGACACTTACCATACTTATTCAGCTGCTAAAGTGCTGATTTATGAAAGCTCTCCAAGGTTGGAGAGCATACACTTTCATCAGTGAAGCTCGTGGTCCAGCAAACATGGAATGAATCTGGTCCAGGATTCAAAACATTTGCTAGCAAATAGCAAATGACTTTAATGAAATCCATTCCATTCTTGGTTACCCAGCCTTGGAGAGCTTTCATAAATCAGGCCCAAAGACCCTGTACAAACATTGTGTACCCCCCTCCTTGCCCCAATACCTGGCATTTCACATGACTGCAGCAAGTAAGAATGGGCTATTAGACTGTCACTTTGCACGGCAGGGTGTACTTTAAAGTTTTCGGAAGGGGTAGGTTTAAATGGCCAACTTTAGAGCTCTAGTTAAAGCGGACCTATCATCACATTTTCAACTGAAGACAACAGCCAGGACAGGATTCACGGGGCACAGTAAGTACATTGAGCAAAGCCCTTGGACAAGTTAAGGTAAGTGAATTTTTTTTTAAGCAATTTTTTTTATTCATGCTAAGGTTTGAACTATATGTTTTGCTTTCCTTGCCACCCTATGTAATAGTCACATTTGATACTATGCCCCTCCATATTCAAAGAACAGAAATCTAGTCAATGAAACAGGCCAGGAACAGTTTGATACCAGAGCAAAGAACTAGAAGATGCAGGATATCCATCAGTTAGAAAATGAGGTGGACTCTGTCTGACTTGCTGCAGATTTTAATGCACACTGTGAGAAGCTGACTGTGTATATGGAAGAAGGAATATGCATTGTCATTACAGGAATGGAGTGTGTACAACTGTGCAAGACTAAAGGTGAAATACAATTACAGCTATATTCAGGGATCAGCTTCCCTAGTATGAAGTTTGTTATTTCAAACTTTTTAAACAGTTTGTGTATCAGATATGTTTTAGCTCAGATAGAATGAAGCATCACCTGAATAGGAAATAGAATAAATGTCAGGAATAAGGTGGGATGTATTTGGAGCAAAGGATTAGGGGTTGTGGGTTTGAGGGTTCAGGAAAAAGAGAGCAAAGTATTAGTAAAAAGGGGAGCTGTGTTAGGGTAAATTATAGGTTAATTATTAATTAAAGGATTAATAGATTGGGGGTAGTATTAGAGAGGTGCTGCAACATAGGGGCAGATAGGGGAGATGAATGGTTTATGTTCTAGGCACTGGGAATTACCAGCATTGAAAATTGACAGAGTATCTCTACAATAAATGAGAATCCGTCACCTACAAGGACACTCAGCATGCTGCACTTTCACTCATTAAAAATACATTTTTACAAGAAGAGTCTTCTAATGTCCAGATGAAAGTTACAACATATTAAACTGAATCTGAGATATTTCATGACCTCTGCGATAACCTATCACAAATGACACTTTAGAGATCTGACTCTCTATATCCAATAGCCTTCCTGTAAGCTTTAGATTTAAATAAAAGATGATGTTGATTTTCCATTGTTGAATATTCTGTGATGGCAGTATAAATGTATAGGTGTATGTAAGTAGTGTGGTGGTTTCAGCAGTGTCACAGCCTGTTCCTCACGTTCCTGACAGTTTTCCAATGAAGATGCATCAAGCCAATACATATTGCACACAAGTTGATAAACAATGTTTAGAAGTATGTGTAAAAGTTTCAGGAAGTTATCACACCAGAATAAGCTGGGGATAATGGTGTGATCTGGTGTCTGTGTGTACAGGGATATGTTCTGCACTCCTGACTTACAACCTAATAACCTTCTGTAGTACATCACAGTCAGCATCTTCCCATTCTTATGAAGCTGGTCATTGTATGAAAAAGGATGAAGAAAAAATGTAACACGTAAAGCATTATACCCACCATCATTTCTAAAATAAAAGCAGCGTGAACTTCTTTAATATATACACTGGTATATTTAACAGACCAAAGGGGAACAAATAAGAGAAGTTTATTGTCAGGGTTTACATACTCTTTAAACTAATTAAAGCTGAACTCAAGGCAAACATCCTAACTCACAGTTCAAATATATCTATGGGAGCGGTTTTACCGGCCCATCCAGTCCTAAGCTATACACAGCCCTTCAAACAGTACAGGCAGCCTGGGGACCTGACTTTGCTGCATTTAACCACTTGGGTCCTCTGGTTTTTTATCTTCCTAGAACCCAAATCCCAGAGCATTTCTTTCTTTTTGTTTATGGTTTGTATAAATTATTGGCGTAACATTAAGATTATGTTGGATTCCTGAGGGCACAAATTAGCACACATGTAAATTTTCACAGCTTTGCAATCGCTTGTAACTTGAATGACATCTTATACAGGGAGTCTGAACCTGATCATCTATACTGTGTTCTACAGAACAATGGAGGTAAAAAGAAGGAACCAGTAAGTACATAGAGTAAAAAATTGTAAGAACTTTGTAAGACATTTGTGCCTTTGCTCCTAATATCTATCACAGAAAATAAAAAACGACTGATAGGGAATTTTGAGCCCTTTTAATGATCAGTTCAGACCTACTTCTGGATCAAGCAACCCTGCGCGGCTCCTGTTGACAATTGATCACTTTCACCACGGCACTGGTTCTTTAAAAAAAAGCATCTGCATATTTGACAGCTGCTGTCACTCACTGCCAGTCCCATTCATCCTCCATGGGGCTGCCACAAGGAGAAGCTGCAGTACATGTAGTGTCTGCTCAGAAGAAGTAACTCCCTGGCAGGAGGAAATGGCCAATGTAAACGTAGACTTTTCTTTTTTTTTCCATAAGGAATGCTGCCAAATTTGTTATTCACTGTTTTTAAAATAGACCCCTGTTTTTAAAATAGAAAGTAATTGCTCTACTTAAAGTTTGTCTGTTACTTTGTCCATTGGGGACAAGAAAAACAGGCTTTTGACACTCATCTGCAGCTCCCATCAGTGTCCTAATATTGTGTAAAGATGTGCTGAATGGTATTAGAGCTTAGATATGATTAACATCTTCCTTCCACTTAACAATATTTGTGCCTAGTATCTGGCTGCTCAGACCTGAGCACTGCATCCTGGGAGGTGGTCACATACTATGCCATACTCAGATGGAGCAGGTATTTATTTGTGATTGAGTGAGGTACAGCAATTGGGAGTTCCTCTTAGGAAAATGCATTTAATTTTGGACGGTGTGGAAAAATTGTCAAGTTCTCTTTAGGGCAGCCAGGAACTCTTGGTAGAAGTATTAATTATTGTACCCCTTAGAAAATCAGTGATAAGTTGACACCTACAGTTCTGTGTTGTTGTTCTCATTGCTCTTTGCATACTCTCAGCATACTACAAACACAACTTCATAAAAACATTGTTGGATGTTGTTCAGAGCATGCCTGCATGTCCCACTCTCTTACTGTTTTTGGCATACAGATGAGTATAAAATGAGATAAGAGTATCTAAAGTCCAGCTGACTGGTGGTTTTTTTTGAATAGGAGTTAGTACAGTTTTGGAAATGTATCTTTCTTAAACAGACATTACACAATATTTACCTTTAACTTAATTATAAAATCAATAAATTCCTCTTCTATAATAATTATTGTCTTGATGTGGGTAATATCCATCCTGTTCCTCTTCTAGGTAATACTCATCCTCCTCTTCATAGAAGTCTCCATCTCTGTCCCCAGAATAATGGTCAATGTTAGGGTTTCCTTGCTCAGCCTCTTCCTCATCATACTGCTCTTCCTCTTGCTTGCCCTCCCCTTCTTCTTCACATCCCTCTTCTTTTGCTGCCTCCTTTTCTTGCTGCTCCCTTTCCCGTTCTTCCATCTCTTCCTCTTCTCTCTGCTTCCTTTGCTCTTCCCGTTCTTCCATGAACTCCTGGGCACCTTCCCCTACAAGAGTAACAGTTTCTCCCACTTTGGGAGGTGATTTCACAGGGTTGTGGTCATAGGATAACAGACGCAGCCCTTTCATTCCCCTCATGTCTGGAAACACAGCAATGCGGTTCCGGTCCAGATCTAAAATCTCCAAATCATGCAAGCGTAGAAGAACTTTTGGGACACGCTCTAGTCTGTTTCCATACAGCCACAGACCTTTTAGGCCTGGCATACAAGTAGCAATGTCACCTGGAAGTCCTTTTAAACGGTTGTCACCCATTTGCAGGCAGCGCAAAGCAGGCAGACTTAGCAACACCCGAGGAAAATGGTGCAGAAAGTTCCGTTCTATCCATAGAGTACGTAGAGTTTGGAGACGTGCAAAGGCCGGGGGCAATCCCTGTAGCCTGTTTGCTCCAATATACAGACGACCAAGGTGTGGAAGAGAACACACAGCTTCTGGCAATTCTGGAAGTTTGTTTGCATCAAGCGCCAAAGTACGCAGATTGTAAAGCTGATAGAAGTCATCAGGCAGTTCAGTTATCATTGTCCCACTTAGGTAAAGCTTGTAAAGCTGATCAGCAAGGGAACATATTGATGCTGGGAGACGAGCCATCTTGCGGCCACTAAACTCAAGTGTGCCATCTCCAGAACTTAGCTGCTCCTCTGTGTCTTCAGGTAATGGCTCTTCTGCACCTTCCCCTGCAACTGTAGGCACAGAGCCACATGCGCCACCCATTAGGATGGGTACAATGCTAGGTAACAAAGATGAATCCTAAAATTTATCACCAGCAGTGATAGTAGATGAAAATATCAGGGCACCTGAAAGCATGTTGCAGAGCGCTGTGACAGCTGCACAATATCTGTCCTTTAACCCATCACCCTCCTGAAACTCAAGGAGTAAAAGTTAAATATTCATGTGCCATGCTCACATTACTTTCATGGCACAGTTTAAACTGATCTGCTGTATTCGCAACATGTCATTCCAATACAGCCCAAGTTCCAGACATTTCTCTAAGGGAATAGAGAACAGGCTAAGAACAGTAAGGCTGAACTGGTATTTTATGGGATAACAATTTTTCATTCTTTTACTTTTACCTTTACTGTTCTGGTAAAGCTGTGATGTGCAATCATGGTCCAAGGTGGTACAAATCATCTTAAAATTTAAGAGCCAAACCCAACAAGATAGCAGCTAGCAAACGTGTGGTGTGAAAAGTATATATACATATATATTGCATGCTTTCATCTCCTGACATCATTCATGCTCCAACCCCCACAGGAGCAATGTATACATCTCTTTGCAGCAGCCATATACATGTGGTCCATGTTCTCATCTCCCCCCTGCAACCTTCATGCAGACTGCTCCCACCCCCACAGGAGCCATGTGTAAATCTCTTATCCCCACAGCAGCCATATATACATGGCTCGTGCTTTCATCCCCCAACAACATTCATTTAGATTGCTTCCACCCCCACAGGAGTCATGGATACATTGCTCTTCTACCAACATCAGCCATGTATAAACCTCCCCCTCTCACAGCATCCATGTACATAGCGTGGTATTCTAATGACCATTACTTCGAAAGGATTATTGTATAATATTGCTGAGCATATTAATATTTCATGTCACCTTTTATGCCAAGATAAATGAAGATGACTCTGAAACAAATCAGTAGCAATATTGTAGTACATTAGCAATAAAAGCTTATCCCAGCAGTTGGTTAGGTTTCAACAGCGGAAGCTCAGCTTTCACTTTTTTTGCCCTAGCTTGAATAGTTGGCCTGGAGCTAATTAAGCAAAGAGCCGCATGACAGGGTAAGAAGGGAGGGCAGAAAAGCAGGGGTTAAGTTTAAAAAAAAAAAAAAAAAGAGGTAGAGGGAGAGAGTGGGAAAAGAAAAATGCGGGAAATTTAAAAAATAATAAAAAAAAACAAAAAAAAACAAGGGCGGGAAAGAACAACTTTTGATTGGGGGGCTATTGGTGCACGGTGGAGTGATGGGCAAGATTTAAAAGGTATACAAGGGGAGGGGACAGACAATTATTCTGGGGACAAGCAACTCCCACCCTCCCTTCCTGTTTTTGTTCCGGAAATTCAGTTTGGGCATTTGTCATAGCAGCGGAGTGGCTTTTTATTAGGTCCATGAATGGGTTAAGGTTCGGGAAGAATGGGAATAAGGGGGTAGGGCCTATCAGGGGATGGGCTCTGTTTCGTTAGTGGTGGTCCTGCACGACACTGACACTCGGTTGTTGTGGGGGCTAGGTGTTAAAAAGGGCTTATCCGCTAATTGTCCCCGAGGCGGTGTGATATCGGCTGGGGGCCTGGTTAGTGAGCGGAGGTATTTGTTAAAAGGATTAGGATGGGAGGAATTGTTTTCATGGACCTAGAAAGAAAGCAATGGCCGGTGGAATAGAAGGCTGTCATGAAAAATGTTTGTTGTTTGAGGTTGTACATATGTTGATGTATATGTATATAAAAAGTATGTTATTATATATAATTGGTTAATAAAAATGAGCTGCTATGGCTGATTTAATCCAACAAATGGTGTTGTCTAATTTAATGGGAACGTTGGGTTAGATTGGGTAAGGTGCAGTTCATGGCTTCCTCTGCTGTGCCTTAGTCATGATCCCTTACACCAATGTACCTCCTATTATTTAACCCTTTCTCTATTTCACCAGGTAAATGTATGTAAAATAATAACTTTTCATCTAAATACTGAACAAGATAGAAAGTGTTAGGCATTCATGGACGCAGCATGTCATGTTGAGGTGTGATTCCACTGTAAGCAAAGCAGCTCAAACCAAGGCCATTCCAATCCCCAATAGTTCATCTTTATATTATGTAGAACTTTGGCCAAAAGCAAAATGGCACATGCTGCAATCATTCCATAACTTGGACAGGGATGAGCATTTACAAGGCAATACAAAATCAATGCAGCCGCATGGCAGGGCTGTTGTCTGCAGAATCTGACCTTCTCTACGGCCTTCATCTACATCACCAAATACTCACGGGCCCTAAATATGGTAGGCATCCAGCATAGTGGTGGTAGGCCCCCAAGTATAATTGTGGTAGACTCCCAGGTATAGTGGTGGTGGGCCCCAGGCATAGTAGTGGTAGGACCCAGGTATGGTGGTGGTAGACCCCCAAATATTGTGGTGGTAGGCCACAGGGGTAGTGGTGGTAGGCTAAAGGCATTTTAGTGGTAGGCCCCTAGGCATAGTGGTGGTAGGCCCCCGGTTAGAGTGATGGTAGGGACCAGGTACAGTGGTGGTAGGCCCCCAGGTATACTAGTGCTAAGCCCCTGGTAAAGTTGAGGCAGGCCCCGGATATAATGGTGGCAGGCCTCAGGTATAGTAATGGTTGGCCCCCAGATATAGTGGGGTAGATCCCATGTGCAGTGGTAGTAGGCCCCAGGTATAGCAATGGTTGGTCCCCAGGTACAGTGATGGTAGGCCCTAAGCATGGTGGGGATTGGCCCTATGTATACAAGTGGTAAGCACCAGGTATAGTTGAGGCAGGCCTCAGATATAATGGTGGTAGGCTTCAGGTAAAATAATGGTTGCCCCAGGCATAGAGATGGTAGGCCCCAGATACAATCATGCTGAGTTCTAGGTACAGTAACAGTAGGCCCCAGGTACAGTGGTGGTAGGCCTCAGGTATAGTAATGGTTGGCCTCAGGTATAATGATGGTCGGCATACTCTCTAACACCCCTAGAATAGGAAATTCTTTCCCAGAGCACATTTCCTCTACCTATCACACTGCAGGCTCTGCTATAGTCAGAGATAGACATAGAACAAAAGAATACACATTCCATTTCGGAGGTTCAAAGGAAACAATTAATATTCATAAATAGTATAGATTATTAGTATACTGTACACAGTATTTGTAACACAAAATCATGAAGTATTTATCTAAATTTTGACTGAAATTTGTCATTTCACCAATCCCAATGAAGATGCTGCAAATCCTGAGGTATTCGGTATCTTTCACAGGAGGGGAATTGGGGAGAGCGCATCTCTCCGTCACCGTACACAGCTGTCTCCTCAGGTGTTTCCGTCTCCAGAAGCACTCCTGTGATTGGCTGAAACTGACTGCATTCTGTTTTCAGGTACCAATCACAGGAAAGAGAGTGCTGGAACCTTCTGGAATCACTGAAGAGAACCAACTTCATACAAATCTATAACCCATTCTCCTCACACCCCCAACACAGCACATGTAGCACATACCTGTTATGTTCTCTTCACACTGGTAACGAACACATTTCACATTTGAATGGGCTAACTAACTCCCCCCAAAAAGCCTGTAAATATTTCTACAATGCAGAGTAGTGTTTTTCCTTGCATTGTGATGCCTTGTTAGCCATGTCTCTTGGCAAGGTGTATTGAAATGCCATTTATCATACCAACATGGGCAATGTACATAATAACACAGCACAATAGTGGTAATAATATGTGTAACACTGCATTGACCCAATTACATGAGCCTGGTCTGCTGTGGTGCATTAAACACAACCCCATTCACTATGCTATGACAGTCTATTCATTTGTATTGGAACAAAACCTTGTGCAAGCAGCATTTTCAACAATATAATGCATAATGCATGCTGGTCGGCAATTAGCCAATTAAAGTGTGTTGGGGTGCCATTAGGAATCCGCATTACAGTGCCACAATGGTCACAAGTGTAAACATTTTATTTTAGTTTTGGATACAATTTAGAAAGATTAGGCCTTCCGCTAGGTTTTTGCTGCCACCTTTGCATCCCCTGGGTCTGAAATAAGCCATGTAATAAAGACAGAAAGGTTTTATTTTAATTTATTTTAATCATTTTATTTGTTGTAGATAATGAATGTAAGGCGAAACCAGGGAAAGTAAAATATAAGCAGGTTAAACTGCAGATTTTGGTGCCCTGTATAGTTCAATAGCCATTCTGGTATTTAGAGCAGGCCGTAGGATCGAGCGATACCATCTCTTGGCACCTTGCTGATTGGTAATTTGCACCACAGTGCTGTTTTTCAACCTCCCTGGCGGTCTGAATATTTAGTATTTTTACATGTCAAAATGGTACATTTAAAAATACTTATTATTTTACATTTCCCCCTCCCAGCCGCATGCTTGCACTGCCCGGCCAGCGTCTGTGTCCCCTGGCCCAACGTTCACATGCCGTGGAAGCAGATGCCGGGCACGTGGGGACCAGATAAGACTTGAAAACTCCCTGGCAATTCCACCCTGAGTGTGGGTTGGGGTTCCTGCTTTTGGTATGGATAATTCACCCAGAGTCACACCCGGGATTACTGCTTGGGAGGTTAAAGAACCAGCGTCTGCACATTTGACAGCTGTGGAAGCGGCTAACGCACCGCAACCTCATGGTTCATGTGAACATAACCTTAGAGACTAACTCTTACCTTTCACCCCTTAAAGCAAATATGTTTTGTTCTCCTAAAAAAGAAACCCATTTTTGAATCTGGAAACTTAAATCTGAGTGTTTTTTCAAAAACTGTTGTAAATTTATATAATAGTTCCAATTGTTTATTTCTTTTGAGAGAAAGAACGTTTTTTAGGTTTTATTCTAAATTTCATGAGCGTGGGCTGTTCTTTTTTTTTATTCAATCAGTATAATCACCGCATACAGGCTTTTCTGTAGTTCAGTACGTCGGCACGCTCCCGCTGGTTGCCATAAATATAGGTCGCAGTTTTATTGAATTCTCCACAAAAGAACTGTGAGTGAGCTTTTGTACCTTTCCTTTGTAAATCAATATACTTTGTCTGTACAACAGAAGAAAAACCATTAGGTATGTTTAAAGCTGGTAACTTATATTCAAGCATCTGGGGTTCGCTTGGAAAAGCTGGAGAAGGCCAGTGGGACCAGGTTTTGTAAATTAGCCTCATTGAATAATGTTCTTTTCTTTTTAAATTGTTTTGATTATGGAGAATGCAAAAGGAAAAGCAGGAACACCAATGATGCAAAATGTCGAGAAACAAAATCATGACCTTACAGTCTTTTTTGTATTAATAACAATGGTATCAAGGCCTATTTCTAAAGGAAAACTGCAACTCTATGGAACACCCAACACCTCAGGATGTGATACCAGTTACAGAAATTATGGAAAGAAGACCATGCAACCTAAATCACAACAGTACCTGATAATGCTGACTACATGCCAGTGTTTGGGGGCATTTCACATAAAAAAGTCATACTCCAAGTATCAGACAGTTTTCCACCTTGACTATAGGGTCGAACAATTGCAATGTTCAAGTGTAGATTCCAAAACATTGCATCCGGAGGTACATTTTACAGATGCTAAACACCAAACTCGTGACCTTACCAAATTCGACATGACTTTCATTTTGGATTCCCACGCTACAAGCAGTAACGCCAGAAAGACTTGAATACAAATTTGACACCAACATGTTTTCTTACCAGATTCTAGCTTTCATTGACTTAAATCATTTTGTATTGATAGTTATAATATTTATTATTGTTAATCTTAACAGTTACTACATGTATATGTTTGTGTTGTACTCTTTCCACGTATTGCCTCCCTTTGCTAGAATGTTTTTTATTTTGATTTGATTTATTCTTATTTTGTGAAATTGTTGTCTTTTTTTCACTAGATGGTCTTCGATTGGCTCAGATGGAAATGGCATGTGCCTTGTCTTCCAAATGAGCGTCTGGGTGTTCAGAATGTTTTGAAGTTGTATTGGAATACAATGTAATGGGAGTTTGTCACTTCCGGTTTAACACAACACTGGGGCTCTTGTCTTACCAATGGCCTGCTTTGGAACACAGGGGGTTATGATGATGGTCATTTAAGAGAGCACTCAAAAGCCATTTTTTCAAACTTGCACACCCAGCCTTCTGTCTTTTGAAACCCTCACTACTTCCCACCACTACATTAATGTACAGCGCTGCGTAATATGTTGGCGCTATATAAATCTTGTTTAATATAATAATTATTATTATTATTATTATTATTATTAATAATAATAATAATACATATCTCCCCTCCTATTGTGTTTTAATTCCCCCACCTCCTAGATTGTAAGCTCTTCAGGGCAGGGTCCTCTCCTCCTGTGTCACTGACCCTATTAATGCACAGCGCTAGCGCTGCATATTATGTTGGAGCTAAATTAATCCTGTTTAGTAATAACAATAATATTAATAATAAATATTATGTATGTACATAGGTGGCTTGTCAACTGTTTTCCTCACGTGTTGTATTATGTTTGCTGGAGCTGGCATTTGTCATACCTGCAGAGGGTGCTCCTTTATCTTGTAATGTTTTTTGATAGAAATATCAGTATTTTCACTGGACCCTGATTTGCTGGCTTTTTTTTAGAAGATTAATTACAAGGTGCCATGTTCAGTCAGACACCTACTACTGGTGGTCAGAGTTTGTGTGAGGAACAAGACATGTCTTTTCAGTTTTAGCTTTACATCCTGAGTGAGATCCTGGTCCCACTGCTTTCCTCCTCCTGAGTCTCATAACCAGTAAAATATATTGTCAAAGTGATGATGCCAGTCCATGAAATGTAGATAAAACTTTTATCAGAGCACCTGGGGATGCAAGCCACTTCAGGTGCTAAATAGGTAGATAGAAGTGACTGGATGTGCAGAACCTAAAAACTGGCCGTCGTATACTGCCAATTACAGTTTGGGTAATTTTTCTTTGCTCTAAGACTCGGTGTTTGAAAACACATTTGGACCTGATTTATTAAAGCTCTCCAAGGCTGGAGAGGATACACTTTCATCAGTGAAGCTGGGCGATCCAGCAAACCTGGAATGGATCTCTTATTTGCTATTTGTTAACCAATGTTTTGAATCAGATTTATTTCAGGTTTGCTGAGTAAAGTGTATCCTCTCCAGTCTTGGAGAGCTTTAATAAATCAGACCCATTGTATTTGATGCAAAAGAACTATTTGGGACATATATATTTCAACTCATCTGAAAGATTGGAAATTTCCCTGGCAGTGTGGCAATTAGGTATCTACTGCCTAACAATGTTTAGTGCCAAACAGTGCCCTTTATTTCCACCTCAAACATTTACAACATGATGGTTCCCACACTAATTAACCAAGAGATTTTCTGACTTCTACACCTGAGAGTTGGACTTTTTTCTTTTTCTAAATGTTTTGTTTTTTTATAGGGAGAAGTAAAGACCGAATGGTAATCAAAGATCTGTAAATGGCAGAGGTATAAAAATGCTCCTGAAGAGCATCTATGCAGGACTTAAAACATGTAATATTTTGTTTATCACTTCCCTAGGATTTGCAGGGACTTCAAAATACTTTATTGTAGCCTGTGTCATAAAAACCTAATTTTTCCGCTCCCAGCCACTTTTAGGTGTGCGAAATACATGCTCACCTGTTGCATGTCATGCTCTCTCCTGCTGGTCACCACAGCATGTAGAAGCTGGGAAGAGGAACCACAGTTTGCGGAGCAGAAATAGGTATTCATCCCACAAAAGTATCCAACAAGCAATTTGTGCCTTCAGACACTTAAACCACCTCTTAAAGACTGTCCTATGCTAAAGTATGAAAATATAAATTACAGTTTTATATATATTTATATAACCTGTATACCAGATGAACCAAAAATTCACAATTAATCAGTAAAGGATTTGATGATTTTTCAATGTGATACAGATAAAGACTGGAAAAAGAAGATAGACTTATTTTGAAAAGCAAATAGAGTATCCTTGGGTGTTTTATTTTAGTTTAAATTAAACCAAAGTTCCTAGGTTTCAACAGAAAAAATAAGTATTTTTCTCTTTAAGAAAGATAGAAGTTAATTTTTTGTTCAAGTGATAACATCGTAACAGGTTTGTCTATATCTTCTTTTACCTCCACAGCTATATACTGCAGGAAGCTTTAGCTTTTTTTAATCACTTTGAAAACACTTTTGCTCTACAAGGCTACGTTATATGAACAGTAATTCTCAGCCTAGTACACAGAAGCAATAACATGGTAGGACACTTGTAGAACATATACATAAATTAATAATTGTGTCACCTAATTAAATTTAAGTACTACTGTATATCCAAATGCCTTGCTGCCTCTTCAACACTTTAGTTCTGCCAGATATTTCATAAACAATCTAGAGACCAGTTACCAATAAATGTTCCTACAAATGTTAGAGATAGTTTGCCTTTTATCCTTTGCCTTTTCACCTCTATGGCCCTGACATAACATTTCAATGCCGATAATTAATGTTTCACCTAAAACAGGTCAGGGCCAGAGAACCCCTCATTTCTCCCTACATATAGTAATATAATGCAAGTTTTACCTAAGTTTATTGTTTGTTGAAAACATTTTGCATACTGAATCTTGTGTGCACAGCTGGCTGCATTCTTATGTATTCAAGGAGCAGCGCAAGGACCGGGCTTCTGTTGTTAGCTGCTCTTTTGGAGACATTAGTCCACCATTAAACTGGGAATGAATAGGGTGTCTCCTACCTTTCCTCTTCTTTGTTTTAAGATGAACTAGGACAGCCAACATGGCAATTTTTTCATTTTTTTCTTAAAAATTCAGTTTTCAGTAACTTTTGAGAAGAATTTCACTTTCATCATTACTATGGATTTATATTTATATCTTGTTTTCATGCTTCCTTTGCCCTATTCAGAATAATTTTGAGACAGCATGGAGTATAAAAGAGTTATAATGACGGCATGTTTAATTCATTTGCCATCATTAAGACAGACAGTGCATTGTATAAATGTATGCTCTATGCCCAAGAAAGTTACTTAACCACAAAAAGATCAGTTTTCCCTTTTGTCATGTGTAGCAGAAAACTTAGCTGCATGAAATCATACTGGTTTTATTTAATTAGTAGGATTATGGTTACAAATGTTGTGACTTCATTGATTTTCACACAGTCAGCTGCGATATTGGTGACTGAACAGAACAAACTCCATTAAAGGTTGGGTTATCAAAGGGATATCCATGGTACTGGAAAGCAAAAGAAGTTGGAGGTATCCTGTGTGGGCCAAGGAAAAATCCTTAAAATATATGACATCAATGCTTATGATTTACAATATTAGGTGCAGAAATGTGACACTCCATGCCTGGAGCATAGTTTGGAAAATGGCACTTACCGATATGGATATTTATTTATAGACTTGAATTTGAAGCCTAAGAAAGTAATTTTCTAGATTTAAATAGTAGGATGTCTTGAAATGTACATGTGTTTTTTGTTGTACCATTGTCAGAAGTTGGACTAAGTCGACACCCTTCAAGTCCAAGTCAAGTCCCAAGTCATTGACACTAAGTCCCAAGTCAAGTCTCAAGTCACCAAGAATTCTTCCAAGTCGAGTCCGAAGTCAAGTCACTTCATTTATCCCCATTTGTCCCCATATAGAAATAGAGCTCTGATCCTGTTCTTGAGCATAGGATCGCATTCTAAGTCCACGGCTTTCTCCTCTGACAGCTGAAGGGGGAAGGGAGTAAGGCAGTGCGGCTTCTGTAACATGACTCTCTTCTCCCCGCCTTCTTCAGCTGTCAGGGGTGAAAGCTGTGGACTTACAATGCGATCTCATACTCAAGAACAGGATCAGAGCTCTGCCTTCCTCCCCGCATTCTAAGTTTACTAAGTTCGGCTTTCTCCTCTGACAGCTGATCTGAAGGGGGAAGGGAGGGGGTGTTACAGAAGCAAGGCTTCTTTAACACTGCCTTCCTCCCCACCTCCTTCAGCTGTCAGAGGCGATAACTTAGAATGCAACGAAGGCTATGTTACAGAATACACACTGCCTTCTTCCCCTCCTTTCTTTTCTAGGTTTTCTCCTCTGACAGCTGAAGGGGGTGGGGAGGAAGGCGGTGTTACAGAAGCCTCACCTCCTTCCTCCCTGTTCCCTTCAACTGTTAGTACAGAAAGCAAGTCGCGAGTCGAGTTGCAAGTCGCTGGGGAAAACTCCTAAGTCCAGTTGCAAGTCCTTCATTTGGCGACTTAAGTTGGACTCAAGTCCAAGTCACGCGACTCAAGTTCCGACCTCTGACCATTGTTAATGTGTAATTTAGTTGTTAGTTTAGGATGGAACAGGGAATGATTGGAGATCTTGTTAGGTTTTTGTTTCTAACATGTGGTGCTCTGTTGGAGAAATTCCCCCTAATTTCCTGTCTTCCGCACAATACCTTCACTTGTTAGTGTCATAATTGCAGCCTAAGACAGCAGTAAAAACCTGATACGATTGAAAAAAATGGAATCCAACAAAATTTTTGAGCAAATAGTCCACTGATATTTACAGTTATTTTTGAATAAAGCCCCTAGCTACATTTCAAACTCCAAGAGCCTTGAGTCTCAGGAGATATATATCATACAAGAAGATGTGTACTAATAATGCTAGTGAGCCATAAAATCTATATACCAGTAAAATATGACAGCAATCAACAATATACTAACAATATAAACTCCTTTATGGTATAATCCATGTAGAGTACAATAAACCACCTCATTCATAAAAGAGAAAGCCATGTAAAGATATCCATTCACGGTGATAGAAACTATTTATATCACTCTATACGGAGAAGTAATGTTAGTCCTAGGGCAATCTATTACAAATATGAAAGAACACTACATGAAGGCCATTGGAACAGATTGTCAAAGGCCAAGCTTTAATATAGGTAGAATTTTTTTGACTAATAGTATGGTACTTCAATAAACCGTTTGCTAATAGGTGAAACATTATAAATGAAAACCATGATATCGCTGCTCAATCTAGAGTGTTGTGATGTAGGAAAATAATTGCTCATTGGACACATGTTTAAAATTATTATTTAAAATTATCTGACAATTAACATATAGTCTTACTACCATGTAACTATGACGTCCAAATATTACAAATTACCTACAATGGTGTTCCCATTGTTTCCCATGGTACATAATTTAAAAAGGTATGTGGTAATGTCCTTTCTAAAAAAGTTGAACTATCTTTAACAATATGGTGAAAGAAAAATACCAAATGATGTAAAACATCTTAATTATTAAAGAAATGCATATTATTAATCAAAAACATGGAAGCCGGTATTCATAATATCACATTAATATGTTTTATTATACTAAGTACACACACAATAGTTTTGTTGAGCAAACTATGCAGATGTCTCATATACTAATACTGAGCCAAAAGAAAGATTTGAAACTAAGAACATCATTCAGACCTGGCTGATTAGTAGCTTCTAAAAAAAGATCCATTTTGTTTTGCGAATTGTAGATGTTTTTTCATTTATATATATTATACTGATATATACTGATGTATAGATATATACTGGAGAGTGCTGGAAATGCAAAAAAAAATGTGTCAAAGTTGTGTGCCGTTCCTACACGATAAATGTTAGGGGTAACAATTTGGATATTCATAATCTGATACATTCATATATGCTTTTTCCGAAAGCTCCCTGGTTTTCACTATATAAAAATGCCACGTTTAAGTGATTAGGTAAATGACGCCTAGTGTGGAACAGTCCATGTTATATTTCATTCTATTTATATACCATTTGGTAGTATTTCTATGGGTTTTTTTTATTGATCCATTCACAAGAAAAATATCTTAAAGTACCATTTAAATGTTCTTGTGAAGGTTGGTTATCCCTCTTTGAGTAGTTACTAGCTACTAGGCAGTTCTTCAAAGAAAGTAATTTTCTATAGACTATTTGTAGTATATTCTTGATATATTTGTTAACAAATGGGTCAACAGTTAAAATGTTCCAAAATTTTGGGCAAATAGTGTGTAAAAGTATGTGATGTCTGTGTGATAATTCTACTGGCGCGTTGCATAGAGTCCTTGAACAATAAAGTTTAACCATTTTGGGGTAGCCTTTTAAAAAATAATTTTACTATACCCTCTGTCTGAAAGTCTGTCCCTAAGTGATCTGACTTGTTTATCACTTTTTAATAGAGAATGTATAATGAGAAGAGAGAAAGGCATTCAAGAAAGTAAAA
>NC_092866.1:44578494-44597763 GCF_032062135.1 Pyxicephalus adspersus | reverse complement strand
AGGGACATTAGATTGTGAGCTCCTTTGAGGCACAGCTAGTGACATGACAAGGGACATTATAAAGCGCTGTAAGCGCTATATAAATACTGTGTAATAATATATGATTCAGCACTTTGAGGAGAACTTTGTCAAAATCCTAGGTGTTTGACACAATGATATCATCATCTGTAACATGAAGATGAAGACATTTCTAGCGCTGTGAAGACCATTTGGCAGACCACTGTAATATTTCTCAACACTCAGCCAGTGAGTGTACAAGGCAACAATAAGGTATAAATGTTTTTAATTTCACAAGTTGACTGACTGCACACCATGTAGGAGGCAAGGATTGAGAGGCAAATTTGCTTTACTAGACCAACTTAGCTATAGGGTATATAAGTTAAAGATAACCTGTCATCTGTGATTTTATAATAATGTGACAATCAAACAAATTGCAATATAACAAAGTATAACCCAAATTAACCCATGCAGCCATAAAACACAGGAGGCTCTTACAAATCTAGCAGTTATTAGGAACTTGATATTACTAATATTATATATACCACCTAAGTAACCTCAATATAGACCTGACATTCAATAGATTTGGGGTTATCCAAGGAAACAAAGTAAGGATGTGATCAGAGGAAGAAACTGGCACAGGAGAAGGAGAGGGCCAACCTAACTCATTTGTATTACCTGTTTGGTTGGAATTGCTCGTTTAGGTTTTATTTTTTGGCATAGCCAGTACAAGACCATGATCCATTTTCCTATAGAACAGTGATTATAAACTATGGTTCCTCCAGGGGTTCCTTGAGCATTGGTGTCACTTACACTGAGGCTCAATTTTCTCATTGTTTAGGAAACCCTAGATTGTAAGCTCTTCTGGGCAGGGTCCTCTCCTCCTCCTGTGTCACTATCTTTATCTGTCTGTCCTTTGCAACCCCTATTTGATGTACAGCGCTGCGTAATATGTTGGCGCTATATAAATCCTGTTTATTATTATTATTAATAATAATAATAATAACCTCTGGAGGAACTCTGGTTGCGAAACACTGAACTAGATTGATGTGAATACCCAGACCAACAGCAAAAAGTCCTCTCTTGAGGACACGTCTGTCAATAACTGTATTTCCTGTAGTGTGAAGTTTAGTATACTTCAAACAAATTATGTGTTTCTTTCACAGTAGACACCCATAACAATGATCAGTTATGGTAATACAATGACATACTGTGCTCTGTAGAGAAATTGTGTCTGGTGAAAATCAGATGATTAGACCAGCTCCTACTGCATTGCTGTTATACTTATTCATCTGGTAACCTACTTTGATTATGTATTATAGTTAGTTATTATTAATTATAATAGTTATAATATAGCTTATTATTTTTTGTGACATTTTGTATATGGATCCAGTCTTTGCCTCATTTGGCATTTACTTTTAAGGAAGTTCTGATCCAAAATCCAGCACTAATGCACTATACTATACCACTTCCCAGCTCCTAGGTGTATCTGAATTCCACAAAGGTGGATCCTTTAATTTGTGCATTATGGAAAGTAAATCAACCTGACGAAAATATATTTTATAATAAAAAAATGTTTTATGTAGGTTCTTGTTACCTCTTTGTTCATATTTTTCCATTTATGCCATTGTATTGCATACAGTGCCTAATAAGCATCCACACGGTGCCTCATTCCTCTTTATTACATCATATGCATCATTTTATTAGTTCATTTTGCTTTTATAGCACACACAGTATCTTCTACCAAATTAATACACCCAGTGCCTCATATTTCTCTATTACACTGTTGTCTAATGCATCATTTACCAGTTTCTCGTGCCTTTGTATCACACAAAGGATTATTTATAAATCAGTGAATCTTACGTTCCCTGGTGGAGAATCAATTACTGCCATTAACACAAATAGACCTGGAAGATTTTATATCACAGAATGTTTCAGTGAATTTCAAATTTACTGCTTTATCAATAGAGACCAAATGGTTACACAACCCTGATAAACTCAAATTTCGAACTATAAATGCTTATAAACACCAATACCTATGAATGCCTAAAATCTTTCCATTAACCCACATATTTCAAATTTAACTTCTAAATGACTGCTTTAAAATTAAAGTTATGTGTGTTTATAAGCATTTTTAGCCGCTTTTAAATGCCTCTGTAAATGCGTTAATAGGTGGTATGATGAGCTTTATACTGACCACCAATACAACAAGGAAATTTCTACTGAAAGAGGACAGTAATTACTAATTTAGTTTGGGTATTTAAACTGATCACTTATTAAAAAAAAAAGTTTATCGCCACTGACAGCTAATATAATAAATGGCTTCTACAATACTAATGACCACTCAAATCATGATCTGTGTATCTGTCTCTGTTATATTAGAAATGCCAAGGTAGCATAGAAATCTGAATATGGCCTTGTTACAGTTCCTGGGGCCATGTATATAGCTGTGCTCCTTAGAATCCTATGTGCTGAGCTAAACATGCTGCTGAAGGGTTATATTGACAGTCAGAAAAAAATAAAAAGTTAATTAGCAAGTTACCATACTCACTTGATTAGTATCTACTTCTGCATGCCATTAAGCCATTAGCACTGCTTCTTGTACTGAACTATAGATCCATATAGGTGCTGTAGACAATGAAAGAAGGTGCAAATTGTGCTGCTGAACTAGAGCCCTGGACTCTTCTCAGACAACAGGGGCCCCAAGTCAGTTCTGCAGAAGGGCCCACTGTTGGTTACATCCACCACTGTCAGACTGTAATACGCATATTTAAATGACTCAGTTAAAGCAGAAATCTGGAAATTTCTGCATATAAAATACACAAATGATTGCATCTTTGTTTAAAACATCAATAAAGCTGATGTTTATGCTGTGACTTGTATACCTTCTCTGCCCTCCAACATTAACATGCTTTACATTTTAAAATAAAAAATTTCATTTTCATTACATACCTTATCTTGGAGGCAGTTACATGATGAGTTTGGATGTGTGCTTCTCTCTACAATGTGCAAGTATGCAAATGCACATAGACATTATGGGGCCCCTACCTCCTAATGTTTCTTAAACCACTATTGCAAAATCATATTGTATTCTGATATGTAGTCTATGTAGGTATATGTATTTATTATATACATTTATGTGACTGCATTTAATATTGTTTTTAAGTTTCACACGCCTTTTTATTTTTATTTACATGTGTACGCAGACCAAGGTGTCCAGCAAAAAGGCCAGTGATTGGTTGGGGCAGATTATAATACCAACAGTCATTGCACGTAAGCAAGTGTCCTAAAATAAATTAGTTTCACAATTTGCATAAAAAAATATCAATGTAAGGTCCCCTGGCAGAATTATAAACTATATCAAAATCCTGTGTCGTTGTACAGTTTAGTCTCCATGTCATGTTTTCACATTTTAAAATAGGCAGATGAATTATTTTGAAGGACACAGGTCAAAAATGTTGAAAATGAAGTGAAGTATGGGAGTTGTGGCCAAACGCAGGTGTGGATATAGGGGGTGCAAAGTGTGCCACTGAGCCCTTCTCAGCCAACAAGGGCTGGCAGCAGGGGGTTGAAGTCAGGCAGTGAGCAGGACAGGTTACGATTAGGGACAGGGTAGAAAGGGGTTTTAAGGTTAGGTGGCAGCCTGTAAGGGTTTAGTTTAGGTTCCGGGCAGTTTGGAAGTTTAGTGTGGGCAATGGGCAGGAAGGGAGTATGTAATTCAATGGAAAGCAGGAAGGGTTTAGTTTAGGCAATGGACAGGAAGGGGGCATTTGGTTTAAGCTGGAAGGATTTAGTTTAAGCACTGGGCAGTAAGTGGGGTTAAGATTGGGTGGGGGACAGAAAGGGTTCAGGTTAGGCTCCAGGCAGGAGGGGGGAGGGGGAAGGTTAGACACCTGGAACGAGATTGGGATTTGGTAGCTCTATACATCTTCATCACTGGAGGTACAAAAATCTGATCCTGTGCCAATCCAGCACTTGGCATCCGCTGCCATGTTATCCTTGAACCTGGTGAAAGGCAGGAACCATAGGATGGTATCCAAATTCCCAGGAATATCCTCAAAGATCTAGGGCACTTGCTAACTATAGTAAATGTGATGAAAAGTATAAAAATACTTCCCCAACCACTCTCCTGGCTCCCCCAATGACCTACTAATGACTTCCTCACTCATAACATCATCACACGCACAGCTCCAAGACTTTTCTAGAGCTGCCCCAATACTCTGGAATGGTCTTACTCGTCCTATTTGGCTTGCTCCTATTTTCAGCTCATTTTAAAGAGCACTCAAAACCCAATTTTTCAAACCTGCCTACCCATCTTCCTACCCGTCACTACTTCCCAGCACTACATATCCACCCTCCTATTGTGTGATACTTCCCCCACCTAATAGATTGTAAGCTCTTCGGGGGCAGAGTCCTTTTCCCCTGTGTCACTGTCTGTATCTGTTTGTCATTTGCAACCCCTATTTATTGTACAGTGCTGCGTAATGTGTTGGTGCTATAAAAATCCTGTTTCATAATAATATTAAAATAATAAAGTATGTATTTCAACGTTATAAAGAAATTCATACACTGAATATCATCACCATGAGTATCACATGCACATTATTCATTTTTGTTTTTGCAATGTTAGTGAATCTTTTCCTGCAGGACATGTGGAATAAACCTATTCACAGATAGTCATTCCTGGGGGAGGTAATTATGATGTCACTGGATCAGCTCTGAGCCAATCACATCCAATGTTTCCGGCTGTGGGCGTGTCTGAGCAGCTGACTGCTGAACAACATAAGAGGAGCAGCGAGACGTCAGAGGTCGGGTTGTGATTATCATCGCACAATGCAGAACGGGAACGGTGCGAAGGAGCAGCAGCGAGCCAGGACCATAGAGCTCTCCCGGTCCACATGGTTCAGTGCCAGTCACCGGCTGCATTGGTGAGTATCTGGCTTACAGCAGAGTGCTATCCGCCTACTATCATTATATGAGCTCAGCCTGTAGGTGGCTGCACATCAAACACTTGCTAAGTAAATCATTAAAGGTCCACCCACCTCTGATGCTGGAGATATCAATGTGCCCATTCAGATTGTGTTTCCTTTTTATGATCAGCCTGGCACAGCTGTCAGAGGCCCCCCTATATGAAATATTAATAAACAGGATTTATATAGCGCCAACATAATATGCAGCGCTGTACATTAAATATTCCATGAGTCTTCAGCTGCTGGTGAACTACATAGTCCAGGAAGTCTGATTTATTCTTTTATGGCAGATGCAGATATTTTGATTGTGCAGTGATTGTTCTACAAGATGCAGGAAATTGTTGTTTTGTGATTTAAACACAGCTAGATGGATATTGTTATATTTAATAATACAGCTGTGATCAGTGCTGGGACTCACAAATGGTGCATATATTGCACTGCATTACCTACCTCTTAGTATAGCATGCAATGATAACCACTTACCTCCCCATGCACCTCTTTAGTATTCTAGCAAATATTTCCCCTGCTGTCCCATGTTTAAAGTATGGCTTTACTTTCTTAGGGTGGTGAACTTAGAATAGAGTATAAGCTGCCTATACATGCTTACTGTAAATGTTTCCAATTTAATCAGTCTTATAAGTCTGTGCTGATATGCTCAGGCTAGAAGAAAATATCCTAATAAAACAGATATACACCTTAACCCCCCTGACATTCTAATTCTGTCTGTATTTCCACGCAAAAAGTGTTACATTTTTTTGCATGGAATTTTATTTTACATTGTAGGCCTAAAATTCTTAGGCATAACTCACCGAAATATGTCCAATATTTAATAAATTTAATATTAAACTTTAAAAAAAAAACACAAAAATCTGTTAACATAAAAAAATAGTGATACATGTAAGATAACGGTACAGTAGCATGTATAATATATAATTACATATATATTATATCAAGATTTCTTTGTATTGGACTCAATACAGCTATATTGTACTGAATCCACAACACTGACACATGCACTGACGTCACTGGGAAACCCCAGAGATCGTCTCTGCATTTGCCGGCTGGAGATCAGAGGGAGAAGACGTGTCCCAAAGACCTACAGGGACCAGCAGGACGCTGGGGGAGGACGTCGGGAGGAACATGGTAAGTGGGTATTTTTAAATCTTTTTAGCGACCCCAAGTGTGACTCGAGATTACCACTTTTTGCATGGAAAATCCACCCCAAGTCACACTCAGAATTACCGCTAGGGGGGTTAAATCGACTTTTTTTTTAACATTGGTGAACTCCTTGAAATTTTTCAGATCTTCAGGGAACCCATTCTATAATTATTTTATCCACAACTCAGATTATATTAGTATGGTAGCTAATGGGGAAGAATGCTTCTTACATTGCTGGCCAGTGTGAAAAAATATCACCCCTATAGATAGCTGAAAATATCATTGGTGTCACCTAAACTGATCTGAGAGGCACAAACTGCTCATAGGAACCCCTAGCAATCTCTGGAGGAACCCTGCTTGGGAAACATTGGACCTTAGACCTTTTTTTAGGAATTCAGCAACCTACCAATGCTCTCCAGTAAACACTGTGACGGTGTAAAGTCTCAAAGTTCACTTTGTTTAGTTAAATTTGAGATCTGTGTAAAGCCCATAGAAACATCTAATAGACGTCAGATGGTTGTCACTGGAAACTATCTTTCATGAATATTTTTAGATAAATGAACAAATGAGTTCTGTACACACAGTGCCATTATGTTCTATGTAAAGGGGGGGACGAACAAGCAGTACCCCACTTCCAGGGTCACCTGATTTCAAACAAAATATTCTACATTGATAGGCTTTGCTGTTTGTATTCATATCAAGGGCTCATTTTATGTTTTGACTTTATTGCTCCTTTATCAAAAGAGAAGACAGCAGTGCATCTAAGAAAGCATGATTTGTTGTGAATACTTCCTTGACATGTAACCTACTATCATGTCTGTCATGCTAATGTCCTTCTCCTTGCTTTGTTGCAGCAAATCCTTGAGTGATGAGGAAAATAGCAATATCTTTGGAAAATGTAACAACCCAAATGGACATGGTCACAATTACAAAGGTCAGAGAGATGACAAAATAACTTTATATTGCTTGTATATACACTTGTGTTATGTCCATGCAGTGAAAGTAGACACTGGACCTTCCGTTGTCATATGTTAGGCCAGCAAGTTTTTGATCAAGCATTTATGAAAACTCATCCTAAGCCTATGTTCACAAGGATGATAAGGTTGCGTTTACCGCTTCCTTGTGCCAGAAAACGTAATAAAGGCAGCTCCATAGGGAACAAATACGGTACAGTACTGGTACTGCTCACTGCCGCCTGCTGACAAGTCTACAGATCCTGGATCTTAATAAACAGTGCTTGTGAGAGGGATGCGCTCAATCCCAAAGCAGGTCTGAATGTACCCTAATTGTTCAGTGGAAAAGTCCTCTTTTAAATATTGAAAATGTTCAAAAAAAAACACGTAACCCAGAAACATCATTACTTCCTGCGTTATTACATATATAGTTACATAGTCAGGTTGAAAAAAGACATAAGTTCATCAAGTTCAACCACTGGGGAAATAAACATATCCCAGTTATAAAACCCTATGGACATATGATGATGTAAGATGTAAAAGATTCTCTTAAATTATTCTTCCACCATCTCCATGTGCCCATAAACTTTTTGTTTTAATACACACGGAATGTATTCAGTTTCATCAATTCATCAACAGGAAAATGATAAACAGGAACAGTTAGATTATGCAACATATTTATCACAAGGTTACAGCTGGGTCCTAAATTCCCCCCTTAGCTACTCAAAGCAGCAATACAACAGAATGAAACCTAAATATGACCACTTCTCTTGTATGCATCTGCTTCAGGAACATTTTTTTAACTTCTGATAAGAGTTTCAGTCTGATTAACCTCCCTAGCGGTTCATTTCTTTCCGGTTTTATATGTCTAAAAGGGGTACATTGTTTTTCATGAAAATGTATTTTAAAGTATAATAAATTAGTATGAGTATAATAAAGTTTGAACACAAAATCATGTAAAAAAAAATTCAATAAATTAAAAAAATCTATATAATAAAAAAAAAGTTTTTTTAATTTAAAAAAAAAAGTTTTTTTAATTTAAAAAAAAAAATACATATTATACTCATACTGTTATATATACTGTAAAATAAGTGTTCTTGAATGTTCTATAAATCCAATGTTTTCCCTAACCCTAGTGTGACTCAGGGTTACCGCTTTTAGCAACTCTTTTCTACCCCGAGTCACACTCAGGGTTACCTCTAGGGAGGTTAAACAATTAGATTGTAAGAAAATTCAGCATTTGATCCTTTGGCCGACCAGAAATACAGGCTTGGGGGAGATAAATGTACTGTAACACCGCCCTGTTCCTGTGCAGCGTTTAGAAATTGTAAAGAGGGGTGCTGGCTTAGAGGACAGAATAATAATACATTTTTATAATTGCTACATACAGGTGCTACATTTTTGTGAACCAAGATAAATGTTTTAGATGCTTGTTCTAAAATCTAGCATCTGTACAGCTTTTCCTAGGGCTGGGTACACACGTGCAATAATTGCCGTTGGAAAGGATCTTTCACGATCCTTTCCAACGACAAAAGACTGCACGATGCATGGACAAACGCTGTAAATACAGCACGTTCTGCTCTATGGAGAGGGGAGGGGGGAGAAAGACAGAGTGACACCCTGCTGCGTTCTCTCCCCTTCACATTCCGTACAATCATTGGTCGTAAGTGGATCCGCCAGGACAGTCGTCCCGATGACGAGCGCTGTACCCACGCCAGATTCTCGCTCGATATCAGAGGCTTATATCGGACCAGAATCATCTGACGTGTACACGTAGCCTAATTCAGTGATTTGTTCTGAGAGATCACAAAGTGAATGCTGCTTGCCGTTTCTAAAAAAGGAGGACGCAGCAGGACGCCTTCCGCTTTGGCCTTCCACAACCTGCATGGCACTTGATTACTTCTAGTGGTCATTTCCAAGGACAATATGAACAAATAAGCCCTGACAAATTTGACAGACAAATGACAGACAAATTTTGCTGTGTCTGCATATAAAGTTTTTTAAGTCCTTTATATCTGTTCAAATTGTAATGAGTATAGGTAGTGCCTGGGTTAAGGACATCCGACATACCGGTACATACGCCTTCTAGATATGAACAGGGCTTCCCTGTGTAGAGAAGGGAGGCTTAAAGGGGGGACAGGCATTTGCATGACTTACAGGAGAAATATTTTTCTAAACACAGCTGAGGTTGTGGGTGATCTTAGGGGGTTGAGCTCTTTCTGCAGCCTCTTGTAACACTTTAATGACCACGACAAACTCTGCAGTTGTTTCTTTTTGCATATCAAAGCACAGCTTGCTCTAGAAGTTAATGAATGTCTAGGCTTCATAAAGATTTTTTTTTGCTTTGTTTGTGAATAACTCACAGTGAGGATTTTATACAGTATCTGACACCACGCTGCCTAATAATATGTTGAGACAAACATCTGTTCTAATTGCATTTATTAAAATAATGTAACTGTTCCGACTTAAATACAAATTCAACTTAAAAACAAACCTACAGTCCCTATCTCGTATGTAATTCGGGGACTACTTGTACAATTCTTCATCAGGTTTTTTTCTTAAAGCTTTTCTTTTTTAGCTTTTGTACAAGAGATGTATTTCCTTAGAGCAAAGTAAATCAGGAAATCATTGTAACTTTTATAAATGACACAGAGAAGCAGAACTACAGTTTGAGCAGATAAATTACTGCCTGATGATTTAGAATCTGTCTGTAACAAATTGATTAAATTGATATAATAGAATTATTTCTGGGTGGAAACAGTTGTGTAAGGAGATTATATCATTTTGCAGTAAATGTCGTAGGCCCCAGGGTTTACACGCACAGATTCCTGGGGACTGTTTCCAAATGATGTTAAATATCCTGCTGGAATATAACAGCTTGCATCTGTTAGCAATAGAACTGCATGGATTGTGTAACTAACCTAAACTTGTTTGTGTTCTTTCTAGTGATTGTCACAGTGCGGGGTAAGGTAAGCGTCTAATATATATTTCTGTATGCGTAACATTCTGATGCTTGTGAGTGGAAGTATAAAATAAATGATAAAACATCAAGCTTATTTTACATTTAGATCTAATGCTATTTACATTTAGTACCTAATACCTATATCAAAAAAGTTAGGGTTAGTAGAGGGCATTGAGTGTTCAGTATTCAGAGTTGCCCGGGTTTCTGCAATTGGAATGTTTTTATGTCCAAGGCACATGTGACAAACTGAGCTTGGCTTTTTAGCAGAGTTTCCTGTAGCACCCATCAGATAGTCTTGCCTATATTCATAGAGAATGCATGGTAATTGTTTCCTATGTGCCCTATATTGGATTTAGTGTAAGAGTATATGGGATAGTTATTGGCCAGGAAAAATCTGCACATCTATTGAGTGTAGTCTGTCCTGTTCTGCAGGTTGGTTGATCTCTATTTAACCCAAAATGTAGAACTGAGCTTCTACTTTTACCACAAGCATTCCTAAACTTTATATAATAGGAATCTAATTCATAAATATCAATTTAAGGAGGCAAAGAATAGTAGATAGTGTATTATGTGCTAACGTTTACTGGGTAGCCGAAGACCGCTTGATGGGTTATCACTGTCAACATAATGAGGACAAACCTACATAAGTAGCCCACTTTTGCTTTTGAGATTTATTTACAAGTTAGCATTAGGATATGGGTGGACCCCCCAAAGAGACTATCTCTATGGATTTTGTGTGTTCTTCCAATGGTTGCCAAGATTTTCTGTAGGTGTTCTCCTTCCCCAACACAAATTATTATTGATTTTATGTCTTACATTAATACATTTGCCATGTAGTAGAGTTGTGCCTTTGGCACACAATGGACCTAATTTACGAAAGCTCTGGAGAGGATAGGCTCATCAGTGGGTGATCCAGCAAACCTGGAAAGAATTTTGTCCAGGATTAAAAACATTTGCAAACAAATAGCTAATGACTTTTAGGAAAGCCATTCCAGGTTTGCTGGATCACCCAGGTTTACTGATAAAAGTGTATCTTCCATGGGGTAGAGCTTTAGACCATACAGGTTATGTACAGGAGGGATTAAAGGGATCATAAAGCTCCATACCAAAATCAGCAACTGATTTATAATTTTATCCCACAGATAGACCCTGTCACTGGAATGGTGATGAACCTCACCGATCTGAAGAAGCATATGGAGGTAATCAGTTTGCCATGAGGTTGTTGGTGGAAGATATATACATGAAAAAGATGGTTTATTGATTCTTTAATTCTATAATAGAATGTTATTCATAAATGTTTTATTTTTAGGTTGGAGTCAATATTTTTGCATTGTGGGAACATGACTTTAAATCTGAATTCTGGAATAACAAATGCATACACAAATGGCTACATATATAAAAACAACTTTACCTGCCAAAGGATTTATATTTCTGTCCATCTCGTTCTAAGTTTCCTTTTTTTTTTTATATAACAGTAAGCAGAATGCAAGAAATTGAGTAAATACATAGCGTTTGAAAAAAATATTTGGGTCTGGAATAATATGCTATTAAATTCCTAAATGTTTAATGAATTCTTTTAATTATTTTGTAGGATGTTATTATGGTTCAATTGGATCATAAAAATTTGGATCAGGATGTTCCATACTTTAAAAATGTTGTCAGGTAAGTTACTGGTAATACACAGCCTAAAGGGGGGGGTATTATAAATTTGATCTGTTACATTGAGAAACATTTAGGTTGATGGCCCTTGCTATTGCTATTTGCAGTCTAACAGACAGCACCCATATATTGGGGTAGAGCATTAGAAGACTTTATTGAAATAAGCATCTTACAGCAAAGACGGTGACGTATTTTGTGCTATGGTGCTTAGTCATAAAGCTCATACAGTCACATTTGCACTGTGGTTATTTGCAGCTACATTCAAATAGTTCATCCAGTTGGCAGATGGCTGCTCTTAATTGCAAGGATTAATACCTGATGGGTATCAAGAACAGCAATGATGACCTAAAGTAAATAGAACAATATAAACACGACTGTTCTCACAACATTCAATACCACATCAAAGAATACATATTTAAAATTTACACAGTGCTGCTGATTTAAAAAATGGATTCTGGCTGTTCACTTCAAAGTAGTTTATTATTTGTAAGGAACAAATCACTTACACCAATAAGTAAGGTAAAGCTTTGTTAACTTTAGCAATTCAATCATGAGCACTCAACAATAAATAGCTATTACAAAAAAAATGAAAAAGAAAATAGGCAGTGGTAGAAGGATTCCAGGGGTATGATTAGGTTTACCCTGTTCCTCTGCTCCTGATTTTAGGCATCGGCTCCTCTTGATCTGACCGTGTTTATAGTATGTATACCTATGCTTAGGCTCATTTCTATTGCTCCCTTAAAGACACTCTTGGTAAAGTTGTCCATTGATAAATCTTTCCAGGCCCCTTAGTGCATCCCACCTAGGATAATACCGGCCTGATCCAATGATGTTTTCTCGGAAGTGCTACCAGCCTCTCGGCGACATATGTATGGTGTAATCTGAGGGATTGCTGCAGGCTGCCATGAGTATGGCAACCCATAGTAATGAAAGAGACTGTGAGATGCATACACAAAATAAAGATAAATGAACCTGGGCTATGGAGGTTAGATCAATCGGGTGTGTAGAAAAGTATTACCCCAGAACACCTTCAGTTGGGGGGTTTATTAAAGGACAATTTCACAAAAATTAGTTGTTCAGCCTCCAGGAATAAAGGAAAAGCCCTGTGTATATCCCTTGACTCTTCCATTGTACAAGTTATTGACCGCTTTTTTACCCAACACTGCAAGATATATGCTTCTCTAGTACTCTGAAATACTGGGTATTGCCTTCAGCTACTGCCAATGACTGGCATGGCAAGAGGGCAAAAAATCAAATCGGATTAAATGAACTGTTGTAACAGATGTGGTTTTACTTGCATTGATATGATTACAGTTCAGCAAGTTATTTGATAAATATGGGCATATCTTTTTTACTACAGTTCCGTGGAGAACTTGACTGTTTTCATTTGGGATGGCCTTCTGGAGAAAATTCCACCAGGACTGCTACATGAAGTATGCATACATGAGACTGACTGCAACATCGCTACATACAGAGGTGAATGATGACCACCAAAGCTTTTAGAATTACATTTACAAGCATCTGGACCAGAAGACTGTCTGTAAACCACTAACCTGCACTATACCTTGCATCAAGAATTTTTTCTGTCTGTTATGTTATTGTGGCAATTCCATCACTTGCTGTTCCTGTGACACCCAAAAAAAAATGTTGGGGGTGGTCATTAGTTGAAGAGATGTTCTTACCCCCCTTGCTGTGCTAATAATGTGCTTTCTTTTGTGTGTGTCCTTTTTGAAAAGATTCCCTATCCATTTATGTACTGAGAAGGATCACACAGAAAATAGGATCACATAGGTAGTGTTAGGTTTTAAAGTGGAACTAAAGCATGCCATACTCACCTGTCTGCGTTCCATCACAATGTGCTGTCATCTACGTCCTTCATCTTGATTGGTTGGTCTAAAATGATGTAACTCCCATGCAGAAAGGAGTTCACTCGGAGCCTTAGTTCACAGAGTTTTGGCTGGAGTGATGAGGCAGGTAAGAATCCTTATTGTAAAAGGGACATCACCTATTCCTTTTTGCAATAAAACTGCCAGATCACAAATTTGTAAATTGGAACATTTTTATGTTAAGCTATAAGCTAAAAGTTTACCCAGGAATGTATAATTTACTAAAACAGCACTTTTAAGATTAAAAGAATAATTAAGGGCTGGAATTTTCTTTTTGTGAGAATGCCTGCAACCGAGTCCCCTGAATCCATTGATGCTTTCCTCTCGAGCTTACCCTTGCTGATCTTTTCTCCATCAAAATTATTACCCAAACACCCAGTGCCTAGAGTGAGTGGTAATATCACTTGCATCTTGAGAGCAGGTCAGTGGAAGCCCTAAGAATATTTATTGGCTAGATTACAGAAAAGCCTAGCGGGGGAGTACTAGAGTGCTGAGTATCCCTCAGTCAGGAGGCAGCTTTGCACAGACACAGCCACTTTGCTCTGAATGAGCAAAGTGACAATATAATTTTAAATCAGATATCCAGATATAGAGACAGATAAGTTTGGTGGGTAAATGGGGCATTTAGGTGGTTTTATTTTTATGCATGCAATTGGTAAGGGTGGCAGGGCAAAATAATATTATTAGAAGCCCAGCTGCTTGCAATATGGAGCTAAAGAATAGAATAAATAAATGCAATAAAAAATGAGAGCCTGACAACTTACCAAAAAGAAGCCAGGGGAGGGAGTCGCATGCCCCTCTCATACCCAAAAAGGGCTTGCTATTACACTTTGCTCCTGGTAACTGAATGGAGCATTAGGGGATCAAAGGTGGGAAGAGAATATGCTGGTGGTGAATCTGCTGGTAAGTTGAACCTGTTGATCTGGTCTGCATGGGCTCAGAAACGGTTTGCTTTAATCATGAACATATTTTGTTTACCCAACAACAGTACTAAATAACATAATTGAGATAAAGTTATTCCCAGTTCTAAAATAGGACTGATGGCCCCTGTATGAAAGATTATTAGTTCCTTGTGAATGAAATAATTAAGCAAGAGGTGTAGAAAGCAAAGCGATCAATGCTTTATAACATGTCTTAGGGGAAACATTAAAATGTGTTATTAGAGGCATCTTGATCAGATATGGCTCAAGGGTAAAATAGGATTATGTATTAAATGAGTTTTTAGAAGTTAAACTGAAATTGGCACATAAAAACAGAATTAAGTGTTGAAATAATAGCTGCACCTAGAGACAAGGATGGTGTTTCCAACATTATTGTTGGCTCAATTAATCTGGAAAACTTTTAGGAGAAACATTAAACACACAAAACTAAAAAGTGATTTGACTATAAAAAACAAAAAAGACCCACAGGAAAACATTACATTAAGAACAGAGAAAATTGTAAAGGAGTTTGAAAATGTTCTATAAAAAAAACTGCACTTTCATATATTTTTAATGATTTAGTATTTCAGTAACAGATGCAAATAATAAATCATTTGGATTGGTCTATTTTTTGTAAATTCATTATATACAGTATAAGTCAATGTAACATAATATTATCTACCTAATTTATTATAATATGAACCTCTTGCATGCAGTGCCAGGAACCTGTTGATAGTAGAGAACAGAGTGACATAACAGTGAGCTAATCAGTGTGCTGCTTCTGTCTGTCCAGTCACACGGTGAGAGTGGGGAGCGGTTACTAAGAAGTAAAACTGAGGCAGATAAAGATCATTATCATTCCAGTACTTGACCGACTTGCGATTGTAGAGAAGAGAGTCGGGTTAGTGGACAAGAAGATGGCTTTGACTTTTGGTTGCTGCCACATGTACACCTGTGGCCCACCGCTTCCTCAAGTAAACACTACCTCCCATCAGGAAGCTCTAGTACATAATGATAAATCACAGAAGAAAAAAAATCACATATACAAGCAACTTAGGTTATTAAGTTTAATAAATGTATTTGCAATTACAGTAAAACGCTTCCTTATGGACTATATTAATCTATTTATGCTCCCATTTCCTGCTGAAGAAGATGTGACTAAAATCTTACTTTTCTAGAAAAAAATACACGGACTGCCAAATCTTCGTAAAGTGCTAGTTGCCTGTAAGGCTGATTTTTTGCTTTCAAACTTACTGTCCAGAAATAAGTTTGTATCTGGTGAATTGGAAATTCTGTTTTGCATATGGTTCCCTATCAGTGGCTCAGAAAGTACTAATCATAGAGAATTATCATGACAGCAAGGAAACTGGAATATGCAAAAGCAGCATTGGAATTGCAGACCTTTATATTTTTCTCGTTGAGCAATATCATTTATTAATGTTTAATAACACCAAGTGGTTGATATTATTTTGATAATGCTGAGAGCAAGAGGCATAGAACTATTAAGCAACAACTGTGGTTTATATCACCCTCAGTCCATATTTTGAGGCTTTTTCCAAGGAAAGATTTGGAGCTGCAAATTTTCCACCAAACTTGATATTGACCAAATGCATCTGGATGATATTTTTGGTCACATGTTTAGGACTGAATTGATCAGGAAAGAAAGTGTCCAAGAAATTTCTGGAAATGCCAAGTTTCAACAGCCTGGCTGACAGGTCACATAACATCTTCCTGCCCCTGGGTCACAGGGCGGTGTGAATGAGGAATGTCTTTTGTATGAAGGGGTATTATCCATCACGTACTAGCTCTGGAAACTAAAAAATAGAGTAAAAAGAACAATCCTACAAGGCCAACTGAAACGTAACACAAGAGTTTGCGATTATCTTTGCCAGAACGAGCCATTCCTGTGAAACGCTTGACGCTGCCACTTAAAAGACCAGTCACGCTCATGAAGTCTGAATCCTAAAAGAGAAGATACATCATTGTACAGCATCTGAACTATCGAGTTCATTGCTATTCCAGCTGCAACTTTTTTGGACAACTTTTCTACTTTAGAATTTTAGTCAGAATTAACTGGAAACTTTTACTCTTGGCTCCAGTGGCCTAGTTACAGCTCTATGGATCCCAGTGCAAGTGTTTGACAGGGGTCACTGTGGAAAAGAGAGAAAATATATAGGGAAGAGGGAAAAAAAATGGATCTGGGCTTTCATGCACAGCAACTTAATCTCCATTACCGTTTGATTAAATTTAAAGACATTTCCCAAGTGATGTCCTATCCAAGGTCCGACACATTCTGCAGTCCCACTGCCACTTGTCTACCACACATTTCTAGGACTCATGTCACAGATTAACTAAAAATAAGTATGCTCCCTGAAGAGAGTTTTTATGGGCATCTGACATTATATAAATTTGAAGTATTAGCAACCTGCCATGGTGAATCACAAAATATGGAACAATGACAAAGACTGTAATTTACTATGGGAAAGGTGGGGTGCCCACCAGTCACCCCCTCTCTCAATAGAGCTGAACAGCACTTTGAGTGTTGGAAGCGAAGACAAAACATTTTAATCATCTTCACCAAATGAGTATAATAGCAGCATACTGCAGCCTCTACAGCAGCAGAAAAGCTGGCTGGAAGTTAAAGCACAACAACTTGCATGTTAGTAGAACATAACAGATCTTTATTTGTGCTCCTGAACGTAGCTCAGTCCATTGGAAGGTGTGCATATTTTTGACAAACAGAATATTGCTGCATGTGACAGATATCACATTTATCAGGAGCCAGAACCGACCACAAAAATAAAACCATTTCCTAGCAACACAAGAGTACAAACAGTGAAAAGGGAGCTGAAGATCACAATCTTACCATTCCATCCAAATACATGTTATGGTCGTCAGCTTCCCTGTCGATATCCAATGCAAGCTGAAATGAGAGAGGTACGTATTACATTATGCTTTTGAGGACACTAGTGGTTGTTACTGAAAAGAAGGACATATTAGACGCAGATTTATTTACAGCTCTAGACTCATATGGACAGTGGTGATATTTGTTGCAATTTCTTAACGTTGCATTTGTATACCACAGCTTTCTAGAAGACCTTTCTCTTTTTCTACCAGACATATAGCAGATAGTACACAATGTGATTTCTAGAAAATATGAATGAAGACAGAAAAGCAGGGGTTTTTTTGCGGCAAATAAAGATTCAGTGTATTATTCTCAATAATAAGTTTTCCAACAGTAACATATATACAATAAATGAATATGGGAGATATTCGCCCATCCCGGATCACTTTATAGTATATGTTGTATATATGTAACTGTTGGAAAACTTAATATTGTGAATAATACAGTGAATCTTTATTTGCCGCAAAGAAAACCCCTGCTTTTCTGTCTTCATTCATAGTTTCTGAACATTTACAAAGGGGGCAGCTACCTATACTAATGCAAAACCTAGGAAAGGGGAAATAATTTTTCTTATTTCCTTGATTTCTATACTTTAATATTAAAAACCACAAAGTGACCACAAAAGCAGCTCCCAGCAGATGGATAATTGTCAGTCACTAGTCTGTCCACTCTGCAGTGTTCGAACATTTTATGACTGGTGGTACTGAGCTGCTCATTGACATCCTCATCCATTCTCTATGGGCGTCCATGGTTCAGGGGTATGAGACAGCCTCCCCTCCGGTCTTTTCTAGCCCTTAATGTTTGTTGAAATGACAAAGTCCCCAGACTTGATGGAGATGATTTTACGCATTACAAAGTGAAACACAACCAAAGCAGTTATCCACACCACCCAGATCCCAGTTTCCTGAAACCTCACTGGCTGCTATGTGCAACGGATGGGATTTGTTGACACTATAGTAAAGTCTGTAACATCATTTTTACATATTATTCTTTATTTACTCACAGATTTAAGCCGTGTTACTTTTGTGGAAAGATTATCTGCAAGTCGTTTGTTTTCTGCATCAAGCATCTCATCTACTGCCCCAGAACTTGAACCTATGCAAACAAGAGAAAGAAACACATTATTACAGAAATATAGAAAGTAGTGGTAAATAGATAACAAGTAATGTGTTTCTCAACTACTTCTACTATCAAAACACAAACTGATATGGAAATCACAGAAATATTGGAGCAATCACTGTACTGATTGAAGTGCGATGACTGCAGGCCTTGACCCTGTCAATTATCTATATGGTGCCAGGCTGAGGATGGATACAGGGACGATGCAGAATCTAATGGAAGAAACCTCCTGACGGACAAACTGATCTGTAGAATTGAAGGTAGGTGTGATTTTATTGTTTTGGGTTTACTTATGCTTTAAAGCGCAACTAAACCAAAAAAAAAAACCCTTACCTTTAATCCTGCAGATCCCTCGATGGTGCTGGTTCTTCATGTTTTGTCCTGGAATTCCTCTTTGTCCCGGAGCTGAGGAAGCGCTGGGCGCCTCCATCTTCATTCTTTGGTCTTTTTGGCATGTCACCCGATCTTGCACTGTGCAGGTGTTGGATTTTTCCTTCGTGACATTATTCACCAGGACACAGACGGATTCAGCGAGGACACAGACAACATTTGCAATTTTCATGAGGACTAACTATCCCTATTCTACCCAAAACTAAAAAAAAATGCCAATAAATCGTATAAACAGGGAAGGAAATATTCATTACACTGCTGCCTGTGGAGTTTTGACTCTTCCTAATACAAGTCTATGTGCTAACAGATATATAAACCTCTAAGTATATACATGTAATATATTGCTGCTT